>NC_143057.1:88132857-88446309 GCF_052426305.1 Pelodiscus sinensis
TTATTTTAAAGTGATGTGTAGTACTTACTCTGCCATTATGCCACACACTTTCATTTCCCTCTGGGTCAACATTAGCTGTTTTCAAGGTGAGATACACCAGTCGCCGTTTAAGCCCCTTTTCTTTAATCTGTTTCAGCGCTTGCTTTCCTATGAAATCTGCTGGCTGAAAAAGCAGAAGATAATGATGATGAATTATTATATAAGCCCTGTGACAAGGTTATAGATTCAAGTATTTAAATTTGTCTTAAACTTGTTTTCTCATCAATTAAATATTATATAAAAATGCAGATTAAATCAAACCTTGTGACAAATATTATTTCTTGTCCACAAACATGACACGATCAGATATTTTTCCTCTTTTTTTAGTTTAGATCTGAGACCTTTAAAACCCAGTATTCTAATTATAGGAAAAATAAATTTGCAATAAGATCCAGTATACAGCAATAGTGGTTGTTTACACTGGCTCCCTTAGTAATCTGAGCCAGAATGCCAGTACCTCTTTCAGGATATAATGAAATCATCTGGGCCATTGGCACATCACTACACAGACTACTATGGCCCTACTCCTCACTGGGATCCAGCATCTTGCTTGGACACAAGAATCATTTGCAAAAGTGACTAGAGCACCCCACATTCCTCTTTGGTCCCTCTGCTTCAAGAGGTGGAGTTGGCATTTTCTTCCCTAACCAGCAGGGGTTTCTGTGTCAGGATGTGCTCTTCTTCCTACAGGACCTAACACTTCATGAGTTAGAGTAGCACCTCGACTATGACATCCTGCCCTGTCAGCTGAACAGCAGTATCACTGGAAGCCTGCTTCCTCAGCCTCCCTAAAGAGGAACAGCAGCTACCCTGATCCTCACCGCTAGATCAGAGAAAATATGCTGTGGGAGGAGGCAGTCTTCCACTTGATCAGTAGTGTCACTCTGGCAATTTATGTGTGAATGAAGCTAGCAACAGAATGAAAGGATCAATGTGAGAAAGAGAAGGTGCAGGTAAGCCAGCACACAGGCACGTAACTGAGCCATTAGCACGATGCGGGGAGATGGGGGAGGGTGCTTTCCCATGTTACTAGGTAAACTGGAGGACTTAAAAACATGCTAGCAAAAGAGATTCATATTGAATCTTACCCTGGAAGATCTCTGTAGAGAGGAGAGTCCTGTCCAGGGATATAAGGAAACAAGAGGGCTGTGTCTACATTGGCACCCCTTTCCGGAAAAGGGATGCTAATGAGACCAGTCGGAATTGCAAATTCCGCGGGGGATTTAAATATCCCCCGCGGCATTTGCATGAACATGGCTGCCGCTTTTTTCCGGCTCGGGGCTTTGCCGGAGAAAAGCGCCAGTCTAGACGGGATCTTGCGGAAAATAAGCCCTTTTCCACAAGATCCCTTATTCCTAAAGTAGAATAAGGGATCTTGCGGAAAAGGGCTTATTTTCCGCAAGATCCCGTCTAGACTGGCGCTTTTCTCCGGCAAAGCCCCGAGCCGGAAAAAAGCGGCAGCCATGTTCATGCAAATGCCGCGGGGGATATTTAAATCCCCCGCGGAATTTGCAATTCCGACTGGTCTCATTAGCATCCCTTTTCCGGAAAGGGGTGCCAATGTAGACACAGCCGAGGAGAAATCAAGAATAAACAGAAATGGCTGATCAATGTTATTGAATTAATTTCTGTGTAGCTCCTCAAACAAATGCCTGTATATCTTATTTAATATCTTTTTGGCAGCCATGCTCCAGATTATTGGAGATGACCTCCCAGACGGAGTTGAAATAACCTACAGGATGGATGGTAGCCTCTTCAATCTGGGCCACTTCAGAGCCAAGACCAAGACCACAATAATGTCAGTAGTAGAACTCTAATACACTGATGATATCCAGGTCAGTGCCACCTCACAAGATGGGCTCTAAGCAATCGTTGACATTTTCTCCATGGCCTACCACAGGTTGGGACTGATTTTCAATGCACGAAAAACCAAGGTTCTCTTTCAGCCAACACTCATCATATCTGAACCAACCATCATGGTGAACTACCAAGTCCTGGTGAATGTCAACAGCTCCCCTTATCTCAGAAGCTATCTGTCCAGCAATGCTGACATCAATGATGTAACATGCCACTGAATCTCCAGCGCCAGCGCAGCTTATGGATGTTTACAGAGGCAAGTCTTTGATGACTGTGATGTTAAGATGCTGACCAAGACTGATGTTTACAATGCCAGAGTCATCCCAAGGTTGCTGTATGGTGCTGAAGCCTGGATGCCCTCTAGATGACATATTAAAGATCTGGAGAAATTCCGCCAAAAGTACCTGAGGAGAATATGGGGCATCACGTGGCAGAACAGACAGACCAACATTAGTATCCTCACAGAGGCTGACTCTTGTAGCATTGAGGCAATAGTTGCCCACAGGCAGCTACGATGGTCTGGTCACATGGTCAGGATGCCTGACACATGCTTGCCTAAACAGATTTTCTATACTCAGCTAAGGACCAGAACGAGGTTTTGTGGTGGGCAGAGGAAGCACTACAGGAATGTTCTTAAGAACACCTTGATAAAGTGTGGCATTGACATTGACACCTGGGAGAGGCAGGTGAAGGATCGCGTAACATGGAGGACTACCATCAAGGATGGTGCCCAACACTTTGAGGTCAAGCGACATCTCCGTGAAGAAGATCAGAGAGCCCGATGTAAGGAGCGTGTCCAGGCCCATATTGGCACCACTGGTGTTGGCGCTGCTGCAGATAGAGATCTCATATACAACCACTGCCAGAAAGTGTTCCTTGCCAGAATTGTCTTAATTTCTCATCTACACACTCAACAGTTATAGGTGTCCAAGGGGAAATCTTACTGAATTCGAGGGATAAGAGAGAGAGAGAGAGAGAGAGAGAGAGAGAGAGAGAATTTCCCACCTTTCCATTCAGAGTGCAACATATTAATTTACATGTTTTTATGAAGAAAGGTGCAGGATAGTATAGTGGAGTCTGTGGTTTATATGTTATTGTCGCTAAACAGTATCTGCGTACACGGAATCAGAATCCCTATTACATGGGACACATTCATAGAATCATAGAATAATAGGACTGGAAGGGACCTCGAGAGGTCATCGAGTCCAGCCCCCCGCCCTCAAGGCAGGACCAAGCTCCGTCTACACCATCCCTGACAGATGTCTATCTAACCTATTCTTAAATATCTCCAGAGAGGGAGATTCCACCACCTCCCTTGGCAATTTATTCCAATATTTGACCACCCTGATAGTTAGGAATTTTTTCCTAATGTCCAATCTAAACCTCCCCTGCTGCACTTTAAGCCCATTACTCCTTGTCCTGTCCGCAGAAACCAAGAGGAACAAATTTTCTCCTTCCTCCTTGTGACACCCTTTTAGATATTTGAAAACCGCTATCATGTCCCCCCTTAATCTTCTTTTTTCCAAATTAAACAAGCCCAGTTTATGAAGCCTGGCTTCATAGGTCATGTTTTCTAAACCTTTAATCATTCTTGTCGCTCTTCTCTGTACCCTTTCCAATTTCTCCACATCTTTCTTGAAATGTGGCGCCCAGAACTGGACACAGTACTCCAGCTGAGGCCTAACTAGTGCAGAGTAGAGCGGCAGAATGACTTCACGAGTTTTGCTTACAACACACCTGTTGATACAACCTAGAATCATATTTGCTTTTTTTGCAACAGCATTAATTAAAGAAAAGTGCTACAGTTCCATAGCCAACACAAACCAACTCATTTCAAGTGCCAACTTTGTCTCCCTTGTTATCTGGGAATGGCTACTCTGACTGGAACCCTATATACCACATAGAAATTAAAATGACTGAATAAATACATGTTATTACAGAATCAAGCTTTTCCTACCCATGCTGATAGACATTCAGACTGAAACCTGACAAAGAATAGTTCCACCTGACTGTTTTATTAAAATAGATTAAAATAATATCTTTACATCTTTATGTAATAAAATAGTGAATCAAACACGGGAGTCTGCCAGCACGAAACTCTGCCTACACCATATTGCCCCTACTGTGACCATATTATGTGCTGGATCACTTTTAAACTTTCCATGAGAGAACTGTGACCCACAGTTTGGGGAATACAGTATCTTTGGCTAACTCTTGATGGAAAGATGATGTTTGCCCAAGAGGTTAATTGGTGTGGTTTAGGTGGCCAAGGAACCTAATTTGTGCCTTGCAGATTTCCCCCACAGAAGTGACAAATGTAATCTAGGAGGTTGGCTAGTCTGTTGTGCCTTTTCTTTCCTCCTTTGTTCATTCTCTGATGAGCATGTCTGTTCTCCTCAAAGTGAGCCGTGGCTTGGTGTATGGTGTGGCACACTGTTCTGTTCCACACTAAGACTGCCCAGTATATTGAGTTGATGCATCCCTGTTTAAGGTGCACCTTCAGTATGTCCTTGACATGCTTCTGCTGCACTCCACAAGCCCTTCATCCCTAACGTGACTGAGAAGAATACTTGTATCAGGAACCGTGACAGGCATACATACACAGTGGCCAGCCCAGCAAAGTTGTCTTCACAGCCACTGAGTACTAAAAGGTCCTTTAAATGTGCCTTAGACAACACTGGGGTCTTGTTAAGTTTGGACTGTAGTTAGTCAGGAGGTTTGCCTCAGACCTGCTTTCCAAGGGGGACCCTACCAAGAGTACAAAATCTCCAGATGATGAAGCTCTCAGAGGCTTTAGTCCAAGTCTCTCCACCTCTCCCTGCAGTATATCAGGGAGAAATAGATTATCACATAGCACTGAAATGGTGCCTAATGTGGTGAACTCATTTTTACCATTCTCTTTTCTGGAGTATTTATCATGCTATTATTTCACTTCAGTTACTTTTAGGTGGAATAGGGATGAAGTGAGAAGAAACCCATTTATTTAAATATTTCTCACTTCCACAATGCTTTTTACTCAAGATTACAGAGGAATCTACACTACCATAAATCAATTATTTATAAATGGAAAAACAGTTTGCATGAAGGTTAATGCAGCATAATCAGAGCCTTGAGTATGACCTGACAACAGATGTGCACCGTTTTAATAGGTCACTTCCAGATTAACTGTATAGATTACAGTTAATTCTAATGAGTATATGAATCACTGGCACACTGAGGACTGCTAAAAATGTTTGCTTTCCACCTGTTAATTTTTCAGTATCAGAAATGTATGAAAACTTTTAGAGCAGGAAATTTGCAATATATAAATTCTAAGGCTATGTCTACACTGCAGGCTTCTTGAGCAAGAACTGTTTGTGCAAGAGTTCTTGTGCAAAAGTTCTTGCGCAAGAGAGCATCCACACTGGTGAGACGCTCTTGCGCAAATACCTCCCCCCTGGAACCACTCTGGACAGGGCAAAAGGTCACTAGTACCTTCCACGGTGGGTGCCAGAGCCCCGCTGAGACACATGCTTAAAGGGATCTCCCTGGACAGCCGTTTTTCTGCTGATGCATGCTTTGGGTCCTCTTGTAGGGACTGAAAGCTGTAGCAGTGCTTGTTGTGGTTGCCCCGAGCCTCTTTGGACACCACAGCTTTTGCCCTAGTGCCTTTGGGGACTTTGCCATCGTCGTCTTGTGCCATGGAGCCAGAGATGGCCCTGTGCCTGAAGGCACTGGGGCGGGGATGGGGGAAGCCCTGTCACCCAGGGAGTTGTGCCATTTCTCCTCATATACCCCTGCTGGGGGGGGGCTTCCGGTGCGAGGGGGCCCTGGTGTGTTTGGGGGGAGAGGGTATCAGAAGGGGGTGGGCACCCCCCAAGGGATCATGCACCCGCCTGGTCTCATTCTGTGCATTCCCTGTGTTTCTATGTGCCCTTCTGCAGGTTTCCAAGCCATCAACAAAACAACATCCTCCTCAAGAGGGTCATCCGCCTGAGCAACGTGGACGCAACCGTGGCTGGCTACACTGCCCTGGGATTCCCCAACTGTGGGGGAGCCAAGGATGGGACCCACATCCCCATCTGGGCGCCGGAGCATCGAGTGGCCCACTTTATCAACTGGAAGAGGCACTTTTCGATGGTGCTCCAGGCCCTTGTGGACTACTGTGGCCACTTCACAGACATTTATCTGGGGTGGTTGGGCAGAGCACATGACACCCACATCCTAAGAAATGCCAGCCTGTTTTGCAGGCCGAAGGCAGGCACTTTCTTCCCCCAGTGGGAATTGACAGTTGGGAATGTCCACATGCCACTGTGCATTGTGGGGGACGTGGTCTCCCCCTTGATGCTGTGGCTGATGCAGCCATACTCCGGATGCATGGACCTCAGCTGGGAACAATTCAACCTGCACCTGAACCTGGCCTGCAACCAGGTGGAGTGCGCCTTTGGCCGCCTGAAGGCAAGATTCCGTTGCCTGCTCACCTGTCTCAAAATGGGTGAGCAGAACATCCCGGAAGTGGTCGCAGTATGTTGTGTGCTGCACAATGTTGTGGAATGGAATGGAGAGGCCTTCCCTCCAGGGGTGGATGGCAGGCTCGGCCAGTGCCTGGGCCATGCGGCCAAAGATGACAGCGTACTGGCGCCGGGACCAGGGGTCCTGGAGAGCTTCCTCCTGGCCTCACAGATCGAAGAGGGCCTCCACCTCTGCAGTGGACCAGCATGGGGCACGCTGCTTTGTGCCCCTCCGGGCCTGTTGGGAGCCCTGGGGTGGCTCCTGGGATGGGGGTGCAGGCTCTTGATGTGGCTCAGGGGCAGATATGGCCTGAGCTGACGCACTCAGAGCTATGTGGTGGAGCTACTGGCTGTGGTGCTGCTGTCATGTGGCTTCTGCAAGATGCCTGGGCCATTAAGTGGGGGACCGGCAAGCAGGAACTAGCGAATTGTGATTGTTGGTACGGAGTGTCCAAACGGCCACCTGCGTTTTTTCCTGGGGGCCAGTTTTTGCGCAAAAACTCCCTGTAGCCTGTCCACACTGTCTTCTTGCGCAAGAGCTCTTGTGCAAGACAGCTTATTCCTCGTACCAAGCATCAGAGGTCTTGCGCAAGAAGCCCTCTCTTCCAACACTCTACTGTATATTTTCTTGCACAAGAATGCGCGTGCAATATAGACGCTCTGCAAGTTTTTGTTCAAGAACAGCCATTCTTGCACAAGAAGCCTTTAGTGTAGACATAGCCCAGGGCTACGTCTACACTGGCATGATTTTCCGGAAATGCTTTTAACGGAAAAGTTTTCCATTAAAAGCTTTTCCGGAAAAGCGCGTCTAGATTGGCAGGACGCTTTTCCGGAAAAGCGTCCATGGCCAATCTAGACGCACTTTTCTGCAAAAAAGCCCCGATCATCATTTTCGCGATCGGGGCATTTTTGCGAAAAACACTACTGTGCGGTCTACACTGGCCCTTTTCCGGAACAGTTTTCCGGAAAAAGACTTTTGCCCGAACGGGAGCAGCATAGTTTTTCCGGAAAAGCACTGATGATTTTACATTAGATCGTCAGTGCTTTTCTGGAAATTCAAGCGGCCAGTGTAGACAGATGGCAAGTCTTTCCGGAAAAGCAGCTGATTTTCCGGAATAACTTGCCAGTGTAGACACAGCCCAGATGTTTCTAGCATGTCTACTGTTATTTTAATTAAATATGTAAGTCTAAATCCTTATCCTATTACTTTTAATGTAGAGTAACTAGGCCTGTCTAGAAAAGGTACACTTCCGATTTCCAGTACCAAGCAGGGCATGTTTGGAGCATTTTTATATGATGGCCACATTCCATCCTGACAAATCCTATGCAACTCCTCTGCCAATGGCAGTCTGATGATCCCTGCTTCATCCTATACTGTATATTCTTGACTGGAAGAGTAGACAAGGAATGATGCACTCTAGGATTCCTGGACCTTGTTAAAATACACTAGAATGATTTTTTAAAAAAATAACAAAACTAAAGACATTCTCACCAAATCAGTGTGGCTAATCCAATCTTGCTATTTCTATAATAATTGGGCATGCAAATCACTTGTATGGTAAACAAACTTCCAGTATTTATGCATCTTTGGTTTGGTTTTAGATTCTGACCACTGAAATAAAATTAAGATATAGGAAACTGGTTTAGTCTAACTATGTCTGGCTATACTTGGTAACAATTGCTTCCTATTCTTACAAGGAAAATTAGTCATTACATTGCAACCTTTTCCATTTAGTTTGTCACTCTAAATATATAATGTAAAATAAAATTCCATTTTGAAGATACATTATAACTCACAATGGAACAAATATAGAGAAAATGGAAAATGGAGAAAAAGTAGGTTAATATGCAAGGGAGTGGTAAATAACAAGTCTAAGATCATGGTAAATTTAAACCTGGTTCTATCTTTTCTCAGTTTTAAAAGAATATTCACTCTAAGCTTTTTAGGTAAAATGGAATTTTCTAGAGAGATTAACTATTTAGCCAGAAAGAAGGTTTCAGCTGTGCAGAGCAAAGTGTGACCTGGTAGGCTTACACAGGACACATGAGCTCTTTAGCTGTATACTGGCTCTGATACCAATTCCCTCTGTGTCCTTGGGCAATGAACACAACCTCTTTTTCTCAGTGTCCCAGCATTAATAAGATGGGGATAATGACAGTCTATACCTTAATTACAGGAGAATTGTAGTTTTGTTAGATCTAAATCAGAAGATATGCTGTCCCAGGGAGAGTGTCCTTAGGCATTACATGTGAGAGAGGCATAATTAACCAAACATCCTGACTTTAAGCTAAGGACCAAATCTAAATCCTTTTTAAGAGCAAGATAGGGACAATATCCATCTTGTGTTTATCTACTTGCTAACTGACCTGACCATGGGAGCTGCCACTAAAAGGTGTCAGCTAACACATGGTAACTAACCACAAGGCAAAATTAGAGTAAAAAGCAAGATAAATGGAGTTTTCACATGGAGAGGGCTTAACCAGTGTGTTAACCAGTAAATATCTTTATTCAAGCCCAAGTTCATAGTTTCGAACTTGTAAATGAACCCTAATTACAAGTTAGACACTATCAACTTGGGCTTGAGCAAAGATATTAACTGGTTAATGCACTAAAAAGGTAATTTCCTCGCCTTTTATAGTCACATTTCCACATCAAATTCTATGTATGGAACATATATATTATTTAGCTTCATTAACCTTGGTTTCACAATTGACATGTAACTGCTTTTGCTGTTATATATACCCTTGATTCTCTAATTTTCACTCCACTTCATCTGATGAAGTGGATTTTACCCACAAAATCTCATGACTGAATATATTTGTTAGTCTCTAAAGGTATGTCTACACAGCAACACTATTTTGAAATAACTAGCGTTATTTCATAAGAACGTAAGAATAGTCATACTGGGTCAGACCAACGGTTCATCTAGCCCAGTATCCTGTCTGCCGACAGTGACCAAGACCAGATGCCCCAGAGGGAGGGAACTGAACAGGTAATCCTCACGTGATCCCTCCCATCACCCATTTCCAGACAAACAGAAGCTAGGGACACTGCTTGCTAGCCACAGCAAGCAGTTATTTTGAAATAATGTTGAAATACTGTCAGGCTGGAGGACGTCTTACTCTGACTCCTGTAACCATCATAGTACGAGAGGTAAGGGAAGTCAGAGATAGAGTCCTCTATTTCAAAATAAGTGCCGTGTAGACACTCCCAATTTCAAAATAAACTATTTCGAAATAAGCTACGCAATTGAGCAATTGATGTAGCTCAATCTGTGTCGATTATTTCAAATTAAGCCATGCTGTGTAGACTCACCCTAAGTTGTCACAGGACCGCTCAATTAATTTTTGGTTTTAGTCATTTAAAATCATTGCTCTGGCTGTAGCAGGTCCAGGTTCATCTGCCTCCTGTATTCCTATGCCAGAGTGAGGAATGCAGAAAACTGTGTACTTTCCCCTGTCTCCCTGATAAAGGGGAACAGCTAGTTATGTCAGCCCTCCTGCCCTCCCTAAAGGTTTCCCCGGGGGTGGGAGGCTTGGGGCTCAGGCAATCCTGGGGAGGGGGGTGACTGCATGTGCCAGCCAGGCTCTTTTACCTGCCTGGTGGCTCTGTCTGTTGCATCCTGGTATGAATGGAGGGGGAGCTACAGCTCCCCCTACCCTCCCTAAAGGGTGTTGGGGGTGATGATGGAAGGTTCAGGAATTAGATAATCCTGGATGGGGGGATGGGGATGCATCCCCAGCCAGCCCCTTTAACCTATCTGGTGATTCTGTCTCTTCTATATGGTTTTATGAGAAACAACCCCATTCCAGTCACATCCAATTTTCCTGGCACAACCAACCCTTAACTTTGGTTTATGTTATGATAAGAGGAAACTGCATACTGAACTTGGTGGTCCTAGCTCTTACTGTTTAGGAGGAATTCTCAAACAGATGAAAAGAGGCACAGACAGACAGATTCATGCACAGATAAGCTCTCTGAAAGAAGATTTACCCAGCATTGCTCGGGTCCTTAAATCAAATAAATTTTGTTTTTCTTCATTTAAATAATTGTTCTGGGGTGTAGCTTGGGATGACGGGTTCAATATGCTGCCCCAGCTCTCTCTCACTACAGCAGTTTGGGGCCAGGTGAGAAGCACCTGGCCATGGCTGCTGCAGCTCCAGGGGGCGCAGCTGGGGGAGAGGTACATATCCCCCAGCTGAGAGACATACAGACACACAAACAGACAAACTCTCTGAAATATATAGTAGATAACTGTCCCTTTGTCCTCTCTGCTGGCCCAGTGGTGTTATTGCTGTCTGTCCTCATATCTGGCCAGTTGCTGCCTCCATGTGGCCATTCTACCACATGACTCTTTCCTACCAGATACATTCCTTACCATTTTATGAGAAACAATTGAATTCCAGTCACATCCCATTGGCTTTTCACACAACCAAACTTTACCTTGCTTTACGTAATGATAAGAGGAATCTGTGTATCAAATTTGATGGTTCTCGCTCTTACTGTTTAGGAGTTCTTGAACAAACAGACTCACAGTTGGACTGACAGACAGACACATGCATAGTAAGATTACCAATTTATTATTACCAGTTTATTATTAGTCAGATTTCTATCATCTATTAATACAAATTGCTGCCACTATCTCATCAGGTTTTAGAATATTTGGGTGAAACCAAAGGATTTGCATGAGACATCACCATTCCAAGTAATGTGTCCAAATGTTCTGCCAACTTAGCTTTTCAATGAGCTTAAGATTCTAAGGGGCTGTGTCTACACTGGCCCCTTCTTCAGAATACCCATGCTAATTTAGAACTTTGGAATAGGGAAATGCGCGGGGGATTTAAATATGTCCAGACTGGCACGATCCTCCGGAATAAAGCCCTATTCCGGAGGATCTCTTACTTTCAAGTAGGAATAAGAGATCCTCCGGAATAGGGCTTTATTCCGGAGGATCGCGCCAGTCTGGACGCTCTTTTCCGGCTTTTCCCCAAGCCGGAAAAAAAGCGGCGGCCATGTTTATTTAAACCCCGCGGGGGATATTTAAATCCCCCGCGCATTTCCCTATTCCAAAGTTCTAAATTAGCATGGCTATTCCGAAGAAGGGGCCAGTGTAGACGTAGCCAGGGAGTTTATAATAGGCTGAATTTTTAGTAACTGGAAGATACACAAACTTTTAAAATAATTTCTCTGTGTAATTACTATAAATATTGATGGAGGCCATTGTCATGGTATAGCATTGATGGGTGCCTTGCAGAGTCTAATTCACAGTGTATGTGCCAAGAATATCTTTTGTTTCATGGAGACTGCCATTTGTTTCTTACATTTTCTTTGTACAGTTCCTATTCCTAACCTTTTCTAAGCATACTTTCTTATTTAAAAGGAGAAAAAAGGGAACAAATCATAAAATGAACTTTTCAAAGTATGTATGTCTTCTTACAATTCTGTAGTAAGAATAAAAACCAGTAACTTGGCATAATGAGAAAGTTTAGGCTTCTAAAAATCAAAAAATGAAATACCTCATTCAGAAGAGGTAAATAATGGGTAGCAGAGAATGCAAATATCTTTTAACAATGAAATACTGTAATTGATTGGGTAGACTACTTAGGAATGCTGGCACAAGGACAAATTATATATACATAGCTGCCCAACTGAGCAACGCAACATGAACATCTGCTGCAAGCTGCTATAACCACTGCATTACAACACACTGGAGACACAGACCATACAATATTTTGACATTAATTATTCTTAGTTGGATACTCTTGAATAATTTCAGGTCAGCCCTCCAAATGATATTCCCCTTACCAACTGCGTGGCAGATCATATCCCTCCGTAGGCAGAACATTTGATTGATTTCCTTTCCTGCAGCCAACTGGAGTTACAATTACACTGGACAAGACTCTTTTCTAGAGGAGACACAGTCAAGGCCAGTCAGTATAAAACAAGCTGTGATTTGGACAGACTGTCCTGTTCTTTTGCTCGACCTACCAACTCTACCTACCAACAAGCAGTCAGACTAAAGATATGCATAGAATAAAAACTGTGGAGACTAGTTGCCCCAAGGAGGCTCAGAATGCCTAGCCAAATGGCCAGTTTTAGTTCAGTCTAGGACAGGCATGTCCAAAGTCCGGCCCGCGGGCCAATTGCGGCCCGTGTTCCGGTTTAATAAGGCCCCCCAGGTAATTTTCCAATATCTATCTTTTATGGCCCCCAACGAATCCATATGTATTGAGATGAATACATTGTAAAATCTCAGTTAATGTCAGTTGGTCTAAATCAGTTATAAATATATTTGGACACAACATGTATACTTGGTGTTATGTTCCTGTTCATATTTTTTGAACTTAAAAGTTGACAGACAACCTTTATTACCAATAATATGTAATGTACTTTACAATGTTCCTGACATATATTTCAGCTTCCTGGATTTTTTTTTTCATCTGGCCTTCAGATATGAAAGGCAGAGTGATTTAACACCTGTTTAGATTTGTCATCCATGTGACGAAATGAAAAGTATGCCGTTTGCAATAAACTTTGCATAAAATAGTTAATTTGCATTTAATTGTAATGGTTCAAAGAATGTCAGGCAAAATGGTCGGCCCTCACGCATGTTCACTTCATCAAATCTGGCCCTCTTTGAAAAAAGTTTGGACACCCCTGGTCTAGGATGAATGTGGTGCAGGAATAAATGTTATACAGACAATAGAGTTTTGAGATCAGCTGAGAAAATCCAGGGTGATTTCAGACTTCATACAAGCAGTCTGGATCTGGAGACACATTTTCTGTTATTACAATTCAACTACCTTTACACCGATGGAGAATTTGGCCCCTAGATTTTAAACTCTTGAAGCAAGGGTGAACTATGGGAAAAGATTCAGTGGGTAAATAAATGGGTTGGGGCACCAATGTTAGTGCCATATTTGGAAACCTAGTAGGAAGAGATTTAAGATCCAGATGTTAATTTGAATACAAAGAAAAAAAAAGCTACACCCCAAGCAATTCAGCTCTGATAGTCCTCTGATCCAAGATTCAATCTCTTCCCAATGCAGTGTTCCCGTGCACAGCACATTTTCACAGGTAATTAATCAGCCCCACCCTGTCAGTCAGCTCTATGCATGGCCCCTGAGGCTCTGACTGCACGGAGTTGATTAATCGCCCGTGAAGCTGTGCTGCCACATGGGTTAGATGGAACACTGTCCCAGTACCTTCTGCTTTCTTTCTCTCCTTACTTCATTCCCTTGTATACCACATAACTACATCAGCACTTCCTAAGTGCTGCCTCATGCCCTCCCCAGATTTGTATTCTATCACTCTTACTAGGGAGAAGGTGCAGCAAGGAATCTATCCATTCTCCTCTAGGTCCTGTGCACTGCCATCTTCCTTCTTCTGCAGGCTGAAGGGGCCAGCAAACTGGAGAAGAAAGGATCTATGATGGGGAAAACGAGCTGCTGGAAGTTCTGAAGCCCTGTGGCCAGGGGACCTGGTTAGCAAATGCCAACAATGCCACCCCTTAGATCTCTTGACACTGATGGTAGGAGGGTGGATTAATGTGAAGCAACATTAATCATTTGCTATTGTTAGACAAACACCTCCATTATGAGGTCAGGGATCTTCTCACTCAAATAAACAGAAGTAATTTAAGTACTGAAAAATGTAAATTAAGTCCAAAGCTACTTTTGAAGACTGGTTGTTCCCCAGTATTTTCTCACCCAACCCTGACTTCCTGACTCTGAAACCACTGGGCCTCTCCCAGGAAAGAGGCTCTCGATGAGTCTTTTGTTCAAGGAGGAGCATCTTATGAAACTACTGCCCAACCACTCTGAGGGCTCGATTCTTCACTGTCATAGAGCTTGTGTAGCCACTTATACCTATGAACAGGGCTCGCAGCACCGCGGCAAGCCCCGCTCGCCAGCCGCACTCTCCGGCAATCTGCGCATGCGCAGATCGTGCGACCCCAGCTCTTCCGGGTTGTAATCTACTCGCCACAGGCGAGTAGATTACATAGTTTGTCGAGCCCTGCCTATGAAAACTAAATGCCGAGTGGGTGTAAAACATACCACATCAGAACAATAGAATTTTATGGCCACTTTGCACAGCTGTAAATGAGTACATATGATGGAAGGCACTAGAGAAACAGACCCAATGTCTGTTTTCATTCCTGCCACATTTACCTTCTGCACTTTGCAGTGAGTATTGTGTGTAATATATGCCATCATGTGCCAGCAATGCCCCTCTACAATCTACACTGGCCAAAGTGGATTATCTCTATTCAAGAGTATAAATGGACACAAATCAGAGAGCAAGAACAGTAACATTCAAAAACCAGTAGGAGAGCACTTCAATCTCCTTCGACCAGGGCCGGCCTTAGGCTGATTCGTCCTATTCCCCCGAATCGGGCCCCGTGCCTAAAGGGGCCCTGCGCCCTGAACCCGGAAGCATGGGCAGTGAGTTATATGGGCTAGTGATGCCCATTCTCCAATATTCAGAGCAGGGGGCCCTGCTCCACCAGTATGCAGAGCTGGGTCTCTCCCCCGGCCCTGCCTGGAGCGGGCCCCGCCCCCCATGCATCCTCCCACCACAGCCCCAGAGCTTCCCCCCTGGCCCCAGCCCGTCCCTGCCGTGCACAGCTTTAAGTCCAGCTCCCCCTCACTGGCGTGCACTGCCAGCTGCTGCTGCCATGCACGGCATTCCCAGGTGAGTGGGGATACACCCGGGCATGACGTGACGTCCCGGCCCGGGACTTTAAAACTGCTTGGCACCGCGTTGCACTGCATGGCCTAGCTCCGGGTTCAGAGTCCGGGGACTGCTGGGGCCCGAGCGCAGACTCTGGCCCCACAAAGTGGAAGGCAGAAGGTAAGGTAAGGGGAGGAGGAAGAGAAGGGGGAGGAAGGAGCTTGTGTGGAGGGGGAAGGGAAAAATGAGGGAGGAAGGGGCTTGTGCGGAGGGGGAAGAAAGGGGAAGGCACCAAGAGACAGGGTGGAGGAGAGACAAATGCCAGGGGTCCAAGTGGAGACAAGGAGGAAAAGAGCAGAAGGGAAGGAGTCAGTGGGAGGGGGACAGGGTGATGCTGTGAGAAGAGAGGGTAAGGGCATTGGGGACTAGAGGGGGAAGGGGAAGGTGCTGGGAGAAGGCTTGAAAGAAGGAGTGGGCATGAGAAAGATGGGGATGGAACAAGTCATGTGTGAGGGCACAGAGGGGCATGAGGGAAATGGGGGCAGAGAGTGGTGTGGGGGTGGGCATCAGGGAAAAAGAGGGCAAAGTGGACAGGGGCAGTGAGGGAAGGGGGAGGCACCAGGAGGGTGCAGGGGTAAGGGAAGGTGCAGATGCTAGGGAATTCTGGGGGCGAAGCAGAAGGGCAGATACCTGCAGGGAAGGGACCAGCACCAGAGGAGAGAGGCAGGACAGGTGTGTAGAGGGAGATGTTAGAAGAAGGGATGAGGAGGGGTAGCTAGAGATGATCAGAGTGGGGCTACTGGAGGAGTGGGCACAGGGGGCAGAGAAGGGCTAGTGGAGGGGGGCAGGTCTCAGGAGGGCTGAGGGCAGTGAGAAGGGCAGGAGTCAGGAGGAGGGTGAGGGGTGGGGGGTGCAGCAGGCACCAGGGGAGCTGATGGAGCAAGGAGAGACATGGCAGCAGAGAGAAAAGGTAAAGTTTTATAAAATATTTATTAATAACTTGGGTGTCACAGTGGCACATCCAAACAAGCCACATGAACTCAATACTGGTGCACAACACAAAATTCATTCTGCTCATGGGAGGAAACTCTTAGGCTATGTCCACAATGGGGGCTTCTTGCGTAAGAACATCTTGCACAAGGGTTCTTGTGCAAGAACATGTCCACACTGCCATGTGTGAGCTGTGCTTTTGCACAAGAGCATCCATGGCAGTGTGGACGCTCTCTTGTGCAAGAAAGCTCCAATGGCCATTTTAGCCATAGGGGTTTCTTGCACAAGAAATCCCTGCCAAGCATCCACACTGCCCTCTTGCGCAAGAGAGCTTACACCTGTTAGAAAAGAGCGTAGCTCTTGTGCAGGATGCCTTCTCTTACAACACCATACTGTAAATGCTCTTGTGCAAGAGCAGGCGGGCAGTGTGGATACTCTGTGGGTTCTTGCGCAAGAACGTCTGTACTTGCGCAAGAAGCCACAAGTGTAGACATAGCCTTAGAGGGAACACTTCCCCCAGACTCTCTGCCCCCAAGTTAATGTCACACACATTGGGTTAATGCAGTTGCAGGATAGTTGCATGATGGGGGTTTGGTTGGGGCAAAACTAATCCCTGTTGGTAGGAAGATGGTGGGAAAAGTCCTTCAAGAGGGGTGACGTGACACCTTTTACTTCTGGTTATGTGTCCATCTTGCCCCGAGCGTGTTACCTCCAGAGGCCTAGTTAATGAGGGTCAGGGGGTGTGGCTAATGAGACACCACCAAAAATTATACAAACCTGCCGCCCCTGCCCGGAAGTGTGCTGGGTGCGCTGCGGGAAGGGGTGTCGGCCCGGAGGAGGAATGCAGCAGCTGCCTCCGCCACAGGAGGTGTGAGTTGAGTACAGGGTTTCCCTGCACTTTGGGGTGTGTGTTAGCTACCTCCTGGGCTTTGTGGGGGAAGTAGCTGGGGATTTTTTGTGTGCGGGTTTTGTTTTTTGCTCAACCAAAAAAATTTCTGGGCCCCCTCTTGAAATTTTTGTGTGCGGTGTGTGTGTGTGTTTTGCTCAACCAAAACTGCTGCAGGGCCTCGTCGAAATTGTTTGAATTGGGCCCCGCACTTCCTAAAGCCGACCCTGCTTTGGACACACAGTGGCAGACAACCTGCCATACTTCAGCAAAACACTTCAAAAACAGTCTTCAGCTTGAAACTGCAGGGCTGGAATTAATATGTTAACTTGAATTCAGACTGGGTCTGAAGAGAAAGTGGGAGTGGCTAGCTTACTACAAATAATAATTTTCCTTTTGGTATTCACACCTTCTCATCAGCTGTTGGGAGAGGGCCACATCCACCCTAACTGAATTGACTGCATTAGCACTGATCCTCCACATAGTAACACACACATTTTTGCATGTGTATATATACACCTGTCAATCTGAAGTTTCCACTTCATGCATATGACCAAGTGGACTCTAGCCCGCAAAAGCTTATGCCTCAATATATTTTTTAGTCTTTTAAGGTGCCATAGGACTCCTCATTGTTTTTGCTGAAGTGGACTAACATGGCTACCCCTGAGACTACTCTAGGTCTGTGAGTTACTGAAAGGTAGTCCATATGCTCCTTTTATGCAGGAGGAAGAAGGAGATGCTTATCTCACTCTGGCTGCTTTGTGCAACTTAAATATTGTATAGTTCACAACAGATACTGCGATGGGGTGTCACTCACCTCACGCAAGCAATCACTCTTGGCCAAGTTCATGTTCCTGCACTGCCTGCTATGGCAGCCCTCCTGCAACCCAGCTCTCCAGCTGAGTCTTAGCCTCTTGAGCTCCAAGGAGGAACTGCCTCGCTCTGGCCCAGCAGCTTTCTTTTAACTGGCTTGCTGGGCCCTTACAGGCCGCTTCCTTTGTGCTACTCTAGCTTATCTGGAGGATTTCTCTATGGTTTGCTGGGGCGAGGTATGGCAAAGCTGCAAGCCTCTAGCAGGGGGCTTCGGAGCCTGGTCCACCCCATAACAGATGCCCATTTATAGTCAGAGCAAAATACTAATCAAGAGATGCCAGTGGCTGGAGGGCAAAACAAAAACAGGAGGAGTTATCCTGGGTAGGAGTAAGACAATGAACTTCAGTAAGCAGTGTTTTCTGTACCCAGAAACCAAGTCCTAATGATAAAAGATTCCCTAGTGTAAGATCAAAAGATGGTGGAAATTAAGTTAAAGATTAGAGGTTGGTTAAGAAAATTTGAGTATGAGAGATCTTCTTAACCTCTTTCAAAATATATCCAATAGAATAGATAAAATGGAAGCAACTTAAGAATGTACAATCAGAAAGAATCTCAGCTCCTTTTAACAAAATAAATTACCAGGGCATCCAGGCAAAATCTGTGGGGACTATATCCCGTTACTCTGACCTATAAGCCACCCTGAGCGATAAAGGATAATAATTCTGGATAAATTAGGCCTAATTAAACAATTTATGGTGTGGTTTTGCATAACTCTTTTTCAGTTGAGGCCCTAAAATAGATTGATTAGATTAACCTGATTGGGATTCCAGTGATATGCCCATCAAAACTGTTTCATGAAATACTGCTGGTCTTAAAAGGAAATCCAATAATTTGAACTTTAGGAATTACTTATTTCAGTTTGATTTAGTTTTCCTTCAAGAACCTTGACTTTCTAAGGATAAGTCCATTTATTTATTGAGTTTTATTTTTTTTTTTTTAGAAAGAGGAGTGAAGCAGGCTGAGAGATAGATTTGGAAGTGGTCTGGCCCTTCTCATTTCTACTGAATTAAAAATCACAACTAGGAAATTAACACCTGATAATTCCTGTTTTCAGGTCTGTAGTATTATTTTAATGGATATTTCTATTCTATTAGTCCTGAATATTTATTTGCTCCTTTTGAGCTTCCTCTTTTATAATGAGTCTTTGAGGGAAGGGCTTGAATCTCATATTGATTTGCTTATAGAAGAACTTCCAAAAGAAAGCTATTATTTTGGGAAACTTTAATGCCCAACTCAGCTCCAGAGATAAGGAATTGTTTTATTTTTTTCCTCCTGCTCAGTTAATGGGATGCTACCTTCACATAGACTATGTCTAGACTACAAAGATAAATCGGAAAAAGAAACGCAATTTGTGATATGCAAAATTGCGTATCTTTTTCCGATCTACTTCCAAAAGAAGATTTTCTGAAATTTGGCCCATCTACATGGGCCCAAATTTCGGGAAAAAAACCTTCTTTCAGAACACCCCTTCTTCCTCGTAAAATGAGGTTTACAGGGATGCTGACAAAACGCATCTACTTTTCCAACATTTTGGGGGGAAAATCAACGTGTTCCTTGGATGTGGCAGAGCTTTTCCAGGATTTCCTTAATCCTAGACATTTGAAGGAGATGGTGAATGCAATAAAGTATATATCCCATACAGGCTCTGAAGGGGTTAACTGAGCTGATTGCAGTTGGAGGCCCACAAAAGGTGAACCCCAGCTAGGAGAGGATCTGGGTGGTGTCTATAAAGAAAAGTAAAAAGGGCTGCAGGGAGAGAGGGAATGGATATAGGGTTGCCAACTTTCTCATTATCGAAAACCAAACATCCCGGGGCCCCTCCTTCCCTTCCCAAAGCCTCCTCCCCCCTTTCTCCCTCCCTCCATTGCTCACTCTCTACCACCCTCCAGTCACTTATTTTCACTGGGCTGGAGCAGGGGATTAGGGTGTAAAAGGGGGTAAGGACTCTAGCTGGGGATGCAGGATCTGGGGAGGGGCGGATGCTGAGTAGTCTGGGGTACAAAAGGGGCTCCAGACTGCTACTGAACGGTTCAGAATGCAGGAGGGAGCACGTGCTCCGGGAGGGAGATTGGGTGTATAAGGGAGCTCAGACTCGCACAAGGAGTTTGGTTACGGGGGGCAGGTGAGGTTTCTGGCTAGGGTGTGGGATCTGGCTAGAACTAAAGTCAAGAATATAAAATCCTTATGTTTAGAAAGGAAAATTTTGAAATCAAATGTATATAACCATTGTCTGCGCAATAAAGACATCGCATGGCTCTCTTGTTTAAAGAGTATCCATGGTTACAAGGTATACAATATTTTGAACAATAATGTGTTACGGAGGGCTTTCATGGCTCTCTGCTTCCAAGCCACAATGTCAATGTATTTGGATGGGAGCTATTATGTAGGGGAAGGCAATGCCTTTCCAAACTGCCAGCTTGGCCCTACTCACACTTCACTCTCAGCTCCATCCCCTGTCGTGCATCTCCCCCAGGGCTGTCTGGGACTCAGCCCAGCTAGGGCTGTACCACCAGCTCTCCAGGGCCAGGGAAGGCTGGGTCCTCACACCTCCTGTCCTTCCCCCTGTGCTCTGGCCAGAGCTGTGCTGCCCATTCTCCCCCTTGTGCTCTCGCTGGGGCCGTGCACGGCCCTCCCTCCCTTCTCCCCTGTGCTTTCTTGATCTTAGGGGGTGGGGGTGAAGGCTGGGGCTGCACATTGTCCACTGGAGAAGGGGTGACCTGCCCCTTCAGAGTGTGGGGCGGGACTTGGCTCCCATGAGCCTTGGGTGGAAGGGTCAAGGTTAGCAGCTTGGTTCCCCCAGTCCTAGGTTCACTCGCTGCCCATGGAAGCCATGCTGGCATAGACAGCAAATTGTCATTGTTCATATAGGTCTGGGCAGGTTGAAGATTTACCCCATTATTTACTTCCTTAAAGCTTATACTGTTACTTTAGAAACAAATGTTTAACCCCATTCTTGGCCCAGATGCACGGGATCAACAACTAAAATACTCGCTATATAACAAAAATGTTTAATTAATATGATGGCTGCCCTATTTGCACACCTCTGGCATATTGTTTTATGGGGTGTGATTTTAAAAGTTTAATTTAACTTGGAAGAAGAGTTAATTTGGTGTTTTTTCTTTTCAATTTCAACATTCATGTTTTACTGTGATGTGTTGATTTTTAAGTGTGTATTTATTTTTGTACATTATGGCCTAAGGCTAAGATGTTATATTAATAAATAATATTAAATCACTGTGTTTATGTGCAGGAAATAGGACTATTCCTAATAGGAAATAACCTTCAAGACGTCAAATATTGGCTCACAACATAGGTCATTAAGTTTAAAAATAGAAGCGCAAAATGTTTAATTATCTATAAATATCTTTCTACAAACAAAACTATTCAGTTGTTGCAATTGGTATCCAGAAGATGGCACTGTTGTGTATAATTTAAAGGAAAATTGAAAATTCAGGTCCATAAGAATTTTGTATCATTGTATTCTTGGTGATCAATAAATATTACTTTAATGAAAGCTATCTGGAGTAATATGTAAGTTTTTCCACTAAAACAGGAAGCTAGTTGAGTGTTCCTAATAGTAAAAATGGCCTGTTTGCTGAGTGTTACATAGAGATTATATCATTTTAATCTTTAATTGTTTATTTTAAAACCCTTTGCAAAGCTTATGAACAATTATTCCATTAGAAATAAGTCTCTGTGAATTATGGAGATGGAGATGATGGAGGAGGAGGAAAGGAGGGAAAATTTCCCCTTCAAAATAATCTTTCCTCTTACTCTAAAAATGCAGGAACTTTCCAGCCAGTGAATGTATTTTTCAGTCTCCCTTTTTTTTTTTTTTTTGCACCACATTTTTGCTGATTACAACACACTGTGTACTTTGCTCTTTGCCTGTGAGGCCATCAGTGAGGCCTCACCCCTTTTAGAAATTTTACCAATAAGCACTTGCCGTCCTGCCACCGCCCTCCTATTCCCCACTCTGTCTTCTCTTAATCAAGGCAAATGTAATTCCTATAAATGCTCCAAAATGGTTACTGAAAATCTGGCCATGACAACCTATAGAAAATAGACTATTTTAAAAATGTTGTATTAGTTTGTCATAATCAACCTTTTTATGTGAATGAGTGCTTTACAGTCCAGTTACAATGCCTTCATATTTATACCATATCAATACAGTATTCAACTGGGATATAGAAATGTTATGCCTCTACATATATAAGGTGCAATGTATTCTGAGATTCTAAATCCTGATATTTGCCTTGGAATCCCCCTCTTCCAAAGCTTTAATTTAAAAAAAGTGTCCATATTGTTGCAAAGTTAACCATGAAAATGTGTAAACTGAAGCAATGGGGCTTGCAGACTGCTTTTTGCAATACTTCTGAGAGATGTCAGTTGCCCAGTTCACGGGAATAGGTTGTTAATTTAAAAATCTAAAGTTGACAATATAAATAACAACGTTTAACTATTCCACAATAGATCAGTTTAGAGAAATACCTAGCTAAATGTGCTTACTGTATACTCTCAAGGGGTATGTCTACACGTGCACCCTAGTTACTCCTCAAAAAATGAGGAGTAACGTTAGTTCGAACCAAGGGGTTTGATTGGAACTAAAGCAGCCGGAGCGCACTTTCACTTTTGAATCAGCTGGCATTCAGAATAGCGTACGGCCGAGATTATGCTAATGAAACATGGGATATTTAAATCCCGGCTTCATTGACTACTTCAAATGCCTACATTTGCATTCCTAGTTCGAACTATGGTACAAGTGTAGACATACCCAAACCTTCCATACATATCTTCCTAATGACCGAAATCCATTGTCTCTCACCCAGCTGCCAAAAGTTCCAGTTTTTACAATGGAGCAAGGAATTGTCAGGGCAAAAACCTTTGATATATGAAAAAACTGTTAACGTGAGAGCAATATTTAATATACTGAATTTAAGGAAAGGGCACAACTCTGACATATTCATTATCATATTTAATTCAATATAACCCCCCTCCCTTTTAATGTATTTGTAACTGCCACCACTTTGCCACAGAATCCAGGCAAGCTACCACAGAGTGCATGAAGCCAGTATTTATTATATTACTATACTATTAAAATAAAAGATGTATTGTGACACCTGCATCTCCTATTTTCCAAAGACAGATTTCCTTATATAGAACATCACAGCCTTTACAAAAGTGGGGCAAGATTGTGATTTACCACTAGCTTGGAATAAGAAGCAACATGTTGCTGTTCCTCTCCAGAAGGAGACCAATGAATGAACTGAGATCAGGGCCAGACTAATAGTTTGTGGGCTCAGAGCCAAACATATTAGCCTCTGGGGGCAATGGAGCATGGTGCAGGGTTCTGTTCCAGTCCCCAGAGTGAGGAGTTGGTCAGGGACATGGCATGGGCAGCCTCACTGTGCCCAGACCAGTGCAAAGGTACTATTTACAAACTGACCATTGCCCGCCCGCTCCAGTGCTGTCAGCACACCCCATGCCACACCATGCATCACTCCTGCCCTACACCTGAACACCCCACCAATTTCTTATGCCTAGCACCCCCCAAACGCTGCCACAAATGCCGAGTCCTGCACACCACTACCCCTGCTCAGCACCCCTTTACCCCACCACAATTGCCCACCACCTCACACACCCACTGCCTAGTGTCCCCACACAGAGATCTTCCCTAGCCCCTCACACCTCAGCATCCCCTGCTCCAAAGACCCATTCCCCCATGCCCTGTCTCCTGGGCTGCATTCACTGCCCCTTTGAGAGGTGATTGTTTCTTCTGGGCTGAACTGGCAGTGCATACAGGGCTGGTTCCAGGATGAGGACTTGACCCGGTCCCCTCAAGAGTGGTACGATCAGCCTGTCCAGCACCTGCCCTCACTAGGTTCCCTCAGAATCCACTTGCCTGAAGAGGCCCAGCCAAGTTCCCCACAATCTCCCACCCCCAACTGGCCAAGGCTTCTGTACCAGTACCAGGTGATTCAGTTCTACGGAGACAGGTGGGGCTTGACAGGTGGTGGGAAGCAGAAGTGCCAGGAGCCAGAAGTCAGAAGATGAGGCCAGGAGGTGAGAGGAGCCCTCAGCTGACCAGCAGGCAGGCAGAGAGGAGTAAGTGGTAGGCAGTGGGGGCGAAGCGGGTGCGGGGAAGAGGAGCCAGCAGGCTGGAGGGGCCTCAAGGCACAATGCAAGCAGAGCAGAATGGGGCCTCTTCTTGAGCATGGGCCTAGCTCCATCCAGCCATTGCAAACCCAACACTGACAGAGACAGAGTACGTTTGATTTCTCATTTCCTTATTCCTCCTCCAGGGAGAGGTAATCTAAACTAAGACACCTTACTTTGCATAGCTTATTCCTCCTTCCTCCCCAGCTTAGCTGTGCTGGCTAGCATATGTCATCATGGCTCTACTCTGTTTACCCTTTCCTTGCCCATCTCTGCAGGAAAGGGAAAATAAGTAGTCTATTAAATATTTGTAACCCTTGTTCCTTGATCAATGATACAAGTAACCTGTGGAGAAGAATAAAGGCTGTGTTATACCTCCTTACTCCCCAGCACAGGCTCAGTGAGTAAGTGATAATTTTGCATTAATTATGGATGCTATCCTGGTTATACTAAAACTGCCCAAACTTTAGCAGAAATTAAAATAGATAGGAAAAAACAGTTGTTTTCTTTTATCACATTCCATTCTAATACTGCAGCTGTGTTCCTCAAGATAGGAGCTTGTGTAAAGGGTAAATAATATTGCACTGTACATGGTCTCTGTATGTTTCCTTCACATATGACATTTTCTACATGTAGGGCAAAATTATGCTTCCATGGCAATAATGCCGCTCCACACAGACACTCAGATTGACACCAGTGGAAGCTCCACACCTTGAACAAGATGCAGGAATCAGTGAGTGATCCTATGGGCTATGTCAGACAAGAGTTCTGATTAGACCATCATAATGGTTCTTCTGGCATATACTTTATGAAAGTAGTACCACATATGTAGCCTAGGTCTGCAGTACAGATCATATTAAAAATCCATAGTAAATCAGAGATAACAATGCCCTTAAACTTTAAGCTATTAGACAAATCTTGCACCCTGGCATTCCCAGGACATAGAATTGGCAATAGGTACACAACACAGCCTCACAGAATGAACGACCTATAGGTGACTGTGAAGCACCTGTAGGACTGGCCACTTCTTTTGCGTACTGTGGTAGAATCTTTGACTTTATCCCACCTGAGTATTGGCAGATTACATCAGTACAACATATTCTCAATGCATCTGACTCAATGCACCAGGAGTCAGGGTCTTCCTTTGCTGTCAGTCACTTGAGAAGAAAGAATGAGCCCCAGTCTCCTTGTCCAGCCAGTCCTCTCTCTCTGAGCTCCTCCTCTGAGTGTCAGTCACCTCCCCACTCCAGTTGCCATCTCTTTTGTTCAGTCAGTCTAGGTCTTTCTCCCTTAACCCCAGTCTGACGGAGCAGAGCAGGGTGAGCGGGTGCAGGCTGTGCTTGGGTTGCGGCCCAGCCTCCACTGTCTGCCAGCTCTGGCCCTGCAATTCCCGGCTGGGCTCTGCCTGGCCCGCATGATGCCTGAATGCCACTGCCCGGCACATTGGGCAGCCAGGAGAGCTGCCCCCTGAAATGGCTTCAGCAGTTTGCTCCAAGGGGCTGAAGGCACAAGTAGGTGGATAAAGTTCCCCTTGCGAACCCAATGTGAGACTGAACCTGGGTTTAATCGTGCTGGGTTCAGGAGCAAACCCCACTGAGGCTCTGAAGTTTAAACGTAGTAGGAGCTGGGCTGCCTGAGGGTCCAGCTCTTACTACATTTAAACTTCAGCGATGCAAGAGGGGGTAGCTCCCTTAGTTTCCAACCCCATCAACTAATTCTGTAGTCAGTAAAAATTCTATTGACTACACGATTAGCTAATTACTCATTTCTTAACATCCCTATGAAGAATTCATTATTAAATATTTGTTCCCCCTGTAGGTACTTACAGACTGATCAAATCACCCCTTACGCTTCTCTAAGTAAATCTTAATAGACTTAAATGTCCTGATCTATTGCTCTATAGTATTTTGTAATCCTTTAATCATTGTTGTGGTGCTTCTCTAAACCCTCTCCAATTTATCAACTTCCTTCTAGAATTGTGAACACCAGACATGGTCACAGCATTCCAGAAGCTGTTGCATCAGTGTCAAATATAAAAGTGAAATATTCTCTCTACTCCATCTTGAGATTTCCCTATTTATGCATTCAAGGATCCCATTAGCTCTTTTGGCCACAGCATTGCATGGGGGTGCACTGTTTGTTCAATTAGTCCCATTTCCACCCACTAGATCCTCATCCGCTTATTCTCCCCTGCCTCTGACCTTCAGTTGTCTCCTCCCTTCCCTTGTCTCAGTCCCAGTCTACATCCCTAGGCTCCTCACCCAATCTCAGTCTCCACTTAACCCAAAAACACCAACTCACTCACAAGCTCCTTGGCCCACTCTTCCCATTCTCTTTCTCCTTGGCTTGGTCTCTTCCTAAACAACCTAGTTCTCCCCTTATACTTCCATTTCTCATCAGATCTATCTCTGCCTTTCCTTGATTTTCTCCCCCAACCCTTTATGGCTTTCTAGTCCCTGACTACCTTCCTCAGCTCATCATGCCACTTCAAATAGCCAATCTACTGAAAGTGCTATTTAATATGTTAAAAAGCATAAAATACTTGTATTTGTATGTCTGGTCTACTATATAATTTTGGCAAAAATAAACATGGAGAAAAATGTAAAATCTTTTTTGCAACAAAGCTACACATAATAAAGGCATTACTTTAGTGCAACACTAAGACTTTGCTTCACTCACTTACAAATATCTGTATTTGCAATGCATAGATTTTTTTTTCTTTTAAAACATTTATGGAAAGAATGTTCCAGATAACATAACTTTTAAAATAATACAGATAGATATACCTTGTTTAATTTGATAAAATACTCCAGTCCAGCTTCCAGAGGGTTAGTGTCACAGTTCATCTGTTAGAAAAATAAATATTTAATCCATTAATAATGGTGCCACATTGTTTTCACTTTGTGTTTCTAGTTTTCCATGTATTCCTTTTTATTTTTTATGTACAATGGTCAAATTCTTCCTTTACCCAAGTGCAATTCACTGAGAAGCTGCAAGTGTGTAATTTTAAGCAAATGCTATCTATAATACAAAACACAACATGTTTTAACATACAAAATAAAATTACAACTCAATAAAAAATGAGACATCTTGTCAAAATAAAATGAAATGAACACAATCATGAACAACGGAGGCACATGCAAAATAGATGTTTTTGGCCAGAAATGGAATGAGTATTGCAGTTATTTTCACCAGGGAAAGGCCCAGTTCCTCATAATAGTAACTTTCCCTATCTGAAATAAAATGCATCTAATTTCTCTCCATTGCAAATTGAGAAACCAGAACAAAATTTAACTTTTTTTATCTAGGTATGACTGAAACCTATATAAAAACATAGACTAGTAAAAATAACTGTTTTCAAACCTCTGCCCCCCAGGCTCGGAAAGCTTTTTCCAGCCTTAACGTATTCAGAGCATAAGTTCCAAAGTCATCAATTCCTTCTTCTTGGCCTGCTTCCATGATGACATTGTACAGAGCTGCAGAATCTTCTTGTCTATGGTAGAGTTCCCAACCCAATTCACCTGTTATAAAACAAATTAATCAAGTAATCCCAATATATTTAGTGCTAGCAATATTACTCCTCAGATGAGTGCTATGAAAATTAGGGCTATATTTATTACACAGAATTCATTAGTATGAGACTGCAGAAATTTCGCTGCTCCTCAGGAACTCTTGAAAGAATTGTGCCTCAGTGAATAAACAGTGGCACTATTTCTCTAATTTAAACTGATGATCCCAACCTGGGAAACAAAGGATTCAAAAAGAAGCGGACAGGAAAGAAGGCTGGTAAATTATCAACTGGTAAGTGACTTAAGTCTAAGTCTACTGGTATACTATAAAAACTGTAAGATGTTAACTACACCGACATGGACTGCATCAGACAGACCTCTGAATTTGGCCCAGTGTGGCAGAGGTGGACACAGAGAAAAATGAAAATAAAAAGTGACTGGCAAAGAAAAAAGGGAGAAATAATAAAAATTAAGCATTTATGTTTTCTGTTTTCAATACACTTTATAGATACTAATTTAGTACAAATTCAAAAGATATTCTTGAACACAGGTTTGCCACCAAAGATCACATTGTTTTCAAAACTGGCCTTTAGTTCTGCTAAAAAAAATGTGAGGGAGAGGTATTATTTTGTTTCCAAGATCTCAGAGATCCTTAGTTCCTGGCCAGAAAATGTTTGACAACCAATGTACCATTTCTCTCTCATTTATGTCTATTTATAATTTTATTATTCTAGTACTTTCAAACACATTATGAGTTCAATTTCCCCAACATAATTTTAGTCACTTCAGTTACTTCCCTAGCTGCCCAATTTTTTTCAATCTATTTTCCCTACCTCTTACCTGTATAGGATATCCTAATAGCAGTAGCAGAAATATCAGAAAGTTTAATATGTCTGGACTGAAGAAATTTAAATGCAGAATCACTAAGATCCTCGGTGGTCAGTTTCTGGAGAACCTTTCGTGCAAATGGACCTGCTACGCCAAGTACTCCCATCTCATCTGTAATGTTTTTAATCTTAACATTGTATCCACCCTTCAGTGCCTCCTCTTCTATCCATCTGCATGTGAAGGAGAAGAGATTTATTAACATTCTCATTCAGAGTAATTATTTGTTCCTGGGACCATAGTCCGTAGATTTATTGTAACATTCAAAGTAAGTGTTCAGTACGATGATAATTAAAACGTGTGTATCTCGTGGTACTGTCTAGAGGCCCCAACCAAAGATCAGAGGTCTGCAGTAATACACACACACAAACAGTGAAGAGCCCAAAGAGATTACCTATAAATATTCAGCACCACTTGAAAAGAAAAAAATAGGGAAGTCACGGGTATGAGGGAGTTATCAGATACACTGGCCAAACTACTTATTTTAACAAATTGATCTGGCAATTGCTAATATTTATTTATTACTAATCACGATGGGCCAAATCATAAGGCCTACTCCCAAGGAGGGGAGCTCCACATCAACATGACTGAGCCCGAGGATAGTCAGTGCAGTGTGAAGGAAGGCATAGTGCTCAGTCACTGCACCATCACAACCTGTGGAGGCCTCAAAAAGTATCAAGTGTTCGTGCAAATGAAGAGCTTCTGAAACTGGCATTGCTGCTGCTGTTGTTTTGCAGACAAGCACCTTCCGCTCTGGTTCCTTCTATTGCAGCCAGTGCTATCATAATAGTTGGACCAGAAAGGGTTGCAAGTGCTGCTATTTATTTCTGAGCAGGATCAACTAAAACGGGATTCTGGATCCTGATTCAATTACAACATTTTACCAGATTCTCCCTTCCAGACTCAAGTTTTCCCTTCTAGGGCACAATCAGTCCCAAAATAATCAAAAAGCCTAGTTCCTTTAAACAGCATATCCCACATTCTCCTGTTTTCATGGAAGCTTCTTCCCCAGTCTAATTCCTCCTTTTTCCATTTCTTCCTTGGTATATGAAGCAGCTGGGCCTGACAGGCCTTCTACCCTTTTCTCCCTGATTCCTGAATCTCCAGAAAAGTACAGAAAAGGAAGGGGTATTTTAGTATTATTCTTTCCCTGACCCTTCATTACAAAGCCAAATTAATAACTGGTGTAAGTTAAGATTTTTTGGGGGGGGTATAGGATAACTGCAAGATTGAGGCAGTTTAGTACAGAGCTAGAGATGGAGAGATTTTAAAAGGTGAAATAGCAGTTACAGAATAAATGATCAAAAGTGTCAGATGACTTAAAATGGGTCTTTAGGTCCAGAATATGTGTAACCACACTGGCAGCAAAGATAAGTGACTAGTAAAGTAGTAATCATAAGAAATCCCTTAACACAAATTCACATTCTTGATGTAATAATAAACCATAGATCCCTCAGCATATTTAATTACATTGTTAGTGAAAAGTTCAGTTTTGACTCTCAACAATTTCTTTCATGATGTTCACAAAATAAATTAAGAAGGTAGTATTCAAAATCTTATAGTAGATAGTCTGATAAGTTTTCTTAAGCAATCCCAAGGCATAGTTGGGCGACCAACTCAGGCTGTTGAAGTTCTTTACAAATCAATCAATTGAGTTGGTTCTGCTAGCCTTATCCAAGTTTAGTACCTAGTTATGCAAGTATTCCCATTGTTTCCAATGGAACGATTCACAGAACAAGTCATCATAATAGACCTACCTACCTACCTATCTAACTACACCCTTACCTCAGATCATGGAGCTCTGACCCAGAACCAGTCACCAACAAAAATTCACCTGGAGACAGGTGAGAAACGGTTAACTCAGCATAGACTTGGCCTCTTGGTGTTAGCATGTGACTTATATTTGTAGAACCCACCTACACAGAAGAACATATGATAATTTAATTTGCAACAGAAATCCTTTGCCACTCTTACATGTCTTTAGTGCAAAATGTGAAAACAAAATACTTATGTACATCAGTTATACAAAAATCTTTAACCATATAATTTATGTTACAAAGTATGACTCTCTCTCTCCTGGGTTTTACCTCATTAATGGAAGATTAATGTCCTTTGTTCAGGATTATGATGTATAATGGAAATCACATTTTTCATATGAAAAAAATTAAAAACAGGAAGCTTGAAATAAAGATTTGGTCAAGATCTTTATAAATATTTGTTATGTGTGTTACAGAATACTTTCTCATTAGATTTCCAATTCAAATTCAATTTTATTGTTATGTTAGCCATCCGTCAAAGACAAAAATTGTTCTTGCCTTAGTCACACAATTGTTCCCATAGACTAGAGTCATGTAAGTAAAGCATGCAGGGTTTGGTACCAAAAAGAAGTGTGCACCACAAATTTGCCAAAGATGTCAAAAAGGTGTTTTACACTGAGTTAATCCAATATAATCTGCCCTGGGTATGGTCTTGACCTAGCAAAAGGTCTCCTTTGACATAAAGGTTTTTTAAGAGAATTCCTCTTTAGTGTTTTCTAAAACTTCCTGTTAGATGAAATATAAAGATGATCAGATTATTATGCCTCTACTTCTGGGTTTCCCATTTCTGAAATTCTTCCAGAGTTCCTGCCTTTGGTTAATAAAATTATCAGAGTCCTGTTTACCTTTGGAATGACATTTGCAAACAGATGATCCAACAGTTTAACTGAATCATTCCCTTTGACAATAAACTTGCCAAATGGTGTCAGGTCAATCACACCAACTTTTTCCATAACCTGCTTATATTCACGACCTACAGGTTCAAACCAGTTTGTGCGCTGAAAACTGGGTCTGAAACAGAGTATTTAGGCACATAAAACATAGAATATGCAGCTGGTTATTTACAGTCTAGCCATTCTGTGATCTATTTAGCAAAATATATTCTAAAATTCTTTTTTTTTTGCAAGTCATTCAAAAGCATTAGAACCTAAACTCTCTTAATTTAGGAAGTTTATCCATTATTTTCTTCCATTTAACAAGGGGCTAAATATTAATTCGTTTAACATGAGAGTCAAAAACAAAATTGGCAACAGAATAAATTGTGTAACAGTTTGAATCGTTAAAAGCATGAGAAAACATTTCTAGTTCTTCATTAATTAACCCTGGGTAAATTTACTGCTGACTTTGCTGAATCCTTTATTATAGGTTAGATTGTAGAAGGCTTTATGTGGCTGCACAGGGAGGAGTAGGGCTTTCATTACACTCCTGCTGAGCCTTGCTCAAATTGTCACTCAGCTGAGGATGGGAAAGCAGGGCTACTTGCCTGAGGTCTCCCACTGAAAGCAAACAGGCAGGAGATGCAGAGCAGAAGTGTGGGGAGAATGCTAGGTCTGTTGCCCTTACTCACTGGTTACACCCGTGGTATCCAACCAGTGCTGAAGCAGTAGCAACTATAGTGGCCACTGCTATAGCGAACTAGTCACACTGAATTGGCCAAATAGCCACATGTGACTACTGTGTTGGACACCACAGGGTTACACAGAGTGAGTAAGTTTATTCCGTGAAAAGAGGTGACATAATTCACTCACTGCAGTGCAAGAGGGGAGTAAGGGAGGAAATGTGACCCCTGATCTAGAGCCATTAGTAAACATATTTTAAAATATAGGTAACAAATCAGAACAGCTAACAGAAAATTGCTAACAGAAGAATTGCTTCTTAGACCTTCAGCTAAACTGACTGGTAAGTATGGGTATGTCTACACTACCCCGCTAGTTCGAACTAGCGGGGTAATGTAGGCATACCGCACTTGCAAATGAAGCCCGGGATTTGAATTTCCCGGGCTTCATTTGCATAAGCGGGGCTCTGCCATTTTTAAATCCCCGCTCGTTCGAACCCTGTGCCGCGCGGCTACACGCGGCACGAACTAGGTAGTTCGAACTAGGCTTCCTAGTTCGAACTACCTAGTTCGTGCCACGTGTAGCCGCGCGGCACAGGGTTCGAAGGAGCGGGGATTTAAAAATGGCGGAGCCCCGCTTATGCAAATGAAGCCCGGGAAATTCAAATCCCGGGCTTCATTTGCAAGTGCGGTATGCCTACATTACCCTCCTAGTTCGAACTAGGAGGGTAGTGTAGACACATCCTATATGATTCCCATTAATCCTAATTCAATCATCTTTGATTTCAGGACACTAGACCAATACAAAAGTGGTAATTTTTCATTTACTTGTATCCAATCTCAGCTCCGGGCTTGTAGAACCAGTGAGGTTGCTCCCATCCTGCATGGAAACCCATTGAGCATTTAGATTTAAGCACTTCATAAAGCCCACTGACTCTCTCCGTAGGTCTCCCAGAAAACCTTTCTTCTTTAGGATAACCAACTAGAACAGTAAAAAGAAAAGAGGCATACTAGATATACTATACCAAAAGAGCAAGCCATGTTAAAGAAGTTAGTAACTGCACTCCTAGAATAAATATTTCTAATATAGTACAAAGCCAATTTTTAGAGGCATTTAGTATCATGTGACCAAATCAGAAGGGTAATGTTTTCTATTAATGTTCCACTTCCTTTGCACAAAGGGAATTTATGTGTTGAGATGCTGAGTGTCACACTGCCTAATTTTAGGCACCTGAGTTAAGACACCTAGGCTACCTATACAATGAATGGCGAGAGAGACATCATAGAGTATGACTGCACAACAGTTAAAACCCACCACTCTTCCTGTGCTCACTGATTCAGGATTATAGGGCATGGGGTGTTTCATTGCAATGTGGACACAGAGCCCAGGTTCTATGACCTACAAGGTGGGAGAATCCCAGAGCTTAGGCTGCAGACCTAGTCTGAGCATCACATTTTTACAGCCGCTTAGTCTGTGCCTGCAAACCTGAATCTGCTACCACAAGCCAGACACCAGTGTGTAATTGCATTGTAGAGATACTCTGAGAGTACAATTCACAAAAGCCAGTATCCTGAGCAAGTATCCTCATGTCACACAGATATGTGCTATCTCTGCTAGAAGTTCTCAGCTGTGAACTCTCTTTTGGAATTAAGTGCCTACTCTGATTTAGCAAGAGGCTGTTGGTGGGGAGAAGAGAAATAAAATGACCTCCTTTATTATTTTTAGCCTAGTAGGTAAGGACTCACCGGGAATGAGCACTAGGTTTGCCAGATGGTTTCATCAAAAATACCAGACACACTTGACATTACATCACAATCTTATTTAGAAAATACCGGACATTACTATTTTCTCAATTTGTTTCCCGAAAAGAAAGCTCAAAACTGGACACCTGGCAATCCTAATGAGCACCCTAAGACTCCCAACTTCCCCTTCCATGTGACGGGATTGGAACAGAGATCGGCCACATTTGAAGGGAGTGCTCTAACTTTTGGGACATGGAATAGTCAGTGTCTGCTGTTGAACCTGATACACTCTGGCTAAATGTTTGAAGAGTCGTTTGGGCCACACAGAGAGAGTGAGAGAGTATGCACAAGCCTAGTGCTCATAGAGGAAACCAAGGATCCAGTCCCCCTGCCAGAGATGTCCCGTCCATAGGATGATTCAGGATGGCCGCCCCAAGCCACACACTTTGGGGGCCCCGAAGTGGATGCTCCAACTGTCCTGTGGATGGGAGGGACCCGGTGGATTACAATGGCCTGGCACAAGGTACAGCAGGGGTCAACCTGCCACTCACTGCAGCAGGAGTGGCCAGGTAACCTGCTCTGCTCCACTGCCCTCTCCCAGCCTGCTGAACTTTACTTCTCAGCAGCAGTGGGAAGCAGAGAGCCTCGGCCCCAACGCGCTTTGCTTCCTGCTGCCGTGGAGACACAGAGTGCAGTGGGTCAGAGGGCAGTGTGGTGCAGCAAAGGAAGCTGCTGGCTATTCTGGCCCCTGCTGTCTGCATGGCGAGTGGTGGGGGCGATCTCTGCTGCTGTCACCAGGCCCTCTAAACTCCCATGCCATGTTGCTTGGAGGATTGAGCAAGGGGGCTGGATGGGGGAAGAGCAGGGCAGGGCCCCGTGCCTGGGGGGGGGGGAGTTACCCCAGACCCAATGCTCCCTTTGCAATGTCCCTGCCCCCTGCTCCCAGAATTCCCACATCCCAGGATAGTATCCTTACCCCTGGGCTAAATGTTATGAGGGAAGCCCCTACTGGTCTGAGCCCCATATGTGACCCAGTCATCTGAATGCCTATCTTTCCCTGATTTGTGACTCACTCCAGGGCTCAAGCAGGGAATGGGTGTTCAGATGCTTAGAGTGAGGCAACAGTGAACATGCCCAGAGGCAGACAGTGAGGCATCCAGGGAACATTTACCCTGAAAACTTAGGCACTTAATTCCTTTTGTGCATCTAGGCCTAAGGGACTACACTAGCTGCAAGGCAATGGGGAACCAGTCTTAATCTTTCTATTAATCCACAACAAAAGAAAGGAGATGTTTTACACAAGCACAAAATCCTATTTCTCAGGATATGAAAACAAATCAGAAGCTAAACACTTTATAAATTGTTTTCTTACCAATGTTGTTAAATCCATAAGATTCTCTTGCTTTTGCTGCGGTATATTGGGTGGTGGTCCATTTTCCATAGCGATTGGGATCTAATTCTATCAGGTCAAAAGGCGGCTCCCCACCTAAGATCCAATCACTGAGATACTTTCCTATGCCTCCAGCATGGATAATGCCGTATCTTTAAAACAAAGACAAATCCTTCAATACTGAGTCATTTCAGATAATTTTCAACAAAGGTGTCAGTTATCACAGATTCTCTTTAACTGTTGACAGTGTATTGTCTAGGAATTCCTCAAAACCACTATTATTTCCATTTTCAGCAACTAAGTCAGCTGCCTCTAATAGAAGGCACTTAGAGCTCTTGAGGTTATACGAAATTCCTAAAGTTTAAAAGCAACATTCTGGTAGTTTTATTGCCCTCCTCAGAGACAAAGAAAAACTTTGTGCAGGCCTTTTTGCACAGCCAGCATCAGTTTTCTCCTCAAACCCCTCTCCTTGTCAGATGTGTCTCTTCTCCATTCCCCTTCCCTTACCCCTTTCCTCATTTCCCTGGTTTCCAGTCTTAAGACTGCTTGGCCACCCAGCTCCAGTTTCCTCTGTCTAATGGCTGCTAGTCCCCTCTCAATTACCAGTTCCCTGTTGGTGTCTCACAAATAATAAATGATTACAAAAGAAACCACAAAACACTCACTAATACTGCAAGCACAATGTTCTGACTAGGCACTCTTGAGATAAAGACTACCAATGTACACAACAATTACAACATACATGCAAACATCTGCTTCTTTAGGGATCTGGTAGAGAAGAACAGAGTGTCAATGACCTCTGAAATACAAATATCTCCAGTTTCATAAATATCCTCATTAAACCTTGGGTCCCAACATTCAGAAGCTACACAAATTAATAAGTTTTTTAAATTACGTTTATAATAGGAATACAGACTTCTCAGACACTTCGCCAAAGAATTAATGCCCACAAATCAGACATCAGACATCTTCACAAGGAAAAACCCAGCTGCTTTTCATTTCTATCTACCTGGACATAGTCTTAACGACCTTACTACATGCATCTTACTTCAAAGAGACTTTAACACCAGATTACAGAGGGAAACTTCAGGACTTCCTTTCATGCTTAAATTTGACACTTTACGAATGGGCCTTAACAAAGATGCTAAGTACCTTAACCATTACAAAGATTGCTTCCCACTTATCACTCCTGATTAGCCATTCATTGACTCAAATAGCTATTCCCTCCCTGTCACCCTACCTTCTGTACTAAATCTGATTTGTCAGTTTAATAATTTGTTCACTCTTTTCATTGTATTCCTTTGGTATATATGGTCATGCCAATTCTCTTTCAGAATATGATCTAAGGAAGTGGGTTTGGCCAACGAAAGCTCATCACCTATTAAACCATCTTGTTAGTCTTTAAAGTGCTACATAGTTTTACCTTTTGTTTTAGCAAGATCAGACTATCACGGCTACCTCTCTATTACTATTTATTATCTTCAGTCAGTCCAATATGGATCTTAATCCTATTCCCACTGAAGTCACTTCAATGGGAGAAGAAAAAGGCCGAGAAGCAGCGCAATTAATGTAACAAAACAGTCTTTTCTGGAAGACAGGGCTTTAAATAAGAATATTAAGCATGCAGTTAAAAGGTAACATTTTTAAATCTCTTGAATTCAAACAACAAGTCTACTTAATCGACCATTCAATTCAAAATGACTAATGTATTTCATGTTGGGAGTCTGGGAAAGCATTTTAATCTCTTATATAGGTTTATATATAAGTGTTTGTAAAGTGAAGAAAATAAGAATAAGGTCTTACTGGATTCTGATCTGATGATTAGGCAATTATCCATTTATCCTGGAACTATGATCAGCTGAGATAACTGAATGTAGCAAGGAATTTAGGCTGAATAAGTTGTAAACTATGATTAATGAAAATGTTAATAAAATGATATCACAGCAAGAAAGAATGAATACCACCACCCAGATCTGCTCAAACAGCACATTCTCCCAGTATTCACCGCTTACCTCTAACATCCAACAACACTCACCTGCAGCATCTATCATTTCAAACTCTGGCACCCCCAGCACTCTCATTTGGCACCCCTTCCTCAACAGCCTACACTCCCAATACACTTTTACCTTCTGCTTAGTACTTCTCTGACTCTCTCCACAAAACACAACATTCCATTGAGCACCTCATATGTTAAGCTTCCTCTGTTCCAGTCATCCTTGCCACACTCCTTTGCAACCACAAAGCAGCCCATGGAGGAGACCATAGGTACAACTACATTGGAATAAAAGAGCTGTGGCATGGCTGTAGCTGGCCTGGGTCAGCTGATTTGGGCTGATGGGCCTTGGGCTGCAGAGTTAAAAATTGTTGTGTAGATGTTTGGGATCGGGCTAGAGCTGGTTCTAAGACATTCCCCCCTCACTGGGGCCCAGAGTTCAGGCTCCAGTCCAAGCCCAAATGTCTGCACATACAATGTTACAGCTCCACTGCCCAATCTCCCTGAGGCCTACCCAGCTGACCCAGGCCAGCTATGGGTGTTTAACTGATGTGTGGACTTTCCCAATACGGCCAAAAGTTGTTTGCGCAAATACACTGAAAGATGTATGCTAAGAAACAGGGCTGACAAGATTCTATCTTGGTGCACACAATATTTTAAATACTACCCATTTCCTGCAGGTCCACAATGCAGCAATGGCATTGGCCTTGAGATTAACTGTTCTATGCTGCAAAAGAAAAGGAGCAAGAACAGAAAAAGAGCTGGAGAGAAAGAACCACAGGATGGGTGGGAGAGGGAACAAATATATGGGTACATGTAAGGAGATGCACATGGTCAGAGCATTGAGGCCACTTGAAGTCACGTAGTAGTGTACAATATGTTTAGAAAAAAACAAGGTCAGCAGTGTTCAAGTTGAATGCAGTTTCAATTAGCTTCACTTTAATACATGTGGGATAAAAGTTAATGGGTGTGATGAATTTACTCACCCAAAGCCAATTGCTACCCAGTAATTTCTGACACCCTGATGCGGTCCCACCATAGGAAGTATGTCTGGAGAATATGTGATAGGACCAGCAACTGTGTTAACGATGTCTGCTTGTTTCAAGACTGGAACCATTTCCATTGCAGCCTCAATATGATCCATTATTCTGTCTAAATCAGACTCAAAAAGTTCCTTTCCAAACCCTGCACAAATATTTGATTAATATTATATATTTATAATCAACTGTAAATATTTGTTTAAAATATAGGTATTCAATACATACATAAGCAATAGCAGTATGTAATTCATCAGTCTGTATTAGGCTTATTGGGTAGTTGAGTTGACTACTCACTTCCTCTCCCCCTTGCTGCCTCTGTATCAGAGACAGCAAGGAGCGGGGGAGGTGGAGGGAGAAGGAAGAAGCAGCCGGTGCTGGGGGGAACTGGCTTAAAAGCTGGTTCCCCCCAGCACCAGCGCTATGGTGTAGAGAGGAATGTAGAGGAGGCAGAGGAGCAGCAGTAAGGGACCCGGTGTGCCGGGTCCCATACCTATACCACTGTGGCTCTGCCTTTTAACTGTAGTAAGGGCCGGCCTGCCTGCAGGCCCAGCTCCTACTACACTAAACTGCAGAGCCACAGCAGGGCCCCTTATCGACTAATCATGTACTTGATACAAATTGTATCGAGTACTGATTAGTCAATTACCCACTTCTTAACATCCTTAGTCTGTATAGCAACATCTTTTCTATTTTTACATGCACAAAACCTCATTTCTCTGTAAGAAGAGCATAAACTGAGTGCAATTGGATTTAACAGTCAGTTTTTATTTTATTTCTCTTGATCGAAGGGGAAGCAGTATAGCTGAGTAGTTTAGGCTCTGTACTAGGACACAGGAGACTTGGGGATTGTCTTCACATATCTTCTTCTTGGACTGAGCCGTCGATCGACGGATCTCATCTTCTATTACGCCTTTGGTCATATAGCGCTTCACATATAGTGACACTACTATGCTTGATAGTTAAGCTTTTCCTGTTGGCATAGTTAATCTACTTCTGTGAGAAGCACAGACATAGCACGGTCCACATAGCATTGTCTACATCAGGAGCTAGATTGGTATAATTATCATAAAATCATAGAACTGGAAGGGACTTCGAGAGATCATCAAGTCCAGTCCCCTGCTCTCACGGCAGGACTAAGCACCACCTAGATCATCCCTGACAAATGTCTATCCAATTGCTCTTAAATATCTCCAGAGATGGACATTCCACAACCTCCCTAGGCAACTTATTCCAGTTACACCCTAATACACCCTGACAGTTAGGAAGTTTTTCCTAATGTCCAACCTAAACCTCCCTTGCTGCAGTTTAAGACCATTGCTTATGTCCCTTAACGGGTGGATTTTTCACACCTCTGCACGAAGCAGAGAAACCAACATAGGTCTGAAGAGCAGACCTGGTCTTGGAGTCTATTCTTGGATCTGTCATTGGCCCTTTGGATGAGCAAGGAAAGTCATTTATTTATCAGTGCCTCTGTTTCCCCATCTATAAAATGGAGATATTACCCAGAGTAGCAAAGCATTTTGAGTTCTACTGATGAGAAGCACTATGTAAGAGATAGGTATGATTATTATCATTAATGACACGAAGTCTCAGCAATGAAGCAGGAAGGAGATGGACAGGTGCAAGAGACTTCCCTAATGTTGGTCAAAGCCATTTGTTTTTATGGATTTATTTTATGCATATATACAATAGTCTACCTTAGTGTTCGGTTTGTTATTTCTGTTCACTCTTTCACAGAGGCTACAGTCATATTTTGAAAGATATGCAAAAAAGCACGTTTCAATTACATTTTCAACAGCTTCCACTTTTCCTCACACAAGTATTATAAAGGGAAATACGCGACTGCGTTTTATATTTTTTAAATATTTTCTACAGTTTATCAAGCTTTGCAGATACATGTAATTTTTAAAAATTACCTGGTGGCACTCCATTTGTTACCCATGACTCCTGTAGTTTCATTTTCTCCGGACTTTCATATGGACCAAATAAAAGCCCATCCCTTTCCTGTCTCAGATAATATGATCCTTCTAAGTCACGAAGCACGGGCAATTCCATTTTCAGAGCTTTCACTTCAGGGATAGTAGATGTCACAACATATTGATGGTGAACAGGTATGAGGGGATGGTGCAATCCAATCATTTTGCCTATTTCTCGAGCCCAGAAGCCTAAGAAACACAATTAAGAACTATGCTAATATGCAAACATTAATTTCAGTGAATGGATTTTATCACTCAGGTAACCTGTAGGGTATGTCAACGCTATTAAACATCTATTGAAGCAGTCCGTTATTTTGAAATAGATTTTGAAATAGTAGGTGACTTATTCATACTTCCACGAGGATTAAGGGGAATTTCAAAATAGCGAGTTATTTCAAAATTTGGCGCTGGGTGGACAGCACCAAATTACAAAATAAGGTATTTCGAACTAAGGGTGCCATGTAGACGCAGCCTTATTTGGCAAGAAGCAAAACCACTCTGAGTTAATCAGACTCAAAATAAAGGTTACCACTTGGTCTGTCCTGAAAATCATTTTGAACTGACAGATTATTACAACTCAAGCAATCTTGGGATTTAATTTGCAACTCATTTTTGTGTATATATTTTCTTAATTTAACCTGTAAATAACTTTCTTATTTCTTTTCCCTTGTTAATAAACCTTTAGCTATTTTATTACAGGACTGGCTACAGGCATTGTCTGTGGTGTAACAACTAGATACCAAGTGATCTGGGGAAAGTGACTGGTCTCCTTGGACTGGAAGCAACCTGAATGATTTCTGATATTTGGTGTGACTCAGAAGTGAAAGAAGATGCCAAGTAGACACTGGGGCTTACCAGTGTGCCCTGCACTCGGCCCAACATCTGGCCAGAGCAGCAGCAGTCTCCAGTCCCAGGCAGCAATCCCTGGGTGGCCAGCTAGAACAACCACAGTCCTCTAGCCCCAGCAGTGATCTTTGGATAGCTGATTGGAGCAGCCATAGTCCGCTGACCCCAGCAGCATTCCCGCCAGACCTCCCCCGTCCATGAATTTTACTAAAGCCACCTGTGGCTAAATTGTTGCTTTAGTTATCACACACAAGTCTGCAAAAGCAAAGGTTGTTAAACAGGTCTATCTTAAACAACAGAACATGTCTTTTTAACCTTAATTTAAATATAAGTGGTAAACAGGGAAATTGAGACAATAGGGGGAAGAAATGGCAGGAGACAAAGCAAATTTGCATTTTAGTAAACAGAGGTGGGAAGAAAGAGCATGGAGCCTCCTTCACCACCAGATTCCACGTCACTTCCTTTACTGATTGAATAAACTTTGCTTGGAAAGATAATCTTCAGGAGAATCCACTTCAAGGCTTCACTGGACTACAAACGAACGGGACTGAAAACCCATGTTTGCTCTCTCTTTCATCGAAGAAAACTATGTTCTCTGTAAGCTGTGTGGCTGCACAGCTGGGCAACAGCCTATTAAAAACTCAGCACAGGTGCTCAGGGAACCCAGCCCTGGAGGACTTGCCATCCCCCTCTCGCAACTTGAGGCGGGCCGCTGACATGTTGCAGTGGCCCCCAGCCTCAGCCTAACCCAGCCCCAATCTGTTGCAGCCAGGGACAAGTGTCCCTTCCCTGGCCTGAATCCAAGCATGGCCTGGACCTGTTGAGGCTGGGCTCAGACACCCACTCCAATTTCAACCATCCTCTAATCTGCCATGGCTGGAAGAGAAGCACCTATCCTGCAGCTCCAGCCTTGGAGCTGCTGTGGTGGGGTGAGGAGCCTCTCTATGCCCAGCCCAGGTGCTGCTGCAGGAAGAGAGGGCTGGGCAGAGGTCTCTTTCCCCATCATAGGCCTGGGCATCCTGCATCCTAAACCCCTGTTCCCTGGCCCCATACCAGAGCCTGCCCTCTCCATAGGGTTGCCAGGTGTCTGGTTTTGAACCGAACAGTCCGGTATTTGAGCTTTCTGTTTGGGAAACAAATTGAGAAAATACCGGACATATAAATGTCTGGCATTTCCTAATTACGTTTTTATTATTATCATGAGTATCAGTACGTAGTTGTGTACTGCTTGGCTAGTAGAAACACTCACGCTGCGTGAGCGTGTCTACCAGCCAGGCAGTACGCAACTACGCAGTAAAGAGGAGGGGGGTGGGGATAGGGGCGGGGACAGGGCGGGATGGAATTCCCAGGGCCTGACTTGCCCATGAGCCCTGCCAGGACCGTGCACGGGACGGCAACAAGCCGGGATCTGCATGTGCTCGGGCCAGCCCCACTTCCTGCCAGCCAGTTCTCCCCGCTTCTCCATACCTTCTCCCAGCCAGCCCCGCTCCCTGCCGGCTGGTGCCCTTTCGGCCAACCCCGCTCCCCCCAACCCTTTCCCGGCCAGCCCTGCTTCCTGCTGGCTAGTTCCCCCTGGCCAGCCCCACTCCCCTCAACCAGCCCTGCTTCCTGCCGGCCAGTTCCCCCTCCCCCAATCTCCTCCAGCCAGCCCCACTCTCCCTGATCCCCTCCCAGCCACCCTTGCTTCCCGCTGGCTGGTTCTCCCCCACCCGATCTCCATCAGCCAGCTCCACTTCCCCCCCCCTCCACCCCGCCCAATCTGAGATCAAGTGTGTCTGGTATTTTTTTAAAACCATCTGGTAACCCTACCTCCCACACAACAACTCTCTGACCCAGCCTGGAGCTCACTCCCACACTCTGAACCCTTCAGCCCCATTCCCACCACATGAATTTTGTTATATGCACTAATATGGAGGCGATGTGTTGTATAACACTCCCATATTGGTGCACCTAACAAAATTAATTCCTCTCATGTGTGGGAAAAATCCCAGGGAACACTGAAAGGCACAAGCGTCTTATCTTAACCAAGGAAAAAGTCAGTCACCGTCTTCCTGGAAGACTGTAGGTGAGAAAGGCCTTGAACCAACACTTGCTAAATTGAGTTTTAGACTTTTAGAAGTGTCTTTCCACTTTTGTTTGTAGCCATTTCTAACTGTATCTCCTATACTTGAATTCACTTAAAATCCTATCTTCTTTTGCTAATGAATTTGTTTTATTTATTAATCTAAACCAACCCAGTGCTGCAATTTAACTGAGCCACCTGGTAACGCCATATAAAGTAGCAGACTGTTGCATACTGACCAAACAGTATTAAGGAGTAACAAGCCTTAATATCTGAACTGTCCAGAATGGTGCAGAACAGATATTTTGGGAAAATTCAGGACTGGGAGCATGTTAGGGCACCTTCCCCATAGTTACCAAGGCTGGTGGAAGTCAGAGTATGACTGGTGTGCTGCTGACACGGTGGCTGGGAGTCAGAGCTGCAGGGCTACATAGGCACTCAGGCCAAGTCTATATTGGCAAGTTACAGCACAGGAAATTAGCTCCCAACATTGTAACTCCTGAGGTGTCCACATTGGTAAAGCACTATGTCTACCCTACAAGGTTTTTTGCACAAAAACCAGTGGAGCGCCCACGCCTCAAGCATGTATTTGTGCAAGAAAATCGACAGAGGGCTTTTGCTGGTAGACTTATTCCTCTTCCCATGAGCAATAACTCCTTTTTGCAGTACAGCTCTCGTGCAAAAAGGCAGGTGTGGATGCTCCGAAGGGATTTTTGCGCAGGAAACCCCTATCGGAAAAAGCACAGTGCCCTGATGGCCATTCTGTGAACAGCAATCAGAGCTCTCTTGTGCAAAAGTGTCCATGCAGTGTAGACAAAGCCTTGAATTATTTGTTTCATTCTGATTAGCCTCCAGAAGTGGCCCATAATCCATCAAGTCCTTTCTGTTACTTGTTTTTAAACTCAGCTGTTTGCCTTAGATGAATGTGCATATCCCTTCTCAGAGCTTTGTTTCAGACAGCCTGCATCTGTGCTCATTTGCTGGGCACAGAGCAAACCATTTATGTGAAATGCTCCTGCTGTTGAACACAGTGGCAGACATGTGTGTGTATGAGAGAGAGAGAGAGAAAGAGAGAGAGAGAGAGAGAGGAAGAGAGAGAGAGAGAGAGGGAGAGAGAGAGAGAGAGCGATTGCTGTGCAAAGAGCTGAGAAGAAAGGCAGGGAAGAGGGTCCTGAGATGTCAGGATTTCCCCTTCCCTCAGTCTCAGTATGAGCTGTTTCCTGCTACTGTTTGAACTTACAAGACAGCATGCTGACATACCCCAAAACACACTGTCTCTCTCCCCTCCCCCTCCCACTCTCCCCTCTTCCCCTAGATTTCTGTTGAAAATTAGCTGTCAATGTAGCAGAATGAACATAGTGCAATGAGATTGGGAAACTTGCATCATGTGACAGTGACTGCCCCATGAAGCATTGCAAACCCTTTCCAAAACATCCTGCAGCCAGTTGCACAGTGGGATAGCTACAACAGTGCACTGCTCTCTGTGGCATTGCAAGAGCTGCTAATGTGGACCTGCTCCACCATCACAAGGAGCACAGAGTGGACACACAACAGGATTTCCTGCAGCACTCTGTGAGCAGCACTGTAACTGTCAGCACTTTACATCAGCCAGTACAGACATTGCCTAAGAGTATGACATACCTGCTGTTCGCCAATTTGGGAGAAGCCAAGGTTGGGAGCTACAACAGTATAGTATTGTGGGTCACCCAATGTTACAAGGAAAGTGGTGACACAGCCCCTCAGTGGTCTGGCCTCACCCTGGAATGTGACATACTGTTGTTCCAAGGAGAGGATTACAGCCCGGCCCCGAGTTGCAAACGGTCGACTTACGACTGTTCGTAGTTACGACCAAAGCTGTCGTAAATGGCAGACCCCGACTTACGAACGCAATCTGGGCTTACAAACATCGCAGTCGCGTGTAACTCTATGAGGTCCGACTTATGAACTAACCAAATTACAACCAATTGCTTGGCCTGTAACTGGTTCGTAAGTGGGGAAGAGGCTGTACAATAATTGTTATTATTGTACTTGCTCACAACAGAACAAGAAGGGTGAATGCATAGCACAACATGTATATGCTCCTCTGCAAACAACCAAAATTGATAGGTTTACTTTTAGATCTACTAGCCTTAACTGTGTCCCTTTCAAAATGTGCACTATAAGAAGCAGTAAACGGCTTCTTAAAATCAAAGCCATTTCCTGAATTATATTACTACAGTGCTGCTGTCGGTATATGATTTCATGTTAGATTTTTTTTTACTACAACTGATACGGATTTAATCATAGAACATCCAGTGTTATTCAACACCACTTTTTAAATCCACTCATAAAAGTATTGCACTTAACATTTTTAATGTTGACTATAGGATTAATTACTGCAGTACTGAATTGTTGCTTGCTTAATTAGCCCAGGACCATAGTGTCCAACACGCTAGCCACTAGCCACATGTGGCTATTTGGCCAGTTGAGCGTGGCTAGTTGGTTTGAACAAATGTGGCTATTTGGCTGGTTGAGTGTGGCTAGTTTGCTATAGCAGTAGCCACTATAGTGGCTACTGGTTTAGAACTGCTTGGACACTATGGGCTATGACAACAGCTGGGATCCATCACTGGTTCTGTGCCTAAAAATTCTGAACCATGTACAAAAGAAAGTCTTAAAGAAAGAGTGTTCTCTCAGAAACAAAATTTTAACTGGAAGCAGATGTCAAACTCCCCCTCCCATGGGAGACATAAGTAAAGTTAAAGCACAATTTATACCTTTAGAAATTGTCTACATCAAAGTGATTAAAAACATCTGATAGTGAAATATTTAATGTTGGGATTATTTGGCATTTTACATATCTTGGTAGTCTGTTAAGTTATTGTAAAAGGAAAAAATAAGTCAGTTTAAAAATAAATTTTCCATTTCTAAGTGCATACCAAAACTGTTGTAAAATGAAACAACTGCTGTGATGTCAAATATTTGTATATGCTGTATGCATATCTAAAATCAAGTCACCATTTCTGCTGGTTTTATTAATGACTCTATTATAAATACACCGCTAGCTTCCTTAGCAAGTTCAATACCAGTTAGTTTATGTCAGGGATAATTTATTAGGGGCCTGCTTATTTAAAAATAGAAAACTCACAAGTGTAACAGTTACAAGCTGGTTTAAACTTGTTCATTCCAGTTCCACAGCAAATGCTGACTATGAAAAAAAGAGCTCTCTGATTAACCTGACTGTGCTCAGAATCAGCAACATGAGCCTAGCCATGGCTGGCATAAAAATTAACAGCAATGATTTGAAGGGCTGGGGTTGAAATGAAGAGTGAATGCTGGCTGAAGAACATTAATAGCATATACTTGTTGCATATACTCTGACCCCAGAATGTTAAGCAATATCAACTTTAAATGTTCACTGTTGGCTGAATGCTTAGCTAAACATTAGAATTAGGCTTAGCCAAGCATATCTTTGGTTTAATAAGTTATCAAAGCAAATGAAAAAGCCTAAGAGATTTCACAAGGTTTTAGAGTGACTTTACAAATAATGATAAGCTCTGGAAAGCAGTTGTGAGAAGAGCTGTATATAATGACAAGCGACAATACAACCAAAAGGCTTCCAATCACATGATAAAATATAAGGAAAGTTATTAAATGTGCGATACTCTAATGCCAAGATTTTAGAAAATGGGTGCCTGAAATTTGACACTTATGGGGCCTGATTGCCACAAGTGCTGAGCACCCAGCATCTCCCTCTGCCTTCAGAATTTCTGAACATGGGTGGCACGTAAACCACTGGCTTGGGGAGGCTTGCCCCAACTCTGCCCCTTCCACCTGAGGCCCTACCCCTTCCACATGCCCCAGAATCCAGAGACCCCCACCCATGGCAGTTAGCTCATGCCCCAGGATGGCTAGTGCCCACAGCTCCCTTCAGCCCCCAAGTGCTGGGAGGGAGCATGAATGGAATCACTGCAGCCTCCTCAGCCCTGGGAAGGCAAGCAGTATGGCCCCTGCTCCTGGAGCCCACTGGCACCATTGAAACAAGGCAATGAGGGCAGAGTGTGAGTAGACCCATGCTGGCTGTTTGGAGTCTCCTCCAGGCTCCCCTATTGCCACCCATGGTTCTGAGAAAGATCACAAAGTGAGTCTGGAACTTGACAGCCAAGGGAAAGATTCTGGAGCATATCAGAGCTTCAAAGGTGTCAGAAAGAGCTGAAGTGTGTCAGAAGTTTTCCAGTAAAACAGAGTTCTATTAAAAATAGCAATTTGTAGAACACCCAACTGCTTTCATGGAAACATCTCGGGTTCAGCGAACTTTTGGGAAACCAAAGGAGGGGTTCCAGCAGAAAGGTTTCCTGACACTTGCCTGGGCAATAGATACAGTTTCCTTAGTCTCACTCAGCAGCTGTTGGAGTCAAGGAAGCATATTTAGTTTTCAACACACAATAGTAGACTTCCGATAATCCGGCACCTTTGGGACCTAGGTGGTGCTGGATTATTGGTTATGCTGGAGTATCGGGAGGTATTCCGGTGGGGGGCTGTGACGGGTCTGCAGGGACCCACACTGTGTCCGGGGGATGGGCGAGGAACGGCTCGGTGAAGGGAGAACCCTCCGCCATTTTGCAGGAAGGCGTGGGAATCCCCGCGCCACCGCCAGGAGTTTCCGGGAGGGGAGCGGGCTCCCCACCCCCCAGACTGTAGTAATTATTGCCGAACAGGGGGGTGAGGGGCAGCGCTGCAGGACCAACCCAGCAGCACCCCAGCTGCTCTGCTCTGCAGCTTCCCCAAGTCCGCCGCTCATCAGTTTCAGCAGCGGCAGTGGCGGACTTGGGGAAGCGGCATGGAGCAGAACAGCTGGGGTGCTGCCGGGAGCCAAGCAGGGGGGTGAGAGGCAGTGCTGCAGGACCAATCCGGCAGCACCCTGCTTCCCCAAGTCCGCTGCTGCCGCTGCTGAAACTGACAAGCGGCAGACTTGGGGAAGCTGTAGAGCAGCTGGGGTGCTGCCGGGTTGGTACCACAGTACCGCCCCTCACCCCCCTGCTCGGCGATAACTATTGCAGTCTGGGGGGTGAGGAGCCCGCTCCCCTCCAGGAAACTCTCGGCGGCGGCACAGGGCTTCCCCTGTCTTCCTGCAAAACAGTGGAGGGTTTGCCCCTCGCCGTGCCGTTCCCCATTCACCCCTCCACTCCCTGGCCGGTTGCAGTGCGGGTCCCGGCAGACCCGTCACAGGGGTATAATCCCCTTCCCCTCTTCTCCCCTTCCCTTTCCCAGCCCCGAGCACCCATGGGGTTCACAGCAACTCCAATTATCCGGTTGGCTGGAGCACTTCCAGGTTCCAGTTGGTGCTGGGCCATTGGGAGTGCAGGACCACTGGATGCCGGACAATTGGAGTTTTACTGTACGATGGACAGTATTTCTGAAATGACTTTTTTGGGGAATTTTCAAATAATAGGAAATTTTGGAAAAATTGGTTTTGTCCCAATTAAGACAATACTCTAACATTTTAAATACAGGCAGTCCCCGGGTTACGTACAAGATAGGGACTGTAGGTTTGTTCTTAAGTTGAATCTGTATGTAAGTCGGAACTGGCATCAGCCGCTGCTGAAACTGATCAGTTTCAACAGCGGCTGAATCTGGACACCAGTTCCACTTACATACAGATTCAAGGTAAGAACCCCAGGCGTCCCCAAGTCAGCTGCTGCTGAAACTGATCAGCAGCTGATTCCAGGAAGCCCAGGGCAGAGCAACTCTGCCTCGGGCTTTCTGTAGTCAGCCGCTGGTCAGTTTCAGCAGCGCCTGACTTTGGGACGCCTGGGGCAGAGCAGCTGGGGTGCTGCCGGGTTGGTCCAGTAGCGCCAAGGAGCGGTGCTGCGGGACCAACCGGCAGTGCCCCACCTGCTCTACCACAGGCCCCGGGCTTTGCTCCACGTCTCCCTGGTCTGCTGGGGGGGGCACTAGCTGCAATCCCCCCCCCCCCCCCCAGAAGACCAGGGAGACGTGGAGCAAAGCGGCGGAGGACCTGGGCCGAACCGTGGCTCTTCCAGATCAGCGCCGCGGTCTGGCCCGGGTCCTCCGTGGCTTTGCTCAGCGTCTCCCTGGTCTGCAGACCAGGGAGACGCTGAGCAAAGCCATGGAGGACCCGGGCGGACCCGCGGCGCTTCCAGATCAGCTGAAAGCGCCGCGGGTCCGGCCCGGGTCCTTCGCTGCTCTGCTCAGCGTCTCCCTGGTCTGCAGACCAGGAAGATGCTGAACAAAGCAGCGGAGCACCCGGCCCGGACCCGCGGCGCTTCCAGCTGATCTGGAAGCAGCCGCAGGTCCGGCCCCGGGTGCTCCGCCGCTTTATTCAGCGTCTCCCTGGTCTGCAGACCAGGGAGACACTGAACAGAGCGGCGGAGCACCCGGCCGGACCCGCAGCGCTTCCAGCTGACCTGGAAGTGGCCGCGGGTCCAGCCCCCGGTGCTCCCCCGCTTTGCTCCCGTCTCCCTGGTCTGCTGGCTCTGCCAGCAGACCAGGGAGACGGGGAGCAGCTTTTCTTGCCCTGGAGAAGGCGGGCGGCGGGACCAGGCGTCCCGCTGCTCCAGTTCTCCGGGGCGAGAAATCCCCGTTCGTAACTGCGGATCCGACATAAGTCAGATCCGCGTAACTCGGGGACTACCTGTAGTAGTATTTCCCACAATCTGGAAATCCCATATTTCATCCAACACTAGTGCCAAGCAACATGTGTTTGATTAAGAGTAGAACCATTTGAACTAGATGAGCTGGAAAAACACAGAATGAGAGGGGAAAAAAAACATGGTAGCCTCTAATGCAGGGGTGAGGAACCTCAAGCCTGGGGGCCAAATGCAGCCCACAGCTTGCCTGGATCCAACCCCCAAGGCTCAGGGGCCCCCAACATTGGGGAGCCCATTCTGGTGCTCCTGCTCCTCCACTGTTCCACCGTAGGGCTAGAGCACACAAAATCTACTAGGCCAGCCCCCCCCCCCCCCCCCCCAGCCTCTGTTACGTGAGGGAAATGTGGGGATTCATTGTCCTTCTCATTCAGGGGTCACTTGTTTGTTTGGGGTTTTGCTTCTCACTTGTGTGCAGCCCCCTGGCTGATTTTTCTGTGGGTCAGTGGCCCCGACCCAAAAAAGTTTCCCCGCCCAAGATCTAATGGAAACAAAAAGTCTCAGAGGGGTAGCCATGTCAGTGTGTAACTTTAAAACAATGAGTAGTCCTGTGGCACCTTAGGGTATGTCTACACTACCACCCTAGTTCGAACTAGCGGGGTAGTGTAGACATACCATTAGAGACTAACACAAATATATCGGACCATGAGTGTGACGGGCTGTCACTGACCCGGGGGCGGAGCCCCAGACAGCAGGGGGCTGACGGCCAGGCCCGGACCCCCCAATACTCCCCCAATGCGAGCCGGAGGGGGCGGCGGGCTAGGGCGCTCCCCCCATGCCTGCGCCGGCAGCGCGCATACGGCCCGACCCCCGAGGTCCCGCACGGTGGGGGCGGAGTGGAGGGACGCGGCTGCCTGGCAGGTGGGACCGGGTCCCCCTCCCTCCCCGAGGGGAGCGCCCAGCACCCAACGGCCACACTTAAAGGAAAAGCGCAAACTAAAACCCCGGACTGGGGAGGACTTAAACTGGGGGCATCGGCCCCACCCCGCAGGGTGGGTAATCATTTCCCTTCCGTCCGGGAGGGGGTGATCGCACCCAAGGGCCCCGTGCCCCATATTGGGGATCTGGGGGACAACAAGGGACAAAAGGAGGACAAAAGGGTCCGCAGACCCCCCCCTCTCGGGCTGAGAGGGGGTGATCGCACCCCCTAAACCCTCACAATGAGCTTTGCGGCGGCTTTGCTCTGGTGTCCCTGGTCTGCTGGGGGGGTCCAGCGGCCTTGCTGGACCCCCGCAGCAGACCAGGGGGACAGGAGCAAAGCCTTGGAGCACGCCCGCAGCAGGACAGCCCAAGCGCGCTTGGGCTGTCCCGCTGCGGGCGTGCTCCGCGGCTTTGCTCTCCGTCTCCCTGGTCTGCAGGGAGATGGGGAGCAAAGCCTTGGAGCACGCCCGCTGCTGGTCAGTTTCAGCAGCGGCTGAATCAGGATGCCTGGGGCAGAGCAGCTGGGGTGCTGCTGGGTTGCTCCAGTAGAGCCGAGGAGCCGTGCTACTGGAGCAACCCAGCAGCACCCCAGCTGCTCTGCCCCAGGCGTCCCAAAGTCAGCCGCTGCTGAAACTGACCAGTGGCTGACTACAGGAAGCCCCAGGCAGAGTTGCTCTGCTCCAGGCTTCCTGGAATCAGCCGCTGATCAGTTTCAGCAGCAGCTGACTTGGGGATGCCTGGGTTTCTTAAGCTGAATCTGTATGTAAGTCAGAACTGGCATCCAGATTCAGCCGCAGTTGAAACTGATCAGTTTCAGCAGCGGCTGACGCCAGTTCCGACTTACATACAGATTCAACTTAAGAACAAACCTACAGTCCCTATCTTGTACGTAACCCGGGGACTGCCTGTAAATCTTGTATTTAATACAACAAAAGTTAAAAGTTACATACAGAGGAAAATAAATACAAATAATTTTAACTTAATATTTATGGAACATAAAAATATATTGTTAAAAAGGGGATGTTTAACCTATCAGTCAAATAAACAGTAAAAATCCTCCCCCTCAGGAATATGGGGGTGTAGTTTCATATCTGAGGGCAACAAAGAGTAAGATAAAACTGGAAGTGTCAGTACACTGTATTATCTTATTTGCTGCATTTCAACAGGTCTCTGTAGAAAAATATAATGGAGAGCAGCTAGCTTTTCACTCCCTGCCCCACTCCTATCTGTTCATTCCAGCTTGTTTCCCAGGGAGAACCCATGTGGGGCTCCGTAATTTTAAGGAGAGAGGACAATACACAAAGGCAGCATTCTATCTTTCACACCCACCCCAAATGAGACCACCAGATCACCTATTAAAAGGCTAATGAGATAGTCTGGCCCTTAATATTTTGTTGGAGACAAACGAGAGAGAGAGAGAGAGAGAGAGAGAGAGAGAAGAAATGTTATTAATATTTTTGTTGTGTAGTACAAATAATAAATAACAATAACATCTAATCAGGGATAATTGAAAGGTACTTCCACTAAATACTCAGTTTCCACAATATCATTGTTAAGCAAAAGCTCATGAAAAAAATCAGAATAGTGTGATACCAAATCATGAGCTACCTGGGTTCACCAGGAACTACATAGTTACCAGAAAACAAATTGCACATGTTCCTACAAGATAAATAGTGGAGCAGTTCTGCTTAGTCTGAGGGCACGTCTACACTTGCACCCAAGTTCAAACTAGGGATGCAAATGTAGACGACCGAAATTGCTAATGAAGCGGGGATTTAAATATCCTGCGCTTCATTAGCATGATCTCGCCGGCACGTTACTCCGCTCAACAGCTGTTCTAAAAGTGAAAGTGCGCGCCAGGATGCGTTAGTTCATACCAAATCCCTTGCTTCGAACTAACGTTACTCCTCAAAAAATGAGGAGTAACATTAGTTCGAACCAAGGGGATTGGTTTGAATTAACGTGTCCTAGCATGCACTTTCACTTTCGGAACAGCTTTTGAGCAGAGTGGAGTAACGTTAGTTCAAACCAAGGGGTTTGGTTCGAACTAACACATCCCGGTGAGCACTTTTACTTTTGGAACAGCTGTTGAGCGGAGTAACACACCAGTGAGATCATGCTAATGAAGTGCAGGATATTTAAATCCCTGCTTCATTAGCAATTTTGGTCACCTATATTTGCATCCCTAGTTCGAACTAGAGTGCAAGTGTAGATGTACCGTGAGTTACTTCAGCTTGTAACAGTTATTTTTTAAACTTTAAAAGGTACGAAAGTATCTTTTAATGCTTACCTGCTGTATTCACAACTCTGTTTGTTCTAATTATTCCATGCGGAGTTTCAACTTCCCATGTCCCATCTGATCTAGGGCTCAGATTTGTCACTTGGACAGGGTAATTTAACAGGGCACCATATTTTCTGGCTCCTGCAGCCAAGGCCATAGTGAGAGAATAGGGATCAATGTGGCCATCTCCGGGGTTATACAGGCCAACTAAAACCTAAGTGGATCACACAAGATCAAGTCAAATTAAATGTGCTTCCTTCATTGCATATTAGACTGAATTATTTGAGATAGCTGATAACAAATTTTAAAACCATATTATATTATCAAGACTTCACTGGCTAACTCTGTAATTGTCCTATGGAAGTGAGAGTCTCCAGCATCAGAATCTGTCTGTGATCATAGAGATAGCAGCCAAGGAAGAAGATTTCAGAAAGAAACCCAAATGAACAGAATGTCAAATGTCTTCCAAAAATCTCATAAAGGGTTTCAGACAATTCCACATAAGTAGTAACATTCAGAAGGTTTAGGATATTTGCACATTTTTAAATGAGTACGATCATTTCTCATTCCATGAAAATCTATAATAGTTGTCAAAACATTTACTACCTATAAAAAATTAAAATAATGGTCCTGATAATCCCCTCACATGGGAAAACCAGCAGGAAGGAAGCTAATGGGATGAAATCTTTGCAAAGTTCACCAGATGGAGTTCCCTGTGAATCGTTCCATTAGAAAAATTATTTTGCTTCTACAGATGGACTGCAGTTCTTTCTCACAAGTCCAATGGATCTGTCCAAATTCCAAGGTACCTGAAGGGAGCTATCCATGCAGAAGCCCTGTGCTTTCATTCTATCTCTTGGACTCCAGTATCAATCTTAAACCCTACTCCATTACAGCACTCCTTCATTATTAGTAGGTTTGGGAGGATTAGATATGTTTTATCATTAAATGTCAGCAAATATTGATTTCACCATATATATACAAACCAATGAAATCATATGTCCAACAGAAATGTATAGACAGCAAAGAAAGAGAAATGTTGCTTGAGAACTTATTAAAGATTGATTTGAGATACTTATTTTATGTATTTTGGCATATAATGTTGACAATTCGTGTTTTAACAGTTATATAGCTGTAACTTTTTAAATCTCAGGGTATGTCTAGACTACATGCCTCTGCCAACAGAGGCATGTAAATTAGACATACCGACATAGTCAGTGAAGCAGGGATTTAAATATCCCCTGCTTCGTTAGACTAAAACTGGCACAAACCGGCAGTCAAGACGGGGATTGATCGACAAGGAAAGCCTTTGCCAACTGATCCCTTATGTCTCATGAAACGAGATTTACAGGATCGGTCAGCAAAGGCTTTCCTTGTCGACCAATCCCCATCTTGACTGCCGGTTTGTGCCAACAAACAGCTGAGCCGGCACAACGTGGTGGCCATTTTTATTCTAATGCAGTGGGAGATATTTAAATCCCCACTTCATTTACTATGTTGGTATGTCTAATTTACATGCCTCTGCCGGCAGAGGTATGCAGTCTACTCTAGACATACCCTCAGTGTCTGCTGTCTGACACTTCCAACTGTCAGATGCCCCCAACTGCTTGATGCCTTCCAATTTCATGTAACTGTGAACATTTACATTGTTAAAAACAAAAAGATGCTTAAAATAAATATTCATATTGCCCACAAAAATTATATTAAAAAGTGAAAATCAAATTCTGCAAGTGCACTAAATGAGGGGGTTTAGAATAAAAACAGCACACCAATCTTAACTATATTTGACTTTGCTGAGTTTTCTCTTGGAATACTCTTGGTTATCTCATGAGCAGGCTCTGTGTTTCTTAGGGTTGCCAGATGGTTTCAACAAAAATACCAGACACACTTTACATTACATCACAATCTACATTACATCTTATTTAGAAAATACCGGACATTTATATTTTCTCATATTTTCTCAATTTGTTTCCCAAACAGAAAGCTCAAATACTGGACTGTCCCATTCAAAACCGGATACCTGGCAACCCTAGTGTTTCTCTTTCTTCCTGAATGTATTCTCCCATGCGATAGAAACTCCCATAGAAGATCCTATTAATGTGGTCTGAATAGAATCACACAGGGAGTTAGCTGATCTTAGTTCACACAGGGTCTTAGTTCACAAGAAAATCAGGCCTTGGATTTACAGTATATCTTTGAAAGTCCAAGATTTAACCTCAAGGAAAGTTTTTTCCACAAAACGTTATTTTTTACCTTCTCCATGTTCAATATGGGGAACAACTCTTGTACTCTCTCAGGCCCAATAAGATACTGTTCTGTTGGATGCCAACCAGTTCGCGTCATTTGGTATTTGAATTCATCTACTCTTGTAGGAGTGGAAGCAAGTCTGATGCTGCCTGGCTGGTGAAATCCCACAGCCTAAAAGATGGATAACAAAAATGAGAGACTGAGTTATCATTAGGACTTTGTTTGAACCCTGTCAAACTGCCTGATCCTACACCGATGTAGCCAATGGAAATTTGGCCATTCCCTTAAGTGAACACAGGATCAAATCCTACATCTCATTGAAGGATCAGGCTACATATGTAGAATTGGGGCAGAGGAGGAGTAAAGAAGAATGTGTTACCACATAAAAGCCTAAACTGAGAGAACACATTACTCAGATATACACTATCCTCAAAATAAGTTGTAAAATGTAAAAATGGATCCTCTATATTGTATTTCATTATTCTCTATTAATTTTGAACCTTTAAGATTGGGCTAAAGCTTTGTGGGTGGTATCTCCCTTATTTATACATTTTCAATAACAGATTAGATAAATTTAAAAGTAAATGTTTAGTATCTTATATAAATATCATCTGGATATCAGTATTACATGTTGAGGTAAACTTCTCTCAAACCAGGAATGTAACCACTCCTTCATTTGAGAAAGTTGTAAAGAAGCCATTATGCTCTTTTATGAAACTATAGCAGCCTTCACTCCAAACACAGGCACGTGTCACCAACAAAATTAATGGTGTGTGCAAGGCAAATGTGGGTGAAGGGGTTTCACTGGCTATTGTTTTGTGAAGGTTTGCATTTCTGGTAGAGAAACTAGAAAGACCACAGAAAAGGCAGAAAGGAAGAACAAGGCACTGCTTGATAAGTTATGGGAACATCCTGTGAAAAGCCCAGGCATAGGTAGGTTTTAGTTTTGTTTTAGTTTGGTTTTTTGCAGAATGCTTGTTGAAAGAGGCCTGGTGAGAACTGAGCAGAGAAACTGTCTCCTGCAGATGGTTTGCTATGTTCAAAGACACAGGACTTTGATATAGTCCTCTTTATTTGCTAACAGTGTATAAAGTTTCCTGACTCCATCATCTATTTCTTCTCTTAACAAAATCAACCCACAGGGCCCTATCTGCTTGGGTCAAAAGGGATAAGAATCAGCATTATAATCACTGAAGATATTACAAGATAAATGTTAAGAAGTTAACTGACCACGCATATTTACTGAAAAAGTGGATATTTTAATGGAGTAAAAGTAATTACATCCCGTTAGACAGTGCCTGTTCACATTAGTGACTTTGACCAGGCCCAATCACCCCCACCCCTCCTTACAAAGATTTCTAGTAATTGGTCTGTTAGGAAATGGAGCTAGCCCCTTTGCAAACAGGCTGGGGAACTGCTGGGAGGCCACGGAAATCCACATGGAGATTCTGTGACCCTGAAATAACTATTCCTGGAAGTTCTCTCCACTCTGCTGCAGCAAGGCTCCATTAGAGATGCACCAATGATTACTGAACTAGTGAGAGACAGAGGAATCTTCCCACAAGAGATTATTAGCTTCCATGAAGAATCTTTGAGGGACCAGTCGAAGCACAGTGCATGTCCCTTCACCCCAAACTCAACCTGTCCACTCCTCCATTTATTGCTGATTCCTATATCAACTGAGTGCCTCCCATGGAATATCATGGAATATCAACTGGAGTGCCTCCCAGGGCAAGGTGGGTGAGTGCTATTGATTGATTCTTCATTCAGTGCATAAGAGGTATGATTCATGTGTGAAGGACCCTCACTTTGCATGGATTATGGGTGAATGATAAGGCCTTATAAATGAAAGGGCTCACTATCTTTTACCAATTTTTGCAAGATTAGAGAATAATCAAACTGAAATAAAAAGTCTGCTGCATGCCAAACCATGCTTTTGATCTTTTATTTTGCTAAGTGTAGTTCAAACTGTGCCTGTCAAATGATTTTAAAAATGCACTGTGAAACAATAATAGAATACCGCCTGTCTAAATATTTTTTTATGTTTTTTTCTTGTTTACAGTGTCATCTGAAAATGAGGACAAGTGTTTCCATGGCACGGTTGCAGCCAGTATCACAAGATATTATGTGTCTGATGCACTGAAGATTCATATATCTTTTCATGCTTCAACCACCATTCCAGAGGTCATGTGTCCATGCTGATGATGGATTCTGCTTACTAATAATCCAAAGCAGTATGGACTGACATGTTTATTTTCATCATCTCAATTAGAAGATGCAGAAAGTAAATTTTCATTTTTAGTGGTTCAGGTTTTAAAGTTTTCATATTGGAGTGTTGTTCTTTTAAGACTTCTGAAAGAATGCTCCTCCTCTCATCCCTCTTGGATTTTGGAAGGCACTTCAGATTCTTAAACCTTGGATTAAGTGCAGTAACTATCTTTAGAAATGTCACATTGGTACCTACTTCACATTTTGTCATATCTGCAAGGAAAGTATTCTTAAAACAAAGAGAATGTGCCATGTCACCATCTGAGAATGCTATTGCATGAAATAGATGGCAGAATATGGGTAAAACAGAAGACGAGACATACAATTCTCACCCGAGGAGTTCGGCCACAAATTTAATTAACACATTATTTTTATCAAGTATCAGCAGCAGGAAGCATGTCCTTTGGAATGGTGGCCAAAGCATGAAAATGCATACAATTGTTTTGCATGTCTGGCACATATACTTGCAAAGCAAGCAAAAAACGTACCTGTTCTCACTGTCAAAGTGACAGTGTAAATAAGAAGTGGGCAGCATTATCGCCTGTAAACTTCTTTGTTTTAGTGACTGGCTGAACAAGAAGTAGAACTGAGTGGACTTGTTGGTGCTAAAATTTTACATTGTTTTATTTTTAAGCGTAATTATATAACAAAAAAAATTCTACATTTGTAAGTTTCACTTTCATGATAAAAAGAGTGCATTATAGTACTTATAGCAGGTGACCTTATTTCTTTTTATCATTTTTACAGTGCAAATATTTGTAATAAAAATAATATAAAGTGAACAATTTACACTTTGTATTGTGTTGTAAATTAAATCAATATATTTCAAAATATAGAAAAAGATCCCAAAAATGTAATAAATTTCATTTGATAGTCTATTATTGTTTAATAGTGAGATTAAAACTGTGATTAATTGCAATTAATTTTTAGTTAATCATGTGCGTTATGATGTAAAGCCGTAATTAACTATTTGTATTTTAATACCTTGCAGTAACAGTGCATATACTACATTAGGTCTAGTAATGGCAGAATTAACTATGGCTTTTTGCTAACATCTTTAAACTTGCTGAAAAGCAGAGTGAAGCCACAGGTTTTTTTTTTTTGTTTTTTTTTTTTTTTTGCGAGAATTATCAAACTGGCAGATTAGCAAAGTGAGAATCGCTGTTTCCGTTGCAGTGTCAAACATGAAGGAGGGAAAACTGTGGTTAGAGAAAGTGATTTAGTCACCAAGGAAAAGCACAGCTCTGGAACATATATGATGAACTGCAACAATCTTTCCAGGTAGGGATAGAATCAAACTATTTTATTAAAACCATTGCTCATTCCTGAATGCTGTTTTAACTCCTATGGAAACTTATACTGAAGTCTCTTTGCGTGTTTGATTTCTGTGTTATAAAAAGTGTTTTAATTTTGAATGTGGGGGAACATCTAAATACAATATGCTGGAGTTAAATACTAGAAAATGAATATAGGATAGACATACAGATTGCAAGCTACATTTAGATAAAGCGACTCCTTGTGGTATGAGCTACCACACATGTACAATGTGTCCATTCTAAACCTACCCATAGTTTTTCTAACATGAATAATATTGATCTAAATTAATATTTTTAATGTGAAGACTTTCACCTGCCCAGTCTCCTCCTCTAATTGTTCATAGAGTTTGATGCTGTAGTAATGTATTTTCTTCAGATTTATTCCAGGATGAAAGTAAGTTGTTAACCCAGCCTTGAATAAGAAACAAAAAACAACAATGAGTATTTTTTTGGAAATACATAGTTTCCTTGTAGCTTTTTTGAAAATGTTATTCAAAAATGAACTGTCAAGTCAGTACAAAGGAAAACAACACCCGGCTGGAACCAACAGTTCTTTTTTATTTATTTGTGTGTTTGTTTATAATAACATAGTTTCATAGTTTACCAGCACTCTCCTTCTATACACAGATGTTTTCCCACTTGTCTTTTCTCACTAGTTTGTCAAGTCACAATATCTCCACTGTATTTGTTCCCTATTGTAGTTCCATTCTTTGCTTAAACTATTCATTTTTCTACATAAATATTTTAGATGAGACATAAAACAGAGCTTCTAACTAGCTCTGGTTTCTAAAACTCATGCAGTTCTTTCACACTGTGCATGCATGGGCCTTGCCAAAATGTAACAGCTGCTGGTGATGTTTTGGGACTATCCCAGGTTACAATCTTTCTGGCTAGAAGAAGACAAGATAAATAATATGATAATCAATATCCCCTGAAAAATTATTTCTCAAAACTCTGTTTTGGGATATATCCCATCAAGCGTGAAAGTAACTTACATTTCTTACAGGTACTGTCCCATTGCAACCTTGGTCCCTACCAGCTCTTGAAGTAGTACAGCCAGCTCTTGCAGAGCTGTGCACCAGTGCGCACACCCTTACTTTCACCTCTGTATCCCATTGTCTTAGAACAAGGGTGGGCAATAATTTTAAATGAGGGGCCATGCCAAGATTTTGGTAAGTGGTCAAGAGCCACACTTCTGTGAAAGGGGTCTGGGGCCTGGGACAGCAGGTGGGTGTAGAGGGTAGCTTGGGATAGAGGACTGGGGTGCAAGAGGGAGTGTGGGGTCTGAGCGGGAGTTTGGATGAAGGAGGGGGTTATGATCTGGGGCAGGCGCTTGGGGTGAAGGGTCCAGGAGGGGGTATGGTTGCAGGAGAGAATTCTGGCCTGGGAAAGAGGTGTAGGAGGGGGTGCAGGGTCGGGGAGGGAGTTGTGACCTGGAGGAGGTGGGGAGAGGGAATACTGAGGGTTTGGGTGGTGGCCTGGGGAAGGGAATTGTGGAGGAGAGAGGAGTTGGGGTACCAGAGGCAGCTCTGTCTGGGAGGCGCTTACCTAGGCAGTTCCCAGCCAGCAGCTCTACAGATTCCCTGCCTGTGTGCTGGGCAGCTGCATCAGTGGAGGGGTAGGGGGCAGGGGACAGGGGCAGGGATGAGGAGGCTTCATTCGCTGCCCCTGCCTTCTGCAAAATTTCTCAGCTTCTATTGGCCAGAAACTGAAGGATTTTCATAGGGGGCAGGGCACCACATGGAGCTCAGGGTCAGCAGAGGCGTGCCCAGATGATCATGGGCTACACACAGCGGTGCCGCTTTGAAATGCCACGAGGAGCCTGACATCAGATTCCCCGCAGCATTCAAAGTGGTAGTGCCGCATGGAGCAGCTGACCGCAGACTCCATGTGGCGCTTCCACTTTGAAGTACCCTCCTTCTTCTCCCCCCCTTGCTGCCTCTATCTGATAGAGACAGCAAAGTGTGTGTGGGGGGGGGGGGGGAGTGACTAGTCAACTATCCTGTCGACTAGTCCTTCATATCTCTAGATGGAAGTGTCATCTACTTTGTAGTGTAGTGAGGTAATTACAGCTAAGTCCACCTTTATGGAGCTGTAGGAGAGACCCAAATATTTGGAGGCTTAAGAGATAGTCCAGGACCTTTGGCAAAGGAATGGAGTGAAGAGACATGCCATGAGACTGGCACCAAGAGGAGAATCAGAACCATATCTGGGTGTACATTTTGAAAGTACTTGGCCAACGACTATTCACAAAGATGTGTTTCGCCTCATGAGAGTAGACAGTCTCTAAGTGCTCTATCTATGTAATTAACAGCCAAGTCTTGCAGTGGAGAACCACTTGGTTGGGATGAATGATACAACATGCCCTGCATTGAGGAGGTGGGAAAGTAGTGCTGCAGTAGTAGTCGCATTTCTACCATCTGTAACAAATAGGAGAGCCATGTTTGTTGTGGCCAGTTGGGAGTGATTAGAATAACTCTGGCCTTGTCCTGCATGATTTTGTGTATCACCTGCATAAGCAGGGGGATGGGGGGGGGAAGGCGTACATCAATGGCGCTTCACATTTATGACTAGTGCATTGCCCAGTGATTGGTTATCAAGTCCTGGGAGCAATAGGGTGGGTATTTGTTATTGTGTGCAGTTACGCAGAGGTCTACTGTAGGAATCCCTGTCAGCTGAAAATGGTGAGGGGAGTTGGGTAATCCATTTCCCATTCGTGGGTCTGTAAGAAGTGTCTGCTCAGGTGGTCTGCTTATAGGGATATAAGCAACTAGTCAACTATCCAATAAGCACTTACAGTACTTATCAGATAGTTGACTAGTAACTTGACTAGTTGCTTCCTTCCCCCCTTGCTGCTTGTATCAGAGAGAGGCAGCAAGAGGAAGGAACAGGAGCTGGTGCTGGAGGCAGCCAGCTTAAAAGCCAGTTCCCCGCAGCAGCATCTCTAGGGGAGGAGCAGGGATGCAGCAAGAAACTGGTGGCGTTTCCACCTTTGAAATGTAGCGAAAGCATGGCTCTTGCTACGTTTCAAAAGCAAAGTGCATGGGGAGCATGGGCCAGCGGGGGACTGTTTCAGTAAGAAAGTAATGGAAATTGAACCTAGTTCCTCTGTATTGAGGTGGTGTTGGTTCTACAGCTCCTAGTTCCAGGAGGTGGTTTATTTCCTATTATAGGAGGAGCTTGTGAGAGGGGTCCTTGAAAAGGGATGGGGAAGGTGGAGAGTGGAAGAGATAGAAATCAAAGGCATAGAATAACCCTGCTGGATAATTTCCAGGATCCACCTGTCTGTAGTGATGTCATTCTAGACTGGGTAAAAGAAAGTCAGATGGTCCCCAAATGGTGTTGGAATGGGACAAGAGATTGGAATTGACAAATGAAGAGGGCTCGTACCTTTGACCAAATTTTCAAAATGATTGGCAAATATTGTTGATTGGAATGTAAAAAACTGGTCTGGAGTGTCTCCACTTGTCTGTCTCTCTTTGTGCTACTGGGAGTAATGATGCTGCAGTTGAGAATAAGGTGTTGCCCAAAATTTGGGTTTAAAGTTTTTCCTGTTTATTTCTGTTGTCAAGGATGTAAATCCCCAGGGTTTCAAGGCACCTTGGGAGTTCTTCAGAGTATGTAAGAATGCATCCTTGGACTCTGCAAACAGTTTATGGCCCTTGAAGGGCATATCCTCAACTATTGCCTGGACCTCTCTCAGAAACCCAGACAGGAGCCAGGACACCCAGTGAATGACAATTGAGGTCGTGAGGGAGTGTACTGCTGTATTAGCTGAGTACCAAGAAGCTTGAAGGGCCATTCTAGCAATGAGGGAGCCCTCAAAGATGGTTTCTTTGCACGCCTTTTTCTTGCCTTCTGGGAGATGGTCTTTAAAGGTTGGCATTTCTGTGGCACCATTTCTCCAAGAATCTCATAAGATATGCTGGATCAGATCAGTGTACCATTTAGCCCAGTATCCTTCTGATGCTTCACGGCAAATAAACAGAATAGGGTAATTATTGAGTGATTCATCTCCTAATGTCTAGTCCCAGCTTCTGGCAGTCAGAACTTTGGGACACCCAGAGCATGGGGTGACATTCCTGACCATCTTGACTAATAACTGTTGATGGACCTTCCTCCATGAACTTATCTATTTTTTTAATGCAGTTATACTTTTGTCCATCTAAACATACTGTGGCAATGATTCCACAGGTTGACTGCTCATTGTGTGAAGTACTTTCTAATGTTTGTATTAAATCTACTGCCTATTAATTTCATTGGGTGACTATTGGTTCTTGTGAGACAAGGTGGATAAAGTAATATCTTTTATTGGTTCTTGTGCTATGTGAAGTAGCAAATACATTTTCCTTGGTCATTTTCTCCCCATAAGTCATGATTTTATAGACCTCAATCATATCCCCATTTAGTCATCTCTTTTCTAAGATGAACAGTCGTAGTCTTTTTAATTTGGGGGCTGCATATGCATGCTGCTCCATAACCCAATACCTTTTGTTGTCCTTCTCCGTACTTTTTCCAAGTCTAATGTATTATTTTTGAAATGGGAAACCAGAATAACATGCAGTACTTAAGGTGTGGGCATATCCTGGATTTAAAACACTTTACCAACATTTATTGCAACTTTACAGATGGGAGCATAGGTACTCTAAGTATATGACTACACTGCAATCACAGCATGCAATCAGTCAAAAAAAATTTAATCTAGCTATCTTGGGAACCAGTTAGTAAAACTGCGGCAGCATGTGCTTCAGCTCAAGCTGTAAAATCCTCCCAGAACCCTGGATTAATTCTCATGGATCTAGCCCACACAGAAACTCCCGTTATGGGCATCCCAAACTAGCTAGATTTAAGGTAGCTCGGGTGTCTTGGCTCAAGCTGCAAGCATAGCCAGTGGCTGAGGTCTAGACATACTCTAAGTCACTCTTCAAAGGTCAGAAAGTGAGTTTATCACAGACCAAACCCAGTGTTATCTTTTGTATCTAAATAAATAATAGAGAAACTGATTTTCTGGAAGGCCAGGAAGTGAGGGAAATAACATCTTTGCTCATGAGATATTAGAAGTCATCTGAAAATCTATTATGAAATCTATTTCATATCTGAGATCTTAGTAATTGACAAGCTTTTTTCTTACTGCATGCCAAGTAGATCCAGCCGTCAATTCAGATTTTTCTAGCAGAACGACATCCTTCATGCCAGCCTTGGCCAGGTGGTAAGCAAGACTTACACCAATGCAACCACCACCAATAATCACCGTCTCTGCTGTATCTTTCCATTTAGCTCCCAAGAAAGATAATAGTTTTTCTTCTCTGGAAAAAGAAAGTCACAAACAGGACACAACTGATCTTTTATCTTCTCAGCTAAGCTAGCAATAGTAGTTAAAATTACTTTTAAAGATTTACCTTTATCTTGTCCGGCCTCCTGTAACTCACAGGCCGTTAAATTTCACCCAGTCACCCCTGTGCTGAGCCCAGTAAAATAGTTTAAACTAAGCATCTAAGTTCTCAGGAGATTAAACAGTTGTGTGACACAGGCATAGAGCAGGAGAGACAGAGATATATCATATAACCAATGCTCAATGCCCTTGGAATGGCAGGAAATTGATTAGGTGAGATAGGCCAGATGATACCAGCCAGTAATCAATGTTCTATGATATAGAGAAAGGTAAAAGAATCCCAAGATCCCTGCAAATCTGAATTGGGGGAAATTTCTTCCTGACTCCAGATATGATCATCTGTAACCCTCTGAGCATCTGAGTAAGACCACTAATTAGGGAGCTAAGGCAGAGGACCCATATCATCTCATATCACTAGATGATTTTGTGGTTGGTTCTTTTCAGCCATATACTCTATGTCAGTATGACACTGGTTCACCTTGTCCAGTGCCCCACCTACAACAGCGGTCAATATCTTATGTTTCAAGGGAAGTTCAAAAACAAAAAAACTGAGAATAAATCTGGCCTATTGTGCCTGGGGCAAAATATTTCTTCCTGACCCCGCAAGCAAATAGCTGAAGTTCTGAACCAGGAAAATTGATCAGAGACATTGTTTTAATGCAGATCAACAAGTGTCTTGACCATGTAGAGGACAAAGAGTTTTCTCTTCTCTTCATAGTCCGTAAATGGAGAAAAAGAATTCATTGATCCCCAGACCAGACAGGACCACCACGACCATCCAGCCTGACAGGCCACCCACCCACACAGGCAATAGAATTTTTCCCAAAAATTAATTTAAATCATACTTAATAAAGATATCTAATTTTGTTTTAAAGACTACAAGAGATAGGGAGTCCTTTCCCTCCCTCTAGTAAGCTGTTCCATTGATTAATCACTTTCAGAGTTAGGAAACTGTATCTTATTTCAAGGCTGAATTTGCCTAACTTAAACTTCCAGCTATTGGATCTATGTTATGTTATGTCTTTGTCTGCAAAACTGAACATCCCTCCCCTGTAGCAATTTATACAGCTTTTCAATGTATAAGAAACTATGCAAAGTGATCGTGTCATATCTCAACCTTCCCTTGGTTAACCAAACAGATTGAGTGTCTTAATGCTCACTAGGTAAGCCTTGATTTACAGCTCCTGTATCATTTTTGTGACTCTCCTTTGAACTTTCTCTAGTATTTCTATATCTTGCTTGATGTAGAATATGTGTGGATATGAATACTGGGCACAGTAGTCTAGTAACAGTGTTACCAATTCTGCATATAAAAACAAAATCACTTCCTGGTGTCTACCCGACATTCACATTTTTACATATCCAAGAACTGCATTCGCTTTTTTGCTACACCCTTGCAATGAGCGCTCATGATGAAGTGGTTATTCATAATGACCCCTAAATCCTATTCTGAGTAATTGCTTTCCAAAACCAAATCTCCTATCCTAGGCTACGTCTAGACTGCAAGCCTCTTTCGAAAGAGGCTTTTTCGAAAGATACTTTTGAAAAAGCTTCTTTCAAAAAGAGCATCTAGACTGCAATCTCTTCTTTTGAAAAAGTGAGCCGCTTTTTCGAAAGAGAGCTCCCAGGCAGTCTGGATGCTCTCTTTCGAAAAAGCCCTGTTTGCATTCAAGACCGCCTTTTTTCAAAAGAGCACTTTCGAAAAAAGGCGTTCTTCCTCGTGAAATGAGGAGTACTGTCGTCGAAAAAAAAGCCACGTTCTTTCGATTTAATTTCGAAAGAACGCGGCTGTAGTCTAGATGCAGGTGAAGTTTTTTCGAAAAAAGGCTACTTTTTTCGAAAAACCCCTGCAGTCTAGACACGACCCTTAGAGGTATAACTTGAGTTCTTTGTTTCCACATGCATTACCTTTAATTTGTCTTTGTTAAAAGGCATTTTGTGGGATTGTGACTACCTAACAAAGCAGTTCAACACACTCTGTAATAGTAACTTGTGCTCCTTGTTGTTTATTATCCCACCAATTTGTATTCAAACTTTACCAGACAACATTATATATCATGGTCTAAATCATTGATAAAAATATTGAATATTGGATCAAGAAACCAGGATGGTGGACCCCACTAGAAACAGTCCCACTCATTGACCTCTCTCCATTAACTATATTTTGAGACATGCGAGACAGTTTTAATTCATCTAAAGTGTGCCCTGATGGTTCCACAGCTTTAAAAATCAGAATGTCATTTGATACTAAATCAAATGCCATGGAGCAATCCAATATACCAAATCAATGTCGCTGCTGTAAACCTGGTTTTTTCTAAAGTAACGCTTGAGAAGACCTACCTTCCATAAAAACATGCTAAACAGCCACTAATTATATTTTAGTCTCTAATTCTTTGATAAGAGTCCCTGATAAATCATTCCATTATTTTGCCGAGGGCTGATGTCGGGCTGATACTGTCTGTGGTTCCAGTCCACTAATCCTTTAGAATTTCCCCAAGTTAAGACTTGTTAAAAATGAACATCAAGTGAAGAGCTCCTTCCTTGGCTGGCTCCTTTAAGACGTTATGGTATAAGTTTGCAGCGCTGAATGTTTAATTTTAGCCGCAGATGCTAAATTCGGGTTCCCCTCTTGTAATGAAGCCAAAACCGGCTGACGCCTTTTCACTTGTATTTTAAAGGCCTCCCCTGTCAAACGCAGCAGACTGGTGCGATTCGAGGGTGCCTCTTTTCTGCCAATGGTACTTACTTTGCAATTCAGCTGGGAAAGGCGTGAGGGAAATGAGAGTTAGGGATGGGAGCGACCTGGCTGTCCAGGACAGCGAGCCCGCCCTCACCTCGTTCACTCGGACTTGGGGAGAGGTGAGCCTGTGCACGGGGAAGGAGCGAAGTACCAGGCTCCATCCATCCGCGCCAACATTTTCCCTCCACCAGAAAAAGGCGATTAGAGCGCGCAGGACTCACCGCCCCGCGGTGCCGGAGTCGCTGCTAACGGGGCGCACTCGGCTTCGCAGCTGGGGTGGAAGCAGCCGCAGGGCTCCCCGCAGCATGGCGCGTGCCGGACTCTCCGGGGTGCTGGGCTGGCTCACTAGGAAGCGGGGACGGAGGCAGAACAGCCTCCTCCCTCCCTCCGAGCCACAGCCCGGCGCCTCCCGAGGCCAATCCCCTTAGCTGAGGGAGCCGAGCCCGCCCTGCCTAGCGGGCTGGGGGGTGGGGGAGGAGGAATGAGAGCTGCCCTGCATGGGGCGTGGGCACGCAGCCCTCACCCCCAGCAAACATCTGCCTGGCTTGCATCAGGTCGGAGGGGGAAGAGGGGCCGCGGCGTCGGGCAGAGCCGCGCGGGATTACAGAGGGGCCCACGCAGGATCGGCACCTCGCGGTGGAGCCACGTCCCCAGAGCAGTCAGAGACCTAGAGCAGGGGTGGGAGGCGGGAAAGTGCCGCCTATTCCGCAATGGGCATCGGGGGCGCTCGGCAGGACCCACCCCCATCCCGCCTCTCCTCCAGGGCTATAAAGGGGCGGGCTGGGCTCGCACGGCTCTGTACGCTCCGAGCGCCCCGGAAAGATGCAGGCGCCACCTGTGGCAGAGAGCCGCCAGCACGCCAAGAAGGTAAATGCCCCGGGACTCGCGCCTGGCTGCAAGTCCCCAGCCCGCGCCGTGCGGTAGATAGCAGCAGCGTGTGACTGTCATAGATTGCGACAGCGCCTGTCGGACCTGCCACCCATAGAGATTGCTCCTCGGTCTCAAATCCTGTCTCCTGCCGCGCCCCGGGGCGAAAGGGTTTGTGTCCGCAAGGAAGTGGCAGGGTCAGAGCGTGGTGCTGTTCTCAGAGTACGATTTTGCCCGCCCACACTTTTGCATGACGCTTTCATTTCCCCCTCCGTCCCGCCGCCGGGCACTAGCAGCGGCCCCGCGAGTGGGAGCCAGGGATAGTGCCGCCCATGGTACCTCGGCGAAGCGACCCTGTTTGTTCCAGCACCGCGCCGTCTCCACACTTTGCAAGTGAGGGGCTCAAGCCCTTAGCGGCTGCTTCTCCTAGGGCACAGGGCCGTGTCTAAATTGGCACTTTCCAGCGCGGCCGCTTTCTCGCTCAGGGGTGTGAAAAAACAAGTGACAGCGCTGTAAAGTGCTAATGTAAACAGACTGTTAACACTTTTACGTGCTGTAACTTGCTGCATGGGGGGCGTGCTTTTTCACACCCTGATAGTAAGTTACCGGGCAGTCACTTACCAGAATTTGCAATGCTGCTCTATCCCAGAACAGTGGTCTTCAACTTTTTTTCATTTGTGGACCCCTAAAACATTTCAGATGGGGGTATGGAGGAACCCTTTTGGGAAATCTTAGACATAGTCTGCAGACCCCCAGAAGACCCTGGACCACAAGCTGAAAACTACTGAAGGGGACTTTTCCACAAATAGGTAGATACAGACAAAAATTAAAGAGCTTTAGAGGGGTAGCCCAGTTAGTCAGTAACAGGAAAAACTTAAATAGTTAATCTGATAGCACTTTAAAGACTAACAAAATATGTAGATGGTATCATGAGCTTTCATGGGCACAGCCCACTTCTTATCTGAAGAATATTTCATATTAACATGTACAAGGTACTTTGTAGTGGATTTAACTAATGCATGATGTGAAATATACATTCAAAGTTTCCTTCTCTAGAAAGCCTTGGTCCACTCCATTTAAACTTTTGAAATGAACTCCACAGCCAAAGCTTCCTTGGCAGACCATGAGACCCAGATTATGGTAGTCAACATGTCAGATTTACTCTAGATCATCAGGGACCCCAAAGTACTCCAAGGAGTCTGTGATTCATGTCCAGGGCTGATCAGCTCCTCCCTATCCCTTCTAGTGCCTCCTGCAGGCCACTAATCAATTCCTCCCCCTTTCTAACAGTGTCTCCTGCACTTTGAAGAACAGCTGTTCTGCAGTGTGCAGGAGGCACTGTGAAGGGAAGGTGAGAAGCATGGACAGTATGCACTGGGGAAGGGGTGAAAAGAAGCAAGGGAGGTGAACAGGAATGGGAAGAAGTGGGTGGGGCCTTGGGAGAAGTGGTAGAGTGGAGGTGAGGCCTGAACTTCAGTGGAGTTTGAGCACCTGGGAGAGAAAATTAGAAGTCTGTGAGTCTGTGAAGAAATGAGGGTCCTTGGGTTGCTAAAGATTGAGAATCACTGCTTGAGATTGCTTGGCCAGACCCATTCTGGGCATTCAGTTATTAATTTGCAAACAGTCTGATTTTAATTGGAGCATTATCAGGCACAGTGCATAAACAAATCATTTTTAAAAACAGCAGGGACAATGCATTGTTTGTTCATTTATTTTAAAAATGTAATTTTAGTCTGAAATATTTATGCTAATGGTATATAAGTGAATGTTCTTACAGTGTATATTTTAGAATAAAGTTAATATGAGAGCCTACTCAGATCTCTATCAAAGCTGTGCTGAGAAATTATTCTTTCTATATGCAATTTATGCAATGTGTGGATCAGTGAAGCGCTCATTACAGAAGTTTTGCTTTATATCTCTCAAAGAGAAAAATCTATCAAAGGGCAGAGATTAAAAAGTAGAAAAAGTGCCAATGGCTTTCAAACCACACACAACTGTACATCAACAAAGCTTTAATTTTCCTCTAGGGCTTAGATACTTCTGCATAAAACAATAAACTGCATTACGCCATTTGAAAGGGGCTAGATACGGAGGGTAAAGTAACTAGCCTTAATTGCAATAACGTTGAACTCCAACTCCCATGGCTGTGTAGCCATTGTGAAAAAAATGTCTGTATTTTATTGAAAAATAAGATGGATCCAAATCTAATATGAAGATCCAAATCTAATATGAAGAATCTAATATGTAGGGATATTGTGCAGTAGCGGTCCACGTATTAGAAATGTTTAGGTACATATACCAATGAGAGGAATACGAGACATCTAATATTTTCAGATACAACCAATGCAATATTATCTTGCTCCAATATTATTCAAATTAGAAAAGAAAACTATATGTATTTTCTTTGCACAACCTTACAATTCAAGACAAGAAGCAGGGCATAATAACCTGATATCTTTTAAAACTTCTGAGCTGTGCAAAATGGGCAAGGTTCTCTTTCATTTTTACAATGTGTGTGAACAAACCAACCCAGTGAAAAGAATTTACACAGAAAACTGAGATGTGTGTCAATAAAATATTACATGCATGCTTTTTAGCTGAGACATGATACCCATAGTTGTGTCATTTTGTACCACAAGATACTTGTGTTGTAGCATTGCCTTGGTGACCTTTATCACAACTGAAGAGTAAATGAGTTACTAAAAATACCTGTGACACTAGTGTTTCTCTTCCAAAAGTTAACAAAGCTTTTGGGATTTCAACTATTTATTTTCAAAGGAATACAGGTGGGCTTCTGATTTGGGGTAATGTGCATTTTTCCAATTTTTAATAAAATTGTGCTCATAGTTGGGAGACCAGGTACTATATGTATGCTTAATATAATAAAATCCTATGCTTTTTGAAAACTGATCTTTTGCCATTATTTAAGTCTGAAACATGTTTTAAATAAATGGAATAACATTTTTATTGCTGCTGCCACTGTTTTTCTGATTGCAATAGCCTCAGAAATATGCTTGGTTTTTTTAAACAAAATATGACAAAGTCTTTATCTTGAGAAGTGTGTAGCGTACACAACTATAGTACATAGCTACCATTCATCAACTTTTCCTCCTGTATCATTCAGGGTATTCTAGAACGGCTAGATGCTGGAGAAATTGTGATTGGAGATGGAGGCTTTGTGATAGCTCTTGAAAAGAGAGGTTATGTAAAAGCTGGACCCTGGACTCCAGAAGCTGCAGTAGAATATCCAGAAGCAGGTCAGTCTTATCAAGAAACTGTAATCATGTGAAAATTGTAAAAATCTTTGACTGTATATAATAAATTACATATGTTTATTTAATAGAATTATTAGTAGGTTTTTAAATACAAGTATTGAAACAGCTGCTTGATTATTTAAGACTCATGCACCTTTGCAATAGTGGGGATATTTTAGGAGTTTCGTATTGCCTTAAAGTGATACAGTTTGTTTAATGCCTACAAGAAATTAGAGGCTTTTCATAATTAATGTAAGGACTTAGAGATCTTTTCATATAAGATTTGCTCCACTGTAAAATGAGAAAAAATGAAAGCCTATAAAAACATAAGAAATGCCAAGGTAGAACAGGCCAGATATTTTCTCTCTGACAATGGCTAATGCAACATACATCAGAGGATGGTGTAATCTCCTTTTGTTTTCCCCAAAATGCACTAATGCATTAATTAATGGAGTAATTAATTCTCTGCCCTGCGGCAGAATTTCCTCCTGACCTAGCAAGTGATCATCTTCTGCCTCAAAGCATGAGGACTGAAAATTATAGTATAACAAGTGTAATGTAGATGCTATTATCTATTTATATATGAAATCTTTTCTAGAAACTTAATCATCCTTATAACATCCTGTGGCAGCATGTTCCACAAGCCTATTTACATTGGGTCGAAAAGTATTTCCTTTTATTCTTTTTAAATGTAGTGCCCTTAAATTGAATGCAAGAAATAGGAATACCAGAGAAATCTTTTTTATAACAGTAGTTACCGTATTTTCCGGCGTATAAGGCAACTGGGCGTATAAGACGACCCCCTAATTTTCTAGTTAAAACATAGGTTTTCGCCTATACTCGCCGTATAAGACAACCCCCCCTTAAGAGGCCAACCGGCAGCGCCCCAGCTGCTCTGCCCCAGGGTCCACAACAAAAGCCTGGTCTGCTGGGGGGGGGGGGGCGCACTAGCTGTGCCCCCCCCCCCCAGCAGACCAGGGACACGGGGAGCAAAGCCGCAGCGGGGTGCCGCGCCTCTGAGGCTTTGCTCTGGCAAAGCCTCAGAGGCGCGGGACCCCGCCGTTTTTGCGGCTTTGCTCCCGGTGCCCCTGGTCTGCTGGGGACCATCTCCAGCAGACCAGGGACACTGGGAGCAAAGCCGCAGCTGCGGTGGGGTCCCGCGCCTCTGAGGCTTTTCCAGAGCAAAACAGGCAGGTAGTTCGAACTATGGGGCATTTAAAAATGGCAGCGCCTGGGAACATGCAAATGAAGCCCAGGATATTTAAATCCCAGGCTTCATTTGCAAGTTCGAATGCCTACATTAGCCACCCTAGTTCGAACTAGGGTGGCAGTGTAGACATACCCTATGGTGCTACAGGACCACTCATTGTTTTCTAAGTTTTTTTAAGTTACAGACTAACATGGCTACCCCTTTGAGACTTTTGTGTACAGTTTGTGTTGGATCTCAGGACTGGAGCAGAGCCTGCCTTGTTACAGGCTCATCATAAGAATGTCCTTATGAACAAATTAGATAAAATATTAAGATTCTATTAGACTTCAAAAAGTGTTCTGTTTTTTTCCTGTTCCCAGGTCATATGAGGCTGTATAGGTAAATATCTTTATAACTATGATGATAAATTTTATCTAACGGTACATCTAGACAGTGGGGCTATTTTGGGACACTTCCAGCGTCTTTTAAACGTGCCCACTATTTTGAAATATTTTTTAAAATAACGGGCCACTATTTCATCATCCCCATAACCCTCATTCCACAAGAGTTAAGGGATGTGTTGAAATAGTGTGTTATTTCGAAATTTGGCACTGTGTAAATGCGCCAAATTTTGAAATAAGCTATTTTGAAATAAGATATGCAATTTTTGTAGGAAAAATTGCATATCTTATTTTGAGTTTAGGGTGCTAGATGCACCCTCAGAGGAAAGTCTTGTCTTAAAAAACTTGTTGTCTTTCTCTAGCCATCTTCGATTTCTTTAATCTCATCTGATGATAGAGTATATTGCTTAGGAATTGTCTATTAGTAGACATTTGAGTGGGAAGGGCTAGACCAGTGGTTCCCAATCTTTTTGATACTGGGGACCAGTAAACCCATTCACAAGCTTTTGGAGGATCGGTAACATTTATTTGCATATTTGCGTATTCACTAAGCAAATTATGAATAAGCAAATAAATTGTTTCTGGTTCTCCCAAAGCCCCCACAGCCAACAGGAGTGGGCCCGGTCGACTGCCCTGGGTGGTTTCCTGACCCAAACCCCGAGGTATCTACTTCACCCCCATTTGGGACCAGTACAATTAGAAGGTCCCTCTGAAGCCCTGGTAGGTGACTTGGCTTGTATGGGCCCTGGAGATCGGGTGAGTAGTCCCGTGTCTTCTCCCCCAGTCGTGTCTGCGTTTGTGGATGAAACCGTGGGCCTCACTCTGCCCCGGGGTATGTTGCTGTCCCTACCTGTCTGGCGGGTTGTTCCGCCCCCCCTCCTGACTCCAATCCCGGTCACTTTATCGGCCAGTGCTGGCTCCCCGGGCTGCATCTGGTGCCGGGTGTTCTGCGTCGGTGTGCACAGCGCACGGCCTTCTCCCTAGGTCCTAGCACCCGCCGGATCTAGCCCTGCTGCCCGGGAGCATGCCCAGCAGAGATGCCGCAGCGGCAGGCTCTCTCCCAATAATTGTGAACGAACATTTTTGTGAGGGCCAGTATTTTTTTTCTAAAGACCAGTACTGGGCCGCAGACCACACTTTGGGAAATGCTGGGCTAGACTATTCTGCGAAGGATCTAACAACCTAAAATTGTGCTTCGGGCTGAGAACCAAACCTTTTCTCATATGATGCTTCAGAAGCAACTAGAAGATATGAAGCTGCTTCTGTACTTAGTGACTTCTCAAAAGTTGCTGAGTTGCTTGACTTCCTCTGATAATGCTTTATATTAAGGGAACCTGTACAAATAGCTTAAATGATGTTGATAATTGGTTAATATATATATTTTTAAAATTGATTAACCAGGGCTTAAAATAGACTATGATATTTGCTATTAATAAGCTGAAAGCCTATTACCTCATGTCTATAACATTTAATAATCCTTTATATACTATTTATAAGTTATTCCTTTAATATGAAGTGTGAACATTTCCTCTTCTGTACAATATAGTGCCTCCTCCGCACTGCCTACTTTTGCTCCTGCACATTATATGATCAAGTTACGCAGAAATTAGGTGTGGAAAGTAGAGGAAGCAGCTGGCTGGGCCAGCTGGTATGAACTGCTTCAGAGCTATCAAATCCTTCCTACCTTATAAGAAGAGCAGATACGAGATGGAGGTTCTGAAAAGGGAGTAGGGGAGGAAAAATAATTGAGAAAGAGAATATGAGGACTAAGAAAAGGAGAACATGGGGCAGGGTAGGTAACCGAGAGGGAAAGGTTGTTTTTTGGTTTAGGGGAGGATATTACTTGAGTAGATATTAAGGAGTTCAGAAATGAGCCCTAAATGCCTACAATGTGAGAAATGTGTAAACAACTTAAAATGCTATCATTGTACTGACACTCTTCAAGATCTCTAATAATATTGCTTTGTGATTTGTGCAAGGTCACATTTTGTCCACATTGTGGGCTGAAATGAAAAATGATATGACTGAATTGTATAATGACAAACTTTAAAAACAAAGCACATCTTTAGCTACTGTACCTCAACTATAAGTATAACTACCAATTTCATGGTCTAGTTGTGGTACTGCTACCCTTACTTCTACACCGCTTCTGCTGGAGGTGGCACTGGGCAGCTGAAGAGCAGTGGCTGTTGGCCGGGAACCCAGCAATGAAGGCAGAACCACTGCCAGCAGACGTGGAGACCACGAGGAGTAACGGTAGTTCGGACTAGGAAGCCTAGTCCGAATTACCTAGTCCGTGCCGCGTGTAGCCGCGCGGCACGGGGTTTGAACGAGCCGGGATTTAAAAATATCAGCGCCCAGCTTATGCAAATGAAGCCCGGGAAATTCAAATCCCGGGCTTCATTTGCAAGTGCGGTATGCTTACATTACCCTCCTAGTTCGAACTAGGAGGGTAGTGTAGACATACCCTGAAGGAGTGGGGGCTGCTTCAGCCTGGGCCAGGCTGGAGCACACCCCTCCCTTTTTAACTGGTTATACTTAGTGTTTAACTGGTTAACTAATTAAATGGGATTTTACATCCCTAGTTTCTGACCAGTGCCTAAATGATGTAGCCTCTCTAAATATTGATAAATTTAACTTCCTGCTGATTCCTTACCTGGTTGTTTGGGCTATTCATCCAGTTTGCTTATTTACAAAACTTTTTTTAATAGCTTACCAACTCCTTGATTTTTGTGAACTTTCCACTCTGCTGGGGATGCCCAATCATAAACAAGGAGCACCTGAAGCCCATGGAAAGAGGGAGGTAAAACAAGTCACACATTATTAAAGAGCTGTAAGAGAATGTGTGGGCTCTCTCTTAGGCTATGTCAACACAGCAACGTTATTTTGGAATAAATGGCATTATTCTGAAATAACAAAGAGCGTGACTACACTGTGTGACGGACCAGGCCGGGTCTGGGCACAGCTGAGGGTGTCCACTCATGGCGAATTGCTCAAAAACTAGGGCTCCTTACAGCCCCAGACTGGAGACTGTTCCCAAACAGGTCATAAACCAGTCACACAGAGTGCTTCAGCTGCCAATTCAACCAGCTGGGAGCCTTAGGAGCAAAACCCCTCAGACATCCCAGCTCTCCCTGTGCCACAATCAGCCCCGGGCCTTACATACAGGTGAGAGGTTATAGAACCCAATCTCACCTACCCCGAATGGGTTCTTCCAGTCCCAAGAAACCAGCCACAGTTCCCAGTCAATTTACACTTTGGATCTTACCCACAAGATCACGCTGGGCCAATTCTTTAGAATCTAAAATCTAAAGGTTTATTAATAAAAGAAAAAAGGTTGATAATAAGGTTGTTAAGGAGAATACACTATGGCGGTGTCTAGACTGCATCCCTTGTCCGTAAAAGGGATGCAAATTAGACACATCGCAATTGCAAATGAAGCGGGGATTTAAATCCCCCCCGCTTCATTTGCATAAACATGGCTGCTGCTTTTTTCCGGCTCAGAGCTTTGCTGGAAAAAAGCGCCAGTCTAGACGGGGACGGGGATCTTTCGGAAAACAAAGCCTTTTCCAAAAGATCCCTTATTCCTCTTAAAAAAAGGAATAAGGGATCTTTCGGAAAAGGCTTTATTTTCCGAAAGATCCCCGTCTAGACTGGCGCTTTTTTCCGGCAAAGCTTTGAGCCGGAAAAACGCAGCAGCCATGTTTATGCAAGTGAAATGGGGGTATTTAAATCCCCGCTTCATTTGCAATTGCGATGTGTCTAATTTGCATCCCTTTCACGGAAAAGGGATGCAGTCTAGACACAGCCTACATGTATCAAATCACCAAGTTCTGGATGCAGGCGCTCAGCAGAGATGTTATAAACTGCTATCTTAAAAGTCTCTGGTGTACATCCTATGTCAGGTCAACAATTCTTCCCGGCTCACTGTTCCTCGCAAGTCTGCATCTGGAATCAGTAGCAGAACTGAAGGCAAACTGGAGTCCACCTCATGGTATTTTATATCCATCCCTGATATCTTCTGAGCTGGAGCAGGTCACATGGCCCAGTGACCTATCCCTGTGTCCCATGTCAGGAGTCATGATATTGGCTGGTTTGCAGCCTAGATACATTCCTCAGATGTGTATTGGCCTCTCTGAGAGCCTTGTCCCTGGAGCCTTGCTAATTAGCATAGTCACTGACTGAACATTCCTGGCCTATTGCTCTGTCTCAGACAGAGAATCTTCCAGCATCAACATAGAGAACATATTTATAACTCCACATACAGATATTATGCAAGTACATAAATAATATACATAAAATCAGTAGAACATAAGCTTTCATTTGACATCTCACATGGCCCCCTTTGTACAGACTTTCATAGAATCATAGAATACTAGGACTGGAAGGGACCTCGAGAGGTCATCAAGTCCAGTCCCCTGCCCTCATGGCAGGACCAAATACTGTCTAGACCATCCCTGATAGACATTTATCTAACCTACTCTTAACTATCTCCAGAGATGGGGATTCCACAACCTCCCTGGGCAATTTATTCCAGTGTTTGACCACCCTGACAGTTAGGAACTTTTTCCTAATGTCCAACCTAAACCTCCCTTGCTGCAGTTTAAGCCCACTGCTTCTTGTTCTATCCTCAGAGGCCAAGATGAACACGTTTTCTCCCTCCTCCTTATGACACCCTTTTAGATACCTGAAAACGGCTATCATGTCCCTCCCCAGTCTTCTCTTTTCCAAACTAAAAACCCAATTCTTTCAGCCTTCCTTCATAGGTCATGTTCTCCAGACCTTTAATCATTCTTGTTGCTCTTCTCTGGACCCTCTCCAATTTCTCCACATCTTTCTTGAAATGCGGTGCCCAGAACTGGACACAATACTCCAACTGAGGCCTAACCGGCGCAGAGTAGAGCAGAAGAATGACTTCTCGTGTCTTGCTCACACCACACCTGTTAATGCATCCCAGAATCATGTTTGCTTTTTTTGCAACAGCATCACACTGCTGACTCATATTCAGCTTGTGGTCCACTATAATCCCTAGATCCCATTCTGCTGTACTCCTTCCTAGACGGTGGCTTCCCATTCTGTACGTGTGAAACTGATTGTTTCTTCCTAAGTGGAGCACTTTACATTTGTCTTTATTAAACTTCATCCTGTTTACCTCAGACCATTTCTCCAATTTGTCCATATTGGGGCAAACACCTCCCCCCCTTATGGGTGCAGCAGTGATGTGGCTTCTCCCTTTAAAATCCAGTAACATGACACACTGCAAGCCATTATTTTGATATAATGACAAGCTGGAGGACTTCTTACTCCGACTCCGGTAACCCTATTTTACAAGGAGTAAGGGAAGTCGAAGGAAAAGTATTGTTTCTTCAACTTCATGCTGTGTAGACAGTGCCAAAAACCAAATTAGGCTATTTCAACTTAAGCTACGCAATTGATATAGCTCAGCTTGTATAGTTTAATTTGACTTTAGCCCTGCTTTGTAGACGCACCTTTACTGACCCACACTCTTAGCAGAAGTTGGAACCCTTTAGGAAGACTCTGTTTAAGTCTTCCTGACAGGTCATTGACGCATGAAAGATACAAAAGACATATGAATGCGCTGACTACAGGAGCCTATCTAGAGATTCTGAAGCTCCACTGTATTAAGAAACTTTAGGATCAGCCAAGCCCACAAAGGCTTGGCTGGGCTTTTGTGTTATTTTTAAAATAAAGTTAACACCAAAAAAAGCCCTCAGAAGGGCATTTTGAACCCCTACAGCATGTGTTGACTCCTTTAGAGTACAGTAAGATTTCCACCAGCTCACATGAGGAAGAAAATCTATTTTATCCTAAAACATAGGCATCAGCAGAAGAGAGTGTGCTCTAGAGTGACTACTGTTTGAGCTGGCTCTGGGTTAGAAACCTGTCCTTGAAAATTGTGTTTTCTCGTGCTCATATAGAGTTGGCTAATGAATGAGGTTGTCTATCAACAATGTAATATAATAGCAAAGGCTTTTAAAAAAACATTCAAAACATCTGCCTTGGAAAGAGACATTTGAATAGTGTTACGATATACCTTTATAAAAATCCAAGGGATTGAGTGTCTCAGCTTTGGCTATGGGATACAGAGGCTTACACTTATTCCTACTATTTCATATTTACTAGGGAGGTGGTCTTCCAAAAGAAAGTACTGTCTGTCTGATTGCTATTTAGTGGACTGTGTGTTAAATAAATTGTTAATCTCTGTTCACCGCCGATAACAATTGTAGCACCCTGAGCGGACGCCCTCTGCTGCCTGCTTCCTCTTGTCCAACAGGCGCCAGAACTGGCTGCTTGCTGTGGTGGCTGGTGAGGGCAGGCAGGTGGTGACTAATTATATGTTGTCTCTGCTGCCCACCCATTGGCCCTTTACATGCTCCCCCTCTCACTGTCCTCTTTCTGCTGTGTCCCTTCACCCCTCAGTTCTGCTGCTCCTCCATATTTCCCCCTTCTGATATGTCCTGCTCCCAGCACTGTGCAGAGAACCAGCCCTTGGTATGACCATTCATCTCACCAACAGACTGACTAAAAGGCTCCTTCCTCCCCTCTGTGTCTGTCTGGGCTGGCAGCTGTGGAAAGCTCAAGACCCTCTGGCCCAGGATGTCATCCAGGAGCTGCGAAACCCTGCATGTGTCAAAGCCCCCCCACAGCACTGGCAGAGGAAAGTTTCTCTGCCCCTCAGCTTCCTCCTTGCCACTCCAGAGCTTAGCTGTTTCCAACTTGTTTGCACCCTGACCTTGCAGGCTCTGCAGCAGCAGGCTCTGCAGCAGCCCTCTCCCCACGCCACCCACTGCAGGCAGGGTCGTAGCACCCTCTTTACGTGCTTCCCTGCCCTAGTTCCTGCCTTAAGGGAATACTGGGCTGCTTTGTCCCCTGAGCACCTTCCCTTGCTGAGACACCTATCTGGCAAAGTTGGCTGAATCCCCTTCAGTCAAGTTCCCTGGGTAACCTCTTCCTGCCCATACTGTAGTCAGGGGACAGAAGTGGCTGGATTATGTTATGGCCAGGAGCAGCTTGGAGCTGTTGGCTGCCTTTCTATGGGCAGGAAGGGCAAGCTGCATCTAGCCATGGGAGAGTGGGGTGAGGAGGAGGGAAGAGATGTTCTCTGCAAAGAAATGGGCCAAGTCATCCCTACCCCAACCCCCCTGTAATTGGAAGCAGCTCCTATCCCTTCCTTTCTGCACAGTCCTGAAAGAAAGTTGCTGGCCATATTCTAGTGTGAATCCTCACAGAAATCAGAGGGGCTTGTGATCCTGCATGCCCCCCACATGTTGTCTCGAAGATGCAGTGCCAAGCATCAGGAGAGGCGAGTCTATCCCAGGGGCCCAGGCATGGAGGGAGGGGAGGGAGAGGCATTACCTTGAAGATAAAAAGGCTCCAGCTACTCAGTATTTCTTTTTAACAAAGGCTCTTTTTAACAAATTGCCATTGACCTCACTTGAATATGAATGTTTTTACCAGGCATCTTGTATTCAGCATAGGGAAATATGGTCACCATATTTCTAGTATGTTTTATTTGGGTTTCAGCTGGCAGTGCTTGAACATACAAAATGCCTGACTGCAGTGCTGTCAAATTCTGGGGTACATGCCGGAATGTCAATTCAGTGGCTACAACTTGGGAGCTCTGCAGTATAGTCTACAGCAAAAGATAGGCATGGTACCAAATACCCAGTGTGTGAGTGAGCTTACTAGCAGGGTAACTGTTGGGTACAATGTCCTCAATGGTTGACCAGACAGATCACTGCATGTCATCACCACCTCACTGAAAACTTACTATCTCAACAGAAGCTGTTTGACTGGCCAACGAGACTGAATTGTCTGCTTCCCTCTATAAATTGTCCCTCCACATTGAAGTAAATTGACAGAAAAGGTGTCAGCATGTGCTGCACATTATAGTTGCTCCAAAGCTCAGGGGTACTATTAATTCAGAATCTTTCCTAAGCAAAAAATAACGTATAGAAACCTAAGATCCAATAAACATGTAACAGTGCAGACAGGTGCTAAAATGGTAACAACCATAAACTTTTCTTTTTGCTTTTTTTTTAAAATACCTTGCAGTTCGTCAACTCCATCGGGAATTCCTCAGAGCTGGATCAAATGTTTTACAGACATTCAGCTTTTATGCCAGCGAAGATAAATTAGAGAATAGGGGCAACTACGTAGCTGAGAAAATATCTGTGAGTAAAACACGGGTTTTAATGGTGATCTGTAGAAAATAGATATTTTTTTCTGGTTTGAACACACAGGCATTATTGCTTCTTTTTACAAATTGTCAAAGTTAATTTAGCCATATTCAGGGGCACTGAAATAACATTTCCAGTCAAATTTGGGGGGACTTTATGATGTTTTTGGTCTGAAGTGATAGGAAGGATCTCCTGTTTACAATGAAAAAGGGAAAAAATCCAAATGTGGATAGTTGTAAGAAGAGGGAGAAGGAATGCTACTAAGTCACCTTTTTATCCAACTTAAGGAACATAGTTTATTTTGAGTTATCTTAAATGGGATACATTAAGGACCAAATCCACAAACAGCAAGATCAGTGATAGCAGGGAATTCTTCAGCATCTGGAGAAGCAACACAATCTCAAGAAACTATGACGATTCTCAGAGAAAATATGCAAATAACAAATATGAACAAAATATGTGCAAAGAGCATATAATCTACAACAGAGCAATAGTCAGTAGATCCAAAATACTGATTTGGTCATAAATCTTACCCCCTCTTTAAGTAAAGAGGGGCCCTGATAATAGCAGAACTACTATGATTTGCTGCACAGGGAAGGAGAAGGATATTGTGAGCCCCTAGGGTTAGTAGTGTGGGTGTGGGCTCCAGCTCAGAGCTCTGAAACAGCCTGTATAGCAAATCTTTTGGGAATTGAAGGTTTGCCATTATGTGGTTCCTCTCATTCTTCTCCCTGCCAAAGTGGCCACATTGCTTTCTCAAGCCTTTGATAAGCGGAGAAGATTTTCTGAAAGAAAGAAATTCCTCAACCCCATGCCCATGGAGATCTCTGTGCCCTGAGAAGTTATCCCGGTTAAGTACTAGGGCAGTATTTGGGGCTTAATTTAAAAAATCAAGGTTACCCTAAGCCTCTGCATGTATCAGAATGACCTATTTAGCTCTATTCTTATACCACATCATCTGTCATCAGGTCTTGATCACTTAGGGTATGTCTACAGTTGATTCCTCCTTCAAGGGAGGAATGCAAATGTAGACATCCGAAATTGCAAATAAAGTGGGGATTTAAATATCCTGTGCTTCATTTGCATAATTGCAGACTGCCACTTTTCCACAATAGTGCTACTTTGGGACATCAAACTCGGTCCTCGCAGGGTTATTTCGAGAGAAAATACTTCCCTCAAAATAATCCTTAAACCGAGGCTTCTTCCTCGTAGAAAGAAGTTTACCAATGTAAAAAAAAAAACCTCTCTTCATTCGATTTTTTTTTTTTTAAGAATGTGATTACAGTGTGGAAGTGACTTTTTTTTGAAAAATGACCATTTTTCTGAAAAAACTGCAGTGTAGACAAACCCAGAAAGATCCCAACCTGGAAGTGCCTTAAAATAGAGTGGCTATACATTATTCTATGATCAGAATGCATTCAAATGACTTTGTTTCTAACATTACTGTAATCATTTTTTTCTTATATTCTTCCTATCTCCATTAATATGATGCCCATATTTATCTATTCTTTTATTAATTCATGCAGATCAACGTGATTGATTTTGAAAAACTCATGTTTAAGATTTCAAACTAAAGTCATTATGGTTCCTAGGACTCTCATTTTTTCTCCTGAAATGCAGGAATATCTGTAATAAATAATCATTATTGATGTAGTCTGTTTTCCTGTTTCAGAGCCAGAGTGTGAATGAAGCTGCTTGTGACATTGCAAAGGAAGTGGCTAAAGAAGGAGATGCTTTGGTAGCTGGAGGAGTTAGTCAAACACCATCATACCTGAGTGGCAAGGATGAAGTTGGGGTTAAAGCAATTTTTCAAAAGCAGTTAGAGGTCTTTGTCAAAAAGAATGTGGACTTCTTAATTGCAGAGGTAAATCCAACTGTAAAGAAACTAAGTGCCTTCCATTTATTTAATTTGACAGCTGGTCAGATTTCCTTAGAATTGAAGTCTTCATTCAGTTTTTTGGGAATTCAGACATATGTTTATTTCTCCCTTTAAAATTTGCTACTGTGCTGATATGTAAATAGTAGCAGATATATTTTAAAAAAATATAACGCTGGCAGGCATTGCAGTGTAATGTGCAATTGAGGCCCTATGCCCAAATCTCTATTCCAGCCAAGCTTAGCTCTGTGCAGGAATGAAGGAAGAGGGTGATGGTCTTTACCTCACTTTTGCCTCTCCACATACTTTGGGTGCCTTCTCTACTACCATCGTAAATTACAGCAACCTTAAGACTAGTCTAACTTGTACTGTGCTACTCATGATCCTTGAGAACAGCTGGATACAGCGGTGCTCCACACATAGTTCCATTCTCCTGGCCTCATTCCAGCACATCCTCTGAGGGGATGAAATGGAACTGACTGGGGAAAACCCTATGTCAGCAGCATTCTTTGTGGGGAATGTCTGTTGCCTTAACAGCTACTTTATGCTGCCAGACTGTCGTAAAGGGGCCATAGAACAAGACAGAATGAAGAATTGAGCCCTTTGTCTTCATTTGCAGCTAAATCCAGAGAGGTACAAAGCTCTTCCCATTCCTGTTGACTTCAATTGGAGTGGCAGATAGTATTGGCCTGTAATACTTCAAATGATGCTGATGACTGTCCTGGGTATTCCTTGTGGAATTGGGATCTTTTGTGAATATTCAGGGCCAGATTGTGGCCACACAGGAGCATAAGGAAGCATAACACTTTCCTCCTATCTTCGCTCCAGTGTAGTCTCCCCATATTTCCACTGCAAGTTTGGAATGCAGACATATGGTAGTGAATGGAGACAAGGAAGGAGCAAAAAAGAGCAGAATTGGTTGGATAGGAGGGTTAATAATTCCTTCTGGCACTAACTAATACCAAATTACCATTCACTTGGAGCAAGGGGGAATAGGGAAAGAATCATGCCTTGGAGGCATAGTTCTTTCTTTGGGGTGCTGTGTGCAGCCATTTACTGAGAGCAAATTGTACAAACATAATCGCAGCCACAGTACCAAAAGTTGGAGGTCTACTAAATCTGGAGTAACTTCTGAAGTCAATAGTTAATGCCAATGTAGATGAAAGAAAACTCAGGCCCTGAGATATACCGTGGAGAAATAGAGATTAAAAAGTGTGTAACACTTACGCTGGGTCCTCATGCACAAGAAAATAGATTAGATTTATTTTTTTTCAGTATTTTGAACATGTTGAAGAAGCAGTATGGGCCGTTGAAACCTTAAAAGTATCTGGAAAACCAGTTGCAGCTACCATGTGCATTGGTCCAGAGGGAGACTTGCATGGTGTACCACCTGGAGAATGTGCTGTCCAACTGGTTAAAGCTGGTAAGAAACGTCCTCCCCATCTACTCTTAAAATAGATATATTTTAGGAGCATGAGATGAATTGAGGATCCTACTCAAGGAACATAAAAATACACATCTGAACTAGGTAGGTTGATGATTACGATTAATAAATGTAACCATGTTTGCTCTCCCTGCTTAATATCTGTGCATCTCAAGATTCATCTAGCAAAACAGGGTGCATAACCAGGTATCTATGCCTTGATAATCCTTGCCTGGTAGAGTAGAGCACTGGGCCATAACAACTGGCATAAAGTTAAGCAGTCATAAGACTGCTCAGCTTGGGCTGCTGAAGCTGTGCCAGGATCACTGGGGGTACAAAGATGGGCTAAAGCTGCTGGCTGTTGGCTGGAAAAGTGGGTGGGATGTGTGATACTATTGATGATGGTACTAGTTGGTGGGAAACTAAGAGGTGAGGGAAATAAATGCAGTATGGGTAACATACAGAAAAGACATAGCTTTCCCACTGAAGAATTTGGCGGAACCATGCAAGATTTTAAGAAAGTGTCTCTAGCTTCTGTCCTGCTGCTCGATTCTGCTGTGATAGGCTTATGGTCACACTGTTAGTGTAGAGCTTGAATGCTTTGCTTCAAAAGCACTCTGGCTAGGAACTTAAATTGCTATTAAATCATTGCTCAGTTCCTGGGAAGCAGTGTAACTGAAAAGTTGTCTTTTTCACAGGTGCCTCTATTATTGGAGTGAACTGCCATTTTGACCCAGAGACTTGCCTGAGAACTGTAGAGCTCATGAAAAAGGGCTTAGAGTCTGCTAAATTGAAAGCACACCTGATATCTCAACCACTTGCTTACCATACTCCTGACTGTGGGAAGCAGGGATTCATTGATCTCCCAGAATTTCCTTTTGGTAAGACCAAGACCATTTTAAAATTGGTTTATATTTAGCCAAGATAAAGCTGTACTTCTGTGCAGAATTTCAAATCAAGGAAAGTCAAGAGCAGTTGATATTAACCAAAATGAAAGTTAGAATCACAGAACTGTTGGTTTGGAAGAGATTTTGGAGTCCTCAAAAAATCCAAACCTCTGCATTGAGGCAGAATCAAGAAGTCCTAGACCAGGGATATTCAACTTTGAAAGCCCCAGGGACCACAATGATACTCACAGAACATGCCAAGGGCTGCAACTTAAGTGTGGTTGCATATACATGCCAATATATATGCAAATAGCTTTTTCACACTGACAGGCCTGAATACAAAGATTAAGGCAAGATTACATAACGCACAGTCCCCATTTAAGTCAGTTCTGCTTCATAAATGCAAAGTTCTTCACTTATGTTTATTAAATTTCATAATCTTGAGTTAAGACCATGCTCTTCAATTTATCAAGGACATTTTATATTCTAATCCTCTCCTCCAAAGTGCTTTCACCCTCTCCCAGCTTTGCATCATCTGCAAATTGTATAAGTATACTTACTCTATTTATTTAAAATAATGAATAGTATCAGACCAAGGACTGTGGGAACCCATTAGATACATCCTCCCAGTTTGACAGCAAACCACTCATAACTAGTCTTTGAGGACGGTCTTTCAAACAGTTGTGCACTTGTGTAATGGTAATCTCATCTAGACCACATTTGCTTAGTTTTCTTATGTTATGTCAAAACCCTTACAAAGACAAAATGTCACACTGGCTGCTTATCTCTATCCACCACTGAACTTGTCAAAGAAAGAAATTAGGTTCCATTAAAAAACCACCCTTGCAGGCTATTTTTTCTAATCCTTTTTTTCCCTAGGTGCTTACAAGTTGGCTGTTAAATATTTTGTTCCAGTATCTTTCCAGGCATTGAAGTTAGACTGCCTGATCTATAATTCCCTGTGCCCTCTTTTAAAGATAGCTACTATGTTTGCCCTTCTCTAGGCCTCTGCAACCTCACTTGTTCTCCAAGACCATCACAAATGGTTTCCAGATTGCTTCAGCTAGTTTCTTAAGTACCCTAGGATGAATTTTATCAGGCCCTTCTAACTCAAATACAATTGTTCCAGCACAACCTCCTCAAATGCTTTCTTGTGGAGTTGTCAGGAATTGAAGAAAGCACCAATCCACAAGCCTTGCAATGCCTAGGGATGTAGTGTACAATGTGCACCCAAAACAGGGCTGTTAATGGGCATGCACTATATCAATACAGCTTGTAATGGTTCAGTCATGCTGGTGAAAGGTTCAGTGCTTTAACTGGTTTATGTGCCTGAGTCAGTGGATGTGTGACAAGCATGATTTAGAAAGTGGCAATTGTTGCATCCTTCTACAAGTGCCACTTGTAGGGAAGGATAGAGGTTGAAAACACTCAGGCCCAAGTCTAGCTCCTCGTAGCTCCACTCCTTTTTGAGAGATTATTGCCCCAGGTGGCATTAAGTTCGTACAGTCATACTCACTGAGCATAGGACTGATCTGTAGCAAGGTGTGGTGGGCCCCTCCCGCCTGACCCTTCCGCAGGACCTCTTAAGTCCAAGGCCCTCCAGCCTGAGTCTGAAACACAGTTTAGGGTTGTAGCAGGGACGCATCCCAGGTAGGGGGACCCAGGCCCACCCTACTCCACTGGGTCCCAGCCCAGGGCCCTGTGAGTGACCGGATAGCAGATCACTCCCTCTGTGGGGCAATCCGGCCGAAACATTCTTGGGGCAGGAGAGGCAGTTCCTGCTCCTGCCCTGGGCCACTCCAGTCTCTGGGGCACACCAGCTCGCCTCTGCATCCCCACCAGCCTCTTATGGAGTCTCTGGTGACCGCTGTGCAGGAGCCCTTTTCTCCTCCAGCTGCTACCCCAGACTGAATCCTTCCCCAGGCTTTTATGGTGGAGCTACAGCCTGGGCGTGCTCAGTAGGGCTGCAGGGGAGGGGCCCCTGCAGCCAGGTAACCCTGGCTGGGTCCTGTAGTCTCAGTGCAGGGCCGACACAAAAGGACTGAAGGAAAAGTGAGAGAAGTGAGAAAATTCTCTTGCCCTGCAATTCGTAGAAACTTTAACATTGGGGCAAAGTAGGTACAAAATGCTGGAGTCTGGTCTGTTGGTATTTCACACCCATGTTGCATTATCTTTGCACTCATAAGTATCTTCTATGCCAAGATACAGGCAATGTGTACTAGAGCCCCTTGTGCACTCTGTAGGGATAGGCACAAATGTGTTTATTAAACCACCCTTGGATGTCACTTAACTATTTTCTTCATGTACTGAAGCACCTCATCCTACCTTTCCAATGTCCACTGGAAAAAGGAAAAAGCACTGCCCTGGTGGCTATTCTGTCCTTAGCAATCACAGCTTACATGCGACAGAGCGTCCATATAGTCTGGACGCTCTCTTTTTAAAAAGCATATTTCTTTTTTGATGCACTTTTGCAGTGTGGACGCTCTCTTTTGGAAGTTTTTTCTGAAGGTCTCTTTCGAGAAAAGCTTCTTCCGAAAGAAGCCTGCAGTCTAGACGTAGCCTAAGACTGATTATTCTCCTTCTTTAAATATTTGTTTTTCTTTCTAAAATTGATTTTCATTCTCAGAATATGCCTTTCTTAATCTTCTTTTGTATCTGAATTAGTATCCATCTTGAGTAATTTGCTTGGATGCTATGGATCTCTGCAAGAGGGAAGTGGGAAAAGGAATTCTGCCTCCTTTCTGGGGAGAAGGAGCTTGCTCTAATACCGTCCCATGAGCCTCTTGCTCCAGCAAGGCATCCGCTGTGCAGCCTCCTGAAAACCAACCTCACTCTCATCCAGCACCACCACACTGATTCAGCTGTTACAGGGCCCTCTTGGAATTGGCAGGATTTGTTCTTTTGTTCTTCTCATCTTCCCACTTGTTCCCTCTTGTTTTTCCTGCCTCTTTTTTCCTCTGCACTCCCCATTTTTCTGTCCACTTTTCTTTCTTCCTTTGTTGGTCATCTTCTATCTCTCACCCGCCCCCAAAGTCTTTCTTTTCTCATCCCAATGGCTTTGCTACTCTGCTCACCCTTTCTGCAACAAGAAGGAAAGTGGCTCAGAGAAAAGAAAGTTTTACCCCTCTTCTAAGTCACTTTCACAGAGTGCCTGCTGGAGGGGAAGAGGCAGTTCTACATTGGCTCAGTGCAGCACTTCTAATCCTCTGCAAGTAATTTATGGTTGAGGAAAGAGGGAAGTTGGTCACATCTACATTTCCCCGCCTCATATTCAATAAGCAGAGTAGAAGTTAAACAGGCTGTGGTGTATTTCACCCAGTTGCAGGTCAGTTGATAGCATTGTGATAATAGTAGATTAAAGTAATGACATCTGTTTCTTCAGGCAGCAAGTAGTAATTTGTTGATACTTGTTTCTGAAGTATGGGGATTAACACTGAGTTCCTTAAAGCACCGAGGTGCTGATACTCCATATACACAAGAAGCTGAATAGAGTTAACCACTTATATTATTTTTAAGTGGCACTGACATTTTTTTCAGTAAAGATCACTAAGAAGTTAACTAAATGTGACTAAAGTCTGTATTTTAAGTGTGACCTCTCTGACTTACACTTAAATAACCACCCAGTAGCTGGAAATTGACTTAGGGTTTTGTCAGAGTAGAATTTATCAGTCTCTATCCTTCTGGAACAAGGAAGCTTCTGGCAACAGGATGAGCATTGCAACATGTAAAAGCTAAAATGTAATGAAATATTGCATCAGTAGTGTCTAGCCTGATTAACAGTGTTTAAAATCTTTACTGCAGTAGGCCAATCGTGCCTGTGACATTGTACTTTGCCCATTTGCGAAATTAACTTTAGCTGAAAATGTTACTAAATATCTGTGAAAACTAAGTATTATTGCAGTTAAAGCAAGTGCATATCATTGTAGCTCTGGAACCAAGAATCGTTACCAGATGGGATGTTCAGAAATATGCACGAGAAGCCTATAATCTAGGGATTCGATACATTGGAGGCTGCTGTGGATTTGAGCCTTATCACATCAGAGCAATAGCTGAGGAGCTGGCCACTGAAAGAGGATTTTTGCCACTGGCTTCTGAGAAACATGGTAGCTGGGGTAGTGGTTTGAGCATGCATACCAAACCCTGGGTCAGAGCAAGGTATGTACATTGGCTTGAACAGCACATTAACTATGCCCCATATACAGTAGTCTGTGTTGTCTCATACAGTGAAAAGACTTGATGGCTATGAAGCTTTCAAAGGGTATGTCTACACTACCCTGCTAGTTCGAACTAGCGGGGGTAATGTAGTCATCCGCAGTTGCAAATGAAGCCCGGGATTTGAATTAGGATTAGGCTTCCTAATCCGAACTAGCTGTACTCCTCGTTCCACTAGCTGCACTCCTGTACTCTAATCCACGAGGAGTACAGCTAGTTCGGATTAGGCTTCTAATCCGAACTAGCTACTCCGTGCCGCGTGTAGCCGCGCGGCACGGGGTTCGAACTAGCCGGCATTTAAAAATGGCGCCGGCCGGCTTCATGCAAATGAAGCCCGGGAAATTCAAATCCCGGGCTTCATTTGCAACTGCAGATGACTACATTACCCCCGCTAGTTCGAACTAACGGGGTAGTGTAGACATACCCAAAGAAACTCACATCTATATGTATTACCCAGGGGCAGCAGGTATAATAGGCAGGAGAAGGCACTGTCTTCCCAAACTGCCAGCCTGGCTCCACCCAGACTCCGCCCCCAGAATGCCTACTGTAGGTGTTCTGGGGGTGGAATGTTGCTGCCCCCAAGCACCCATCCCTTCCTGTGCTCTGGGGCCAGGGAAGATGGGACCACATGCTGCCTGCCTTTCCCATTCCCTGGGGCTGGGGAAGCTTGGGCCATGTGCTGGCAGAGGGGGGCTTGGCTCCCATGTGGGTGTACTCTGGTAGAAGGGGTGGGAGTGGGGCTGGAGGCTTGCCTTCCCCAGCCCTATCTTCACCCACCACCCATGGATATTAGCATAACTTCGAAAGCTCAGGTCTAATCTCTAGGGGTGAAATCTTGGCCCCGCTATCTTCAGTGGGGTTAGGATTTCACCTCAGGTCATTTAAACCATCTTTAGGATAAGAAACTGATCCTAGCTTGCCCTTACTGCAGTCCAAAAACTCCCACTGAAATTGAAGGGAGTTTGAGGTCTTCAGACCTAGAGTTATAATATAACACTAGGAAATGGATACTTTTAAAAAAATGTCCATCTTGTATGATATTTTCAGGAAGACATTGTTCCAGCCCCAAGAAGCTTAGCCCTAATATGCTGACTTAAGGTCAGACTAATTAGTTGGTATCCATTAGCTAAAACTGAGGAACATCTTCTAGCCATCTATATGCTAAAACAAAATGTGATCATTTGGACACAAATGTGGGCTATAATAGCTTGTTAGTTCAATTAGAGTAAGGTACTACCATAATGGAGAAAACTTAATGAATGCATGTGCTACTCTTCTATTTCTTCCTCCTTTTCACCAGCACAAATGAATGGGGGGAGAGGTGCTAGTCCCATATTACCTTAAAGATAGCTTGAAGTCTCATGACATTCAAAATTTTCACAGACTTGAATGGCTGCCTTGTAACATGTTAAAATAATTAAATTCTTATACTTTAATGATCTTTAATAGGGTTGCCAATGCTTCCAACTGGATACCGTATGTGGCAATGGCTTCCTGTCTGGGCGAGTTGGCAACCCTAAAATTTATGGGGTCTTTGCAGACTACTTTGACCAGGATTGATCTGGACGTTTGTATTCCTTCCCTCCCATTTAATCCAATTCAATGCACCTATATTGTCATGGGCATCCTGTATACAGGAAACCCCCGAGATGCAACTACCTGAGTTGCGACCCCCCGAACTTACTACCATTTTTGTAAGTGTGGAAGGATCTGAAACCCCCGACTTACATCCTTGGCCTGCATTTATGATGGCACATGATGCCTATCATAAATGAAGGTTCGAGTTACGACGCCCCTGACTTGCGACACTTCCCCAGGAAGTCACGTCGCAAGTCGGGGGCCGACTGTAATAGGTGGGAGAAGGCATTGTTTTTCCCAGCCCTAACTTCACTGACCGCCCATGTTTATCGGTTTTGGGAACATATAACTGGACAGGCCCCTTAGAATGAAGAAAATGTAATATGTTTTGGTTTGGATTAATATGAAAATAATTTACTGGTTTTAGAAATACAGAATTAATGTAGACTGCCTGCCATGCTAATAATACCTATTTGGTGAAGGCATAAATATTTTCCTGTATCCAGACCCTCACACTGAGCTAAAATCTTATGCAAATGAATGAAATTCATCATCAGTTTTTGATCTACAGTTTATTTTAGACTGTAACATTCTCTGAACTTCATTCATTAAAAATATTAAAACATTTATTTCTATTTAGGGCAAGAAAAGAGTACTGGGAGAATTTGTTGCCTGCTTCAGGCAGGCCATACTGTCCTTCAATGTCAAAGCCAGATGGCTGGGGAGTGACCAAAGGAACTGCAGAGCTGATGCAGCAGAAAGAAGCAACAACTGAACAACAGCTGAAAGAGCTCTTTAAGAAACAGAAGTTCAAGTCCAATATAGTAGCTTAAGTATTAGCCTGAAATATGTTTGGAAGACTTCCAAATGTGCTTGTGTCACATAAAGGAACTTATGAAGACAGATATTCACGTATCAGTGTACATGTCATGAAAGAAGTTAAATGCAGGAAGAATGTGATAGCAAATGAGATATCAAATTTTGAGAATAAAACACATTTCTTTAAGACCACTTTAGAAATTCATTTAACACGAGGCATGAAAGTCTGCTGTGTTAATTATAAGCTACCATTAGGATTTACTTAATGCTGTTATTTAGTAACATGATGGTATTAAAGGAGTACAGTGCTAGTTGAATTTTCAGAGAACAAAAATAAATAATTTTTTATTCCAGTCTCCAAAATAAAAATGTTACAAATAATAACTGCAATAGGCAGACATAGTACCGGTTGGATCTTCCTGGTCCAGCACCATCGGGACCTGACGAGTCCCAAATGAGAGAATTTGCCAGACCAGGGGAGGTCTCCTGCCACTGGCTCCCAAGCCCATTGCCTGCTGCTGGCAGGCTGCCCCAGGAGACATCCTGTCTCGCCTTCTGTCACCCCCAACCTGGCTGGGCTGCTTGCCAAGCTGCTGCCAGCTTCTTGGGCAGCACAGGCTCCGCCTTCTGCCACGGAGCTCCAGCCCCGCACATCTGGGGACAGCCATGAGGCTCCAGCCCTGCACTCCAGAGAGCTGCTGTGGGGCTCCAGCTCTATGTTTGCTGCAGGGCTCTGATCTTGGCCCCATAATTGCTACGGGACTCTGGCCCCGCGCTCCAGGGGGCTGTTGCGGTGCTCCAGCCCTGCAGTTGCTGTAGGGCTCCAGCATAGGTTGCTGTGGGGCCCCCTGCTCCCGTGGGCTTCTGCAGGGCTCTGGACCCATGCTGCCATGGAGCTCAATTCCAGCCCTACACTCCCGGGGCTGCCATAGTGCCCTAGCCCCATGCTCCAGGAAGCTGCTGGGGGATTTTGTTCCCATGCTGCCGCAGGACTACGGTCACAGCCCCAAGCTCCCGGGAACTGCTGTGGGGTCCAGGCCTGTGCCAACCTGTGCTGCCGGGGGACTCCGGCCTGGCCCTGTGCTGCCACTGGCTGCTAGAGCCTGCAATGGGGCTCCGGGTCCATTCTCACGCTGCCCCCAGCTCGGCTGGTGACCCTATTACCCCAGGCCCAGCAGGCCCTCCTGCCCTTAGGCTTCCAGCTTTCTGGTCCAGGAGCATCTGTGATCCTGCCGGATGTTGGATGTTGCCGAATCAGATAATGCCTGTTTTTGGAGTAGAACTGGTAATAATATTTAAAACTCAGCATGCCTAAAATCACATGAACAAAGAGCTTTAAAAAAACCCTACTATGAAGGAATAGCATACCCCCCCAGTAAGCAATGATCTACATTTTCAAAAGTGCTCATTGATTTAGTGTACCTAGCCTAAAGAATTATCTCATGCTTAGTGACGCTCCCCAAAGTAGCTAAAAATTTTGAAAATTCTCCTGTGTTTGGGAGGAGGAAAACACATCCATAATTTTAAAAAAATGAATTTCTCAAATAGATACTCCCAAACAGAAAGGTTGGGAAGCTTACCTAATTCTAAAATGGGTTCTGTAGTTCCTCCCTCCTTGCCCTCTTCTCCCCCCGCCCCCCAAAAAATTAAACCAGATTTCTCTCTGGATTCCAAATCTAAGCAGTATTGTTTTAGAAATGTGCTTGCTGTTTTGAAACCCTCTGTACCAAAACAAATACAATTGAAGCCAAAGCCTCTCTTCTGAATCAAATATGCCTTTAAATAACCCTTGAGCAACCCCCATAACAGACCATAGAGGAGTAAAAGGCAGTCAGACAGCCATGTAGAAATGGACATAGCAAAGTTCTATAGAACCTTTAGTCCACTCCAGATAAAGAAAATACTAGGACATTGATGTTAAACTTGTAGAGAAGGGGCTCATAGGTATGAGGACATACAGAGCTCAGGATAAATGTTTGCAAGGTGACTGGCTCATTAAGACAAAGTTCATCATCACCTTCAGAAATAATTTAGGATACAGCTCCAGCACCAATGTATCCTTGTGAAACATGATGAAACTTAAATGAATCACAACAGCCTCATTAAATGTGTTCTGTAAACTAAATGCCTACCACCACGGAAACGGTCTTTCACAAAACTGAGTTTCCATGGAGTGAGTAGTCCAAAAGAAGCTTTCATCAGATTAGTCACAACCATGTTACCAGACTACAATTCAAGATACTTTTCTAGTAGGGAATTTGAGGTACTATTTCAAGCACCACATACACCTGGTATCCAAACAGTTTTTATATGGATTACTTAAAAGTGTGTATTTAGATATATTTGCACCACACTGCAAACATTTTCATCTTAAATTCTGACAAGTTTTCTCCAGAAATCAGGAGGACGAAAGGACATAGAAATAACATGGGCCATATCTTTGGCTAAAGTCAAATTGTATACACCACAATTTAGGCGCAGTGGTTACTTAAACACACCATTACACTTCCTAGATTCATTCATTCAAGTACAAGGCCTTTTTCCTTAGTCAAAGTCAGAACTGCCAAAGAGGCACTCTGATTTAAAAGAGCTGCAAACAGACCAGGGGACCAAAAACAGAGGTTGGTATGACAAGGGGGCATTTTGGCAGTCACTATTCTACCAACATCAGGAAGGAATAGCAGCATAAAAGCTCCTCTTTAGGCCACTTATGTTGACTTTAGGACCAATTTGCACTGGCAGTATCATGAAGCAGCCATACCAGAGAATCTTTGACCATGCCCCTGGAACTCTACTTGCTCAGAGTTTTACTGACTGAGTGGAGAAAATCCTGGTGTGGAGTAAAGCAAGCCTCAGCCTCATATACATTATTAGTGCTAACTCCAACAAAATTAAAATCTACATATGGATCAAACTTACCAGTCTGTTAGATAGGAATGGCATCTGTGCTTTCCAGCCAGTAAGGGTTGTAAAGATGAAGTATGCATGGTAAGGCATGGCTCACAGTTATCATTCAAAGAAATGTTCTCCACACTTTGTCTCAGAGTTAGGTGCCGCTGTTAGATCTGTGTGAGCAAACTTTTGTGCCTGTACAGAACTCCATTGACTTCAGTGAGAATCTGCTCAGCCATAAGTGTTTGCCAACATGACTCAGTCTATAGAATTGTGTCTTAGAGGCAGGGACTGCATTTTCCTTTATGCCTGGAAAACATCAAGGACAAAGTGGCTTTTTCTATAAAACAAATATCAATGATGGAAGCTTTCTCTATAGCCATGGCAAACACTCAGAGGAGTTAGATTAAAAACAAATACTCTTGCTAGAAGACTGAAACATAATACTACCTTATTTATTAGATTTCAGAATAACAAGAACCCCAAAACAGAGACAAAAAACAGGCTGTGCCCTAAAAACAAAGATACAATTTACCACCTTTTAGGTTGGATGGCTACAGACTGACCCTGATTACATGCTTCCTACAGAGCCTCTAGGTATAAGTGACTATATTCCATGATTATTTGAAAAGGCCAAGTTTGTTTGTGTTTTATGCAACTAGATAAGGGTTGGCAAACCCATTTAACAAAGAGAGACAAAACAGCAGTGGAAAAAATGCAAAGAGCCACACCAGAATTGTTGCACACACACACACACACACACACACACACACGGACCCTAGAGCAGAATTGTCAATCAAAACCAAAAAATTTTTTAAAAAATTGTTTTTAAAGGAGGCTGCCCCTTTAAGACGGCCACCATCTTGGGCGCCATTTTTTAAACCCCGCAACTCTGACCCAGTAAGCACAGTGAAGATGGGGGCCGGGAGGAGCCAGTGGGAGCCATTTCCGCCGGGCGCAGGTGTGGCTTCGCGAGCCACACTTTCGGGGGATAAGAGCCACATGGCCATGGCTGAACTTGATATACCTATTATCATCCAAACTGTCCAATTTATTGTTCATTGTTTGTGCAGTAATTACTACATTTCTAAAATATAAAAAAGGATTTCTTCATAATTCTCACTTATGACCAACCAAGTAGATCACATGATTTCCACAAAACTGTTTTTCCAATATACTGAATAGTATTTTTCTTAAGCTTCAGGGCGTAGCCGAGTTAGTCTATACAGGATAAACTTAAAAAAAACCTGGTCTGGTAGCACTTATAGACTAACAAAACGTGCAGAGGGTATCATGAGCTTTCGTGGGCACAGCCTACTTCTTCAGATGACCAGAGTTTTGAGTTTAGGATGTGCAGACCCAAAATAAATAGGGGAGAAGGGGGAAAGAAAAAAAAGGAAGGGAGGGGGCGGGAAACAGGGAGCAAAGGTTATGAAAAAATCAAAGGGAAAAACAGAAAGCCGGAATAGACCATCAGTAAGTAACTGAAGACTGGATAGTTAAAACAAAGCAGATAAGGATCAAAGTCAATAGATGGGGGGGATACTAATACAAGAATCTACATAAAGAGCTGTTTGCATCTTCATTGAATGTTAGGTTGGTAGTGGCCCAGCCATCCCTCATCCTGATTGAGCCCATTAGCATGAGAATTGAACTTGCAGATGAACTTGCAGAAAATTCCAACACTTCTCTGTGTATTTGACTGGTAGAATTTGTTTGTGACAAGACGGCCACTGGAGATCTTTTAAAGAGTGATTAGGCAGATTGAAGTGCTGTCCAACATATTTCTATATGTTCCTTTTACGTATATCTGATTTGTGTCCGTTGATTCTTTCTCATAGGGACTGTCCATTTTGTCCAATATATATAGCAGAGAGGCATTGCTGGCATATAATGGCATAGATCAAATTACTGGATGTGTAGTTGAATGATCCCTTGATTTGGTAGCTTATATTGTTGGCTCCAGTGATAAATTCGCTTGTATAGATATGTGGGCAGAATTGGCACCACTGCTGATTGCAGGACTGGGTTCCTGGAGGCTTATGATGTGTTTGTGTAGCATGGTTACCGGAAAGAGTTCGTTTCAGATTGGGGGGTTGTCTGTAAGCAAGAACAGGCTTTTCCCCAAAGATTCCTGAAAGTGAGGGATCATTTTTCAAAATGGGTTGCAGATTGTGTATAATGCGTTGGACGGGTTTGAGTTATGGACTATAGGTAATAACAAGTGAAATTCTGTTATTCTCCCTATTGGGTCTGTCTTGAAGTAGTATTCTTTTTATTCACAAGGCTTTTTTTATATGCCAATACTGCCTCCTTGTGTTTTTATATGGTTACAAAAAGAGAGGAAGATGAATTTCAAATTGCTTTTCATATTTGCATATGCAAGTACAGACACAAATCATAAACAAAGTTTTTTAAATTAAAGATATTTCATTAGAAAACAGAATCACTTGTGTATTTTTACTGTGTAAGGAAGCATTTTCTTCCAAAGGCCTGTCATAAGTGACTAAGTCTCAAACTATGAAGTATTTGGTTGTTACTTTTTCCTCATTTTTCTTGTCCGAGAAAAAAAACCACATGATCTAATCAGCACTTTTCAAAAAAAATCTCAAGACATAATAAATCAGTCAGGCTCCATATAAAAATAGATATAAATTATAAAGAAGAGAACAATGGGGAAAACACAAAATGAGAGTTCTTTAAAGACTAAGATGTTGGATAAGAAAAATCTATTTATATAAACAAAACAAAAACTACATTAACATACCATTATTTAGGTTGCAAATTCAAGCATTTGAAAGGCAGGAGACACAAGATATAGGAGCTTCCCCAAACAACCTTAATTCTGCTCTCCTTGAGTTCATCCTGTTGCACTTATTCCTGTGGGGGAAATAATGTGATTATATAATTAAATACTGTACCATACTGCATACACACAAAGGGACAGAATTAAAGTGATGAGCTAAGAATGCAGTGATGTATGCATTCTGTGGAGAGCCCTGAAACTGGAATTTCTGCCTTGTTTCCTGGCATGACTGCCCTTGGAGCTACAGAGGGAATTAAGACCATTTTCCTTAAAGGTTCTTCTATCTTTCTTGATGACTTTATGTACATTTGAATTCTAGTCTCAAACACACTATTAGTATTTTACCCTATTATTATATTGTACTACATCTAGATATTTATTATGACTGGTTTTGCTAGCACCAGGGCTGTGTGTGTTTGGGGTTCTTGTGTATGCTGGCTGTGTTGTTGTCTGGGGATTGTGCTGGGAGTTTTTCATAGAGTTGATGAATGACAGCTGTTTTCTGGTGAGAGGGTAATGTGCTTGGGTTTATTGTGTGCTGGTTATACAGTGCAGAAGGTTGTACTATGTTGATTTGTGTGGATAGAATAATAGAATACTAGAACTGGGAGGGACCTTCAGAGATCATCACATCCAGTCCATGTCAGGACCAAGCACGATATAAACATGGGTTTGGCAATTGGGCCTAGTAATCTACCATCTGTGCAGTGTTCCTCATACAATTAATGAACCTGTTGCATTCAAATTAGCAGTACAGTAAAGATGGTGATTGAGTGAGTTATCTCTGATATGATAATAGTCCAGGACCCTCAGCATGGCTTGCTCCAAGTGTACATTGTCAATCAAAATGGCTGAGAACTTAACAATTGGATAGTAACAGATTGTGAAAACCAGTGATGATTCAACCTGATGCTATTCTGAACAAAAAGAGCCCTCGGCCATGCTTGTAGCTGTTTCTGTTGCTTCACACTAATGACAATAATAGGCTTTAGAGTGACACACACACAGAGTGACATTTCTGGAATATTATCATGTACAGTAAACTTCCGATAATCCGGCACCTTTAGGACCCAGGGGGTGCCGGATTATCAGATTTGCCTGACTATCAGAAGGGGGGGCTATGAGGAGTCTGGGGTGGGGTGGGATGCCACCCCAGACCCCTCATAGCCCCCCCTTCCGATAGTCCGGCTCTGCCCCAGGCGTCCCTGATTCAGCCGCTGCTGGTCAGTTTCAGCAGCGGCTGAATCAGGGACGCCTGCAGCAGAGCAGCGGGGTTGCTGCCGGGTTGGTCCGGTAGCGCCGACCCTTGGCGCGGCGAGACCAACCCGGCAGTGCCCCAGCTGCTCTGTCCCAGGTGTCCCCAAGTTAGCCGCTGCTGATACTGATCAGCAGCTGACTCCAGGAAGCCCAAGGCAGAGCTGCTCTGCCCCGGGCTTCCTGGAGTCAGCCGCTGGTCAGTTTCAACAGCGGCTCAATCCAGATGCCTAGGGCAGAGCAGCTGGGGCACTGCCGGGTTGGGTTCCCAGCCCCGAGGGGCAGCGCTATGGGACCAACCCGGCAGCACCCCAGCTGCTCTGCCCTAGGCATCCCCGATTCAGCCGCTGGTCAGTTTTAGCAGCGGCTGAATCGGGGAACCTGGGGGCAGAGCAGCTCCAATGGTCCGGCTGCCCGGAGCACTTCCGGGTTCCTGATGGTGTCGGATCATCAGGAGTACCGGACCATCAGATGCCGGACCATCGGAGTTTTACTGTACAATAATATTTACATGGTTGAGTGGAGAGACAATTAACTTTTGTTTGTTGGAGATGAATGGCTCTGATTCATTCCCTCCCTTTGCACTGTTATGGCTTCACATAAGGGTGAGAAAGGTGACTGCCAGCGAAGGATTCCACTTACATAGATGAATCTCCATATGGCAGAAAAGTGGCACAGCTGCTCCTCCCCTATCTTGGCAAAGGTGGCATTCCAAAGGTGTAAGAGTGTGGCAAGAACACCTTGTACTCCAGTCATCTTCAGCTAGGAGAATGGCCCCAGAAGGTTGTTACCAGTTTATGTAATTTAGAGCAGCCCTGAGGCAATGCCGAAAAGTTGTCAGGCAAGTTGCCACTGCTCTACATAGGGAATGAAAAGGCAGGTATGTGTTCTAATGTCCAACTCACCACTATTTGGGATCCTGTGCCGAAATCAGCTTGACCAGACAAGGAGCTAGCCCTTTTTCCCCCCACCTTCATGAATGAACCAAATAGAAAATCACAGCTGTAGGACAAAACTGATTTAAGTATTTGAATCTTGCAAATAAAAAATAAAAAATCCTGGGTCTGAGTCTTTGCTGTCTAGCATCCTACAAAGTTATTTATTACTTGGCAAAGTGAATGTAAAACACACCTAAATCAGAACTCACCACTCTTGTACTCCACATCAGTCTACTTTTCATAGATGTAAAAAACTATACAGATACAAGGCAGTAGAAAATTAGGATATGTAAGTATAGTTAAACTATCAATAGCAGGAACATTAAGAACAGGCAGTGTTGGTGTTCCCTATCATATACTTGTGTATGCATTCATGGTTTGGTTTGATAGAACAATATCTGGTTTAATAAAATGATTGGTTAATAATAAATTATTTTTCTAAAGCAGTAAGAATTATGGGGGTAATATCCTATTCTCTTACACATCTGGCTAGCTGGCGGTTTAATAAATCAAAGCTTTTTTTATTTTTGTGTCCTAATATTTTGGCCTCATTCCCAAATGTAATACCTAGCTGTATGTATGGGACCTGATAAATTTACTCAAGTACTCTATCTTATCATACCTCTGGCCATTCAGGGGTGCTATACACACAAATATCTTGAAAGATACTTCCAAGTTTTTTTACTTGCCTATAGTTTGCACACCAATGCTACTATATAAATAGTATAAATAATATACGTTTACTATGGAGTCTCCCTACAATAGTATATTACATGTTTGTGAGCTGGTGCACAAAATTCATTAAAACCATAAAGTCTGTTATGATCACAATTCAACATTTTCTTACTTATAAAAGATGCAAATAATATTTTCTTTGTGAAAACCTGCTGCCCCTCAGTGGTTTGTGGAAGAAGCAGCAGAACATTATCCATCAGCAAAGTAATAACAATGTTCAACTCAGGGGCCTGGGACAGTAATCTTTTTTTAAATCAATAAATCAACTTTTGATTTATTTATTATGTCAAGAAACAAGCTCATAAGCATAGTATCTTGGTTCTGTACTATGCTCGGCACAAACACCCCACAACTAGGCTGTGTCTACATTGGCATCCCTTTCCGGAAAAGGGATGTTAATGAGACATCGCAATTGCAAATCCGCGGGGGATTTAAATATCCCCCTCGGCATTTGCATTTACATGGCTGCCGCTATTTTCGGGCTTGGGGATAAGCCGGAGAAAAGCGCCAGTCTAGACGTGATTCTCCGGAAAATAAACCCTTTCCTGAGGATCTTTTATTCCTACTTGAGGGTTTATTTTCAGGAGAATCATGTCTAGACTGGCGCTTTTCTCCGGCTTATCCCCAAGCCGGAAAAAAGCGGCAGCCATGTAAATGCAAATGCCACGGGGGATATTTAAATCCCCCGCAGATTTGCAATTGCGATGTGTCTCATTAGCATCCCTTTTCCGGAAAGGGATGCCAATGTAGACACAGCCCTAGTGTTTGTCATCCCCTATTTGATGTTAAATTTAGGACCAGAATGTGGCTTTAAATTGTCTTGCTCTGGAAGTGGTGTGGATGGGAAGGAGTACTGGGCTTGATTTTTGGCAATGAGCACTGATAACTACAGCTGAAGACTTAGTCATTAAGAGCTGCAGGTATTCATCACCTCTAAAAATCAGGCCTTATGACTCAGAATTCTTCCTAGAGCTTCTCAGATTCCATTCATGCCTGTGGATTGGGATGAAGAGAAGCAAAGTCATTAACTCACTTTACGCCACCCTTTTTAGACAGCCAATGCAGATGAGGCAATAGAAGGGAAAAAATCCAGACACACCCAACCTGTGCACAGAGGTGTGAGAGATGAAGGAACACTTTTTGCACTCTCTCCTCCACCTTGTAGTCATAGAAGAATGGACCCAAGGAAGCCATTAGAATGAAATCTCCTGTGAAGGACCATTTATCTGTAAAGCACCCTGTACAATGTTAATGATTTATAAATACATAACATACTATTACTACTACTAACATGCAGTATAATGAAATAACTTGACTAATCTAAGGAAGCCAGAAGGGATCACTGTTGATCATCTTTTGTGCTTCTCACAGTAGTCCACGAAACTAGCGCCAGTTTACTTACTCACCTGTGCTGTGGCCGTGGAGCCTCGTGGCTCCCCTTGGCTCCAGTTTGCCATTGGCAGCCAAGGAGAGCTGTGGGAAGCGGCAGCACAACCCACACTGCTACCTGTGGCTCCCCTTGGCTGCAAATGGAGAACCAGAGCCAATGGGAACCGCAAGGCTCCATGGCTGCAGCACTGGTAAGTAAACAAACTGGTGTAGCCAGTTAGCAGCTTTCTCAGAGTGGTAAACACTGATCTAGTATATTGGTTTTCAAATTTTTTCCTCATGACCCAGTTGAAGAAAATTGTTGATGCCTGTGACTCAACATAATTTGACTAGATTGTGGGCTCCAGAGTGGAGCTGAGGATGAGAGTTTTGGAGTGTAGGATGGGGCTCTGGCTTTTGGAGGGGGTCAAGTCTGGGACAGGAGTGGCTTATCTTCAGTGGCTCCTGGTCAGTGGTGCAGCGGGGGTGCTAAGGCAGGCTTCCTGCCTCTCTTGGCTCTGCAGACCATGCTGCATCTCAGACCCAGCCAGCAGCAGGTTCCCAGCCAATGGGAGTGCGGAGCTAGTGCTGGGGGCAGAAGCAGTGCGTGGAGCCCTGTGCATTGTCCTCTTCCCTTCTGCCGGCCACTTCTGGGACACAGCACACTCTGCGGTAGCCTGTCTTAGCAACTGCACTGGTCACCTGATCACCGTGCAGCAAGCAGACCCAGTGCCTGACATTCCATGATCCAGTACTAGGTCGCGACCCATAGTTTGAAAATCACTGATCTAGTGGGACAGGCCATAGCAATTCCATAACATAATTTCTAGATTTATAAATGATCTGGAGAAAGGAGTAAACAGTGAGGTGGCAAAATTTGCAGATGATACTAAACTGCTCAAGATAGTTAAGCCCAAAGCAGACTGTGAAGAGCTTCAAAAAGATCTCATCAAACTAAGTGATTGGGCAACAAAAATGGCAAATGAAATTTAATGTTGATAAATATAAAGTAATGCACATTGGAAAAATAATCCCAACTATACATATAATACAATGGGGACTAATTTAGCTATAAATGCTCAAGAGAGAGATCTTGGAGTTATTGTGGATAGTTCTCTGAGAACATCCACTCGGGGTATGTCTACACTAGCCCCTTAGTTCAATCTAGGGAGGCTAATGAGGGTGACCGAAATTGCAAATGAAGCACGGGATTTAAATATCCCGCGCTTCCTTAGCAGGTTCCCAGCCGGTCGCCATTTTAGAAATTGACTAGGCCAAAGTAACTGCCTGCATCTACACGTGGCAGTGAAACGGGATTCCAAATTAAAGCCCTAAATCAAATTAGCTGTTATTCCTCCTGGAATGAGTTTTAACAGCTAATTCGATTTAGGGCTTTAATTCGGAATTCCATTTCACTGCCGTGCGAAGACACGGGCAGTTACTTCGGGCTAGTCAATTTCTAAAATGGCGACCAGCTGGGAACACGCTAACGAAGCATGGGATATTTAAATCCCGTGCCTCATTTGCAATTTCGGTCACCCTCATTAGCCTCCCTAGATCGAACTAGGGGGCTAGTGTAGACATGCCCTCAGTGTGCAGTGGCAGTCAAAAAGCAAGCAGAATGTTAGGAATCACTAAAAAAAGAATAGAGAATAAGACAGAGAATATCTTACTGCCTCTGTATAAATCCATGATACTCCCACATTCTGAATACCGCGTACGGATGTGGTCATCTCATCTCAAAAAAGTTACATTTGCATTTGAAAAGGTTCAGAAAAGGGCAATAAAAATGATTAGGGGTTTGGAACTGGCACCATATGAAGAGAGATTAAAATACTTGGACTATTCAGCTTAGAAAAGAGGAGGGGGGGATATGACAGAAATCTATAAAATCATGACAGGTATGAGAAAGTGAATAAGGAAAAATTATTTATTTGTTCCCATATCCTAAGAACTAGGAATCACCAAATGAAATTAATAGGTAGCAGATTTAAAACAAACAAAAGGAAATTGTTCTTCATGCAGCACATAGTCAACCTGTGGAACTCCTTTCCAGAGGATGTTGTAAAGACCAGGACTTTAACAGGGTTCAAAACAGAACTAGATAAATTAATGGAGGTTAGGTCCATCAATGGCTATTATCCAGGATGGGTAGAAATGGTCTCCTTAGCCTGTTTGTCAGAGGCTGGAAATGGATGACAGGAGAAGGATCATGTGATGATTACCTATTCTGTTCACTCTCTCTGGGGTATCTGACATTGGCAACTATTGAAAGACAGGATATTGGACTAGATGGACTTTTGGTCTGGCCCAGTATGGCCGTTCTTATGTTTTTATATTCTTATCCAGAACCGTAAGGTTCCTGCAAGACAAACTGGCAGATGCTCATAAACCTCTTCTGCCATAAGATCCCTTGCCTCCCAGAATGCAGTTGGCTCCCTCTTGTTTTGTGACCTCCTTTTTCTGTGCAAGAGACTATGAGACTCATTTTCACTTCAGCTGAAGATGAGTGTAATTGATGTGAATTATGCAGAGCCTTTTGTTGTATTTTCTGTTTCAGTTGAATCAAAGCTCTGAAGCTGAACACCCTCCAAAGCTAGGGAAAAATTTGATCCAGATTTCAATGTGAAGTTTGCAGCTCAAGCTCATTGTTAGCTTCAGATTTCTTTGCTTGTTAGATAACTGTAATTACTGCTGTTCACACAAACATCTATATTAATATACTTTAAGTTTTGAGTGTGTGGAAGAACAACATCAGAGGAATCAGTTCTTAGGCAAGTCACGTGTAATACATAAATAGCTCTTCTGAAAGCATAACAAAGGGTTGGGCTATTTCACAGCAGAGCCAAAAATCTTCTTGAAGCAAAGTTTGTTTACAGTATAATTGCACATATTTCATACACAAAACAGATGGTCCTATTGTATCCAAATATATATTCCTTTAGATTTGGTGAAGAACACAAAATTACCTTTACTTAATTTATTTATTTATATTAATATGGAAAATTTATGTTAAGGTTGTTTATATTTGATTGGATTCCTCTCTTTTTTCCACGTCTATTTGATACGTCACTGCTCGTCTAAAGTCTCAGTCTTGAAAGAGGCTTTGTGCAGACACAGGCGTCTACTTATGCAGAGCTCCTTGAAGGATTTATAATTTAGATTATAAGATCCTTGGGGAAAAGGCTGTTTCTAGGTATGTTTTGGTATAGTGCCCAGCACTGATCATGATTAGAGCTTTTTATGCTGTAGTAATATGTGACAATTAGGGATGTTAAGAAGCTCATCTGTATAAGGTGGGGGGCTTGTTGTGGCACAGAGAAAGCTGGAGTGTCTAAGAGGATTCACTTGTGAGGCTTCTTGCTGACCAGATTGACAGCTGAAGTGCTCGGTGTGATTGGTTTGGTGCTTTACAGTGAGGATCCCATTCTTGCACTGTAAATAGCCCTGGTTCTGAGCAATTCATCCCGATTTCACCCTCACAGTGGTGCCCCACACCAATCTGTTATATTACAATTGTGCATGTACATAATTTGTTTCCCCAACAGACTTGGCAGGTGGCTCCTACCTTGAACTAGGATGGAGAGGATGGGACTTCCTCTTTCCCACATGCTATCTCCAAGGTCATGTCAGACTCACCCTCAAATTTCTCCCCTGGCTGTAGGATTCTGTGTAAATTCCTGTTCCCCATGCTTCCTGAACCCATCACTCCTCAGTTGCAGTGGACCCCTCCGTCCACGTAATTCTCCAAAATGGAGATGGCCTCTCCAAGCGTTTTGAGTTGGTGTCGTCGCACCCACAGTCGGCTATCCGGGGGCATGATTTGTAAAAACTGGTCCAACACAATCATCTCCACTACCTGCGTGGCTGATTTTCTCTCTGGTTCCAACCATCCTGTGGCCGCCTCTTTTAGTCAATGCACCACGGCCCTGGGGCGCTCCCCTGGCCGGTACTTCTCTGCCCGGAATCTTTGCCCATGTGTTTCGGGAGTAATTCCAGCCTGATCTAAAATGGCCTCCTTCACTTTGTGATAATGTAAGGCATCTCGGGCGGACAGGCTGGGCCTGTAAGGTAACGGGCCAGTAATGTCGCCCAATGTTCCTCTGGCCACCTGGCCGCCGTGGCAACCCTTTCGAAAGTTACTAGAAAGGCCTCCGGGTCATAACTCGGAGTCAATTTTACCAAACGCAGAGGTAACACTAGGGTGGCCCCTATCCCTGGGCCTTCTCCTGGTGTTCCTAGGGGGCCCCACGCGCCACCCCCCCGGGCTCCTGTTGCACCCACTGGTCCATTTGTTTCTGCTGCTGCTCCATTAGTTCCCTCACTAATGTCTGCTGCTCTCTTTGTTGCTCCGCCAACTGTTGGAGGAGCTGAGTTTGCTGTTGCTACTGTTGCTGTTGGCTTACGGCTAGCCATTCCAGCAGCTCATCCAGCAGCAGATCATTTAATGGGTAGCAGGTTTAAAACTAATAAAAGAAAGTTCTTCTTCACACAGCGTGTAGTCAACCTGTGGAACTCCTTGCCAGAGGAGGCTGTGAAGGCTAGGACTATAATAGAGTTTAAAGAGAAGCTAGATAATTTCATGGAGGTTAGGTCCATAAAAGGCTATTAGCCAGGGGATAAAATGGTGTCCTTGGCCTCTGTTTGTCAGAGGCTGGAGAGAGATGGCAGGAGACAAATCGCTTGATCATTGTCTTCGGTCCACCCTCTCTGGGGCACCTGGTGCTGGCCACTGTTGGTAGACAGGATACTGGGCTAGATGGACCTTTGGTCTGACCCAGTACGGCCGTTCTTATGTTATGTTCTTATTCCAGCAGCTTTCCTGCATCCATTTTTCTAGGCGTCTCTTTTTTTTTTTAAACCCTCCCCCTCTCTCGCGCTGGGGCTAGGGTACCCTTCCCTCCCCCCTTTTTTCCTTTTTGTTTTGCCTAACGTGCCCACATTCTCCACCAGTGTAGCCGAGTCCCAAGTTGGGGTGACGGAGGGGGGCCCTCCCCCCCACTTTTCTCCCCCTCCCTCGCCCTCAGCTTTTGCCCATCTGTCCACCGCTCCCGCAGTCTAGGTCCTTGGACCCCGCTCTTGGAGTCCCGCTGGGTCGCTCTGAAGCTGCCGCTCCCGGGCTGAGTCTCTGCTCCTGGGTCCGGCTTCCCATGGCTCTGGCCGCCGCTTCCTCCGGCTCGCCTGTCCAGGGCACCACGCCCCGCCAGTCTGGTCGGGGTTCCACGCTCCACTCCGCGACTTCCCCGGTCCTGGCACCCGCACCCTGTCTGCAGAAGGGGGTCGAGAGCAGAACCTCCTCCACTCCCCGCACTCTCCCTTTCTGCCCACCTTCCCTCCTTTTAAATGCCCCACGCAGCATTCCTCCACCCTTGTCCGGCGTCGGCCCCGGCTCCTAGGTCCTACCGCCCACCGGTTTCCGCCTGGGCCCCCCTGCGCCTGTGCGGCCCTGCTAAAGGCTCACTCAGGCTTCCCCGCCACTCCGGCATTCCCACAGCTGTTCCCCGGTCCTGGGCTGTTGGGAGTGCGGGGGTGGGATCCCCCATCACATGCAGGAAGAAAAGTCACTGTACAAGTAGCTGCTCCCCCACTTGCTCAACCCCAATGCATCTAGACCCCCTTCTACCCAGTTCTTCTCACCTAGCCTCCCCACTCCCTCCTGCACCCAGAACCCCACTATGCTAAGCCACTTCACACTTGAATTTTGCCTTGCTGAGCCTGCTTGCCCATACCTGGTTCAGTAGGCCTGGAGAGTCAGGACCCGGGGGTATTTCTGGCGCATTTCTGGGGCAGGCCCACTCCTTGCATTGTATCATAGTATGGTACAACTTCACTGCAGAGTCAATATCCTGAGAGGGAAAGAACTGCACAGTTATCTCCCACCTCTTTGTAGCCAATGGCCGTGCTTCTCAATGCCATGCTGGAGCATTTATTTGACAAATAAAATTGCAGAATTTCAAAATATTGTGTGCAGAACTTTAAAGTATTTTGCTTAGAATTTTACATTTTTTTGAAGCAAAATGCTCTCAGGAGTAATGGATAGATAGACTGAATGGGGATAAAAGCCAGAGAAAGTGTGGTGAAAAAGGAGATTTTATGCATGTATAGTGGACGTGTCTAATCATTAGAAACTACTGGGATGCAATCCATAACCAAGTATTCAAAATTGTTAGATATTTGTTACCAAATCTTACTATATATTTTAGAAATGTGTGTGTGTGTCTATCCATCCATCTGTGAGTCCTTTTGTTCAAGAACTCCACCTAAACAGTAAGAGTTAGGCTCACCAAATTTGGTATGCAAGTTCCTCTCATCATAACTTAAAGCAAAGTAAGGGTTTGTTTGTGCCAGAACAATGGGATGTGCCTGGAATTCAATTGTTTCTTATAAAATGGAAAGGGAGGGGGGTCTGGTAGGAGGGATAGTTATACTCTGGAATTACCACAGGAGAGCAGCAAGAGGCAGGAGACCAGAACAGCTATAACCCCATTGGGCCAGCAGGGGACAGGGGTGGAGAAAGTCACTGTTGTCTACTATATATTTCAGAGTTTGTCCATTTGGCTGTCTGTTCCCCAACTGGGGGACATGCCCATCCCCTGGATGTGCCCACTGCAGTTGCAGCAACCATGGACAGGTGCTTCTCATTTGGCCCCAAGCTGCTGTGGTGAGAGAGGGATGGGGCTGTCCCTTCTCCTTGGGGTAGCCTTCATACTGAACCCTTCATCCCAGCTCCACCCCAAAACAATGATTTCAATGAAAAAAAGCAAAACTTATTTGAGTTAAGGACCGGAGAAATGCCAGGTAAATCTCCTAGTGATGGATGAAGGAGGAAACAAACAAACATAAAACACTGGAATATGTTGATCAAAGAAGTTAAGTCATCTCAAAATCTGTCTCATTCCACAATCCAATTGTTCTCCATTTAATGTTTTGTGATGTTATTAGAAACTTGACATGAATGCTATCATTTATTTGAAAAAGGATTGCTTTGCAATAGTATGCTTTTCAACTTTTGGTTTGATTTCTATGGCAATTGACAGTTCGCAGAGCAGTGTGCAAAGTTTGTAGCACAAATACTTACAATTTATGTATATTTACCATATTATCTAGGTGCTAGCACTGTGCTTATTTTTTACATTTTGAACAAAAAAATATTAAAAATCAGTGATATGGAATACAAATTAAGGTTAAATAGATAAATGTAGTTTAGACAAAATAAGATCATTTTAATGTCACTCATATTGAATTTGATATGTTGGCTGGGAATCTTATGCAGTGTTCCTTGACTGATAAGACAATTCTAAAAACTATATACAGCATAGACAGATCTCAATCAAGAAGTACACATCACCTCTCCTGGAACTTCTGGATTTCATGCTATTTTTAATATGTGACATTTGACAAACTCAAAATGAGACCTCTATACTATTAATTGCAGACACTGTATCTACCCCCTAATCAGATAACTGAGTTAATGATGGCTAGTTATAACATGTCCTTAATTCTCTTTTTATGGCAGATAGAGTCAGAAATTTGTGCATCCAAATATTTTTGCAATGATAATGTTGGTTGCATCTACAACAGGCTGTTGCATTCACTCCAGTCAATAAATGTAATGATACATCTGCAGAATCCTGCAGAGGTTAGATGGTACATAAATGTACAGGAATTATGAGTAGCTCATGTAGCCAAAGTGAGCACAGTTCACAAAGCAAACACTATTCAAAGCTTTTGGCCCTTATACCAAAAGAAAGATATCATAGGCATTTATAGCCAATGCCAGGATCATGTAATAAATAAACACTGAGAATGGCATTCAGTCTAATCGTCCCTGCCAAAAGGCAGTTGGTTTGTGGAAACAGCACATTCATCACTGTAACAGATATAGCTGCCTATCTTTTGAGCAGTGATAGAAATGTAGCCGTGTTAGTCTGGGGTAGCTGAAGCAAAATGCAGGACAATGTAGCACTTTAAAGACTAACAAGATGGTTTATTAGATGATGAGCTTTCGTGGGCCAGACCCACTTCCTCAGAGCAAAGTCAGTATCTGAGCAGATCATATGAGCAGTAATTACAATATCCAGGACAAAAGGTACTTTAAGGACCTTATAGTTTAATGCCTTTTCTGCAAATAAGGAATTCCTTAGATTAGACCGACCTGTTTACAATAACAGTGAACACCAAATAATAATTTTGTCTAAGTGAAGAAAAAAGTTATAGTTCTCTGACTGATGCCTTCTTCTTGAACTGGGGGCAAGAAATGTCTGATTTGTCCCAATTACACCTGCCCCAGAAAATCTCTGCACAAAAACTTGTCCAAATAGTCCAAGATTGCAGGTAAATCTGGTATGACATTGCAGATGCAACAGTCATAGAACACATGACATTATGTTATCAGCGGTCAGGATTTCGGGGAGAGCTGTTCCTTTGATCCCTTTCCAGACTCTGTAGGCACTAGGGATGCGATAATGTATCCATGTAAACCAGAGGTGGGCAATAATTTTTGAAAGGGGGCCACTTCACAAAGTTCAGAAGTGTCCACAGGTCAACCGGAATGGGCGGGACCTTGGGCAGAAGGGGTGGGGCTTAAGGTGGAAGGGGCAGAGCCATGTGCTGTAAAAAGATGCCAATATGTTTTTTATACAACAAAGTAATTAAAATGTAATAATAATTAACTGCATTCATTTATCTGAAGACTATCATAGAAGGCAACACTTGCAAAATTTGTAATAACACTAACATTTTGAGAACATTTGTAACATATGTAATAACTACAACACTAACACTAAACATAGGGCACTGAAAATTAATACTCAGTCTTGTCATGAGTGTAGGAGACTAAACTAAATGACTTTGAGGCCCCTTCCAGACCTATGATTCCATGAAATAGTATCAAAGTCCCTGTTTTCCTCCCACCCACACTAAGTGCAATGCCCCACTGCAATATATATTGAACAAACTGACAGTCCCTATGGGAAAGAATTAACGGACACAAATCAGATACCCAAAAAGGGAACACATAAAAAACCTGTTGGGGAACACTTTAACCTGCCTGGACACTCATTAAGGGATCTCCAAGATGCTGTTTTGTTACAGACCAATTCCATAAGCCAAATACACAGAGAAGGATTGGAACTCCACTTCATTCACAAGTTTAATTCTCATGCAGATGGTTTAAATGGCAATATTGGATGGCTGGGACATTATCAACCAACCAACCAACCAATGAAAGCGCCAATGGTTCTTGATGTCTGTGTAGAATCTGTTGTTAGTACTCTTCCTCTCCAAGTGAAAATTACTGGTTCTTATCAGCCTCTTTTAACTAGCTAGTCTTTAAGGTGCTAATAAACTACCTGTTGTTTTTGAATGTTTCCTGTTACAGACTGACTTGGCTTCCCTTTGAAACTTATCTACTCACTGCCTCTCTTTCTTTCCTCCCCCCTTCTAATTTTTCCCTTCTTCTTCCTCCTCCCTCCCTCCTTCCCCTATTTATTCTTGGTTCTGGACATCCAACACTCTCGTCATCTGAAGAAGTGGGCTGTGACCACAAAAGCTCATGATACCACCTACATGTTTTGTTAGTCTTTAAAGTGCTACCAGACTATTTGTTGTTTTTAAGTGTATTCAGTTAGGTTTATGAGTTACAAGAGATTCCCGCACTTGACTATAAAAATGGCATCTAGATATTTTTATCAAAACCAGTTATAAAGAAATAGGTTGGTTATTGGGTATTCAAAGGGATCCTGTGTCTCCGGCAGTGCACTAGAGTCATGGGGAGCTGTGAGCCCTTTCAGCTGTTTCTATTTAAAGAGCTCTTGTGCTCCCCAAGCCTGTAAGATTGCCTGACAGGTGCTGAGAAGGTGCCAGCCCGTTAAATAGAAATATTTAAAAGGGCTTGCAGCTCCCCCAGCCTCTAATGCAGTTGCTATCGAGTCAGAGACTCAAGACCTCTTAAGTGCTTCTATTTAAAAGGCTTGTTGTCTTATCTGCGCCTGTCAGGCAACACTTGCCTAGCAGCCCCGGGGAACAGGAGAGCCCTTTAAATAGCAACAGCTTGCATGTTCTGCAGCATGCTAGAGGAGCTGGGAGCCCTCTCTGCTATTTCTATTTAAAGGGCTCTCCTGTTCCCCACAGCTGCTAGGCAATGAGTTGCCTGACAGGTATGGGGAAGAGGCCAGCCCTTTAAATAGAAACAGCTGAGAGGACTCCCAGCTCCCTGCACCTCTGCAAGCCCTTTCCACTGTTTCTATTTGAAGGTCTTGAGCCTTCCCCACCTCGTAGCCCCAGAGAATAGGAAAGCACTTGAAATAGAAACAACTGTAAGGGCTTGCAGATCTCCTCACCTCTAGTGCATTGTCAGGACCACGATCCCTTTTAGCTATTTCTATTTAAAGGGCTGGCCCCTTCCCCTACCCTGTTACCCAAGGCTGCGGAAGATGTGAGCCCTTTAAATAGAAGCAGTTAGAAGGGCTCTCGCCCCCTCCCACTCCAAGACAACGAGTTAGGAAGACTGAAACTGCCTCGTGGGCTGGATCAAAGCCCTAGGCTTTTTCCCACCCCTGGTGTAAATGGTCACCTGATGAGCCTGGGCTCATCAGTTAACCCTCATGGTTACACGCAACCCCACACTCTGGCTATTTCTACACTGGCGGGTTGTTGCGCCAGAAGTATGCAAATGAGGCTAAGTGTGCTATGAAAAACCCTCTTGCACAATGCTGTTACGCTGATTATTTTCAGGAATAACGGCATTGTGCAAGAGACTTTTTCTTGCACAAGAAGGGGCAGTGTAGATAGCTCCTTCTAGTGCAAGAGCCTCTTCCGCAAAAATGGTGGCTCATTAGGTATGCAAATGAGGCTCGGCGATATTCCACGCTTAGCCTCATTTGCAAACTTCTGGCGCAACAACCCGCCAGTGTAGACATAGCCTCTGTGTATAAGAAGCGGCAGCAGGATGAGGGGAGGGGGCAGGCAGGAACTGATGCATGTGAGGAGCTGACTTTTAAGCCGGTTCCGGCTCCCAGGGAGCTGCCTCCCTTCCGCATGTAAATGTGTAACCACTAAATTTTTTTTTCAGTGGTTGCATGCTTACATGAATGAACACTTTTTAACATCCCTCGTAGGCACTCTTTTCAGGTGACAAACTCACCACCTGTATGTCTCTCAAAGTGGAATTCCTTCCCATCTTTAGACTGAGTCTCCAGATTTCATTACCGCTGTTTACCAACTCTCTCTCTTCAACAGCTCAAGCTGGGTTTGGCCCCTTCTCAGACTTCCTGAGAGAGCTAGGAACACAGGGACTATAATCAGGCTGTTCAAAATGCAGAATTATTGATTTATCCATAGGAGCGTAACCAAGAGAGAGGAAAGGATTATAACAAAAAGGCCTACAAAATTATTTACTGTAAGCTTAGCATTTCTCTTAAAACTTAGGTAGGCCTGAGTGAGTCCTGGTATCCCAACACCTGGGAAAGGAGGAACAGTGTCTCCTCAGGTAGTCACTCTCTCCTATTGATTCTCTCAGATTGAGGAATGAAGCTTTAAACCTATCCCAGCACCTTTGTTTCATTTTTCCCACTTGGAATCCCACCTCCACACTGGGTTATCAAACACTCTGTTAATCACAGTATGGTAGGGGTAAACCGTCAAAGAAGTTGACACCTATATCATGGCCCCTTCTATCTACAGCCATTGTCTACTTTCCTGAAAATGAGTAAAAACACCAGGGCTGAATTAATTTTTTGTATCTATGTAGCAGACAGCATGGTAAAAATTGAATAGAAGTACACACCATATTAATAAAAATACAGATATTTCCCTCATTCTTCGCATTCCTGAATGTAAAGAGTTGCACACAGGAAACAATTTGCAATGTACAATATATTGAACCTGCAAAAACCTAGATCAATACTGTATATTCTGGAGTATCATCTATTGGCACATTTTTCTAACAACTACCTACATACCGAGTACTATATTTCACGTGTGGAGCATTCTCTTAACATAAAATGGCTTTACAGCATCTCTCTATATATATTAAAAACACTTTGCCTGCAGGACAACAGAGTGATGTCATCATGTCACTTTGCATCCCACCTGCCACTATCTTCTCTCCCTTCTTCCCTCCCTCCACCCTTCCCTTTTCCTAGTGCTTGGCTGCCACGCAGGGCCTGGAGAGGCCCCGGAGCAGCCCCCTCTCCCTGGTGCTTCGGGGAAAGCGGGGGCCCAAAGCCATGAGCCATGTGGCCCAGGAGCTATGCAGCTTTTCCCCTCCCCGGTGCTCAGGGCAAGGAGGGCCGCTAGTCGTGCAGCCTTGCCCCTCCACTGTGCTTGTGGGGGAAGAGGGTGTGAAGCCACAAGCTGTGTAGCCCCGGAAGCTGTGTGGCCTTTCTCCTCCCCACCTCCCCAGTGCTCGAGGGGGGCGGAAGCTGCGAAGCACGTGGCCTCTCCCTTTTTCCCCTCCCTGGTGATCCAAGGGGCCTCCCTCTTTGGTGACCCAGGGAGGTGGCAGCCGCACCCCTTCCTTGCACCCGTGTCCTCTCACACACACACTAGGTCAGGGAGGAGAGCTAGGCCAGCCTTACGCTGGCCCCCCTACCTGGCAGCCAGGGGAGGAAAGAGCCATGGCTAGTGGATGGGAGAGGAAGGGGCAAGGGAGACAAGAGCAGGGCTGGCCTTGGGGCCGGGGGGAAGAGCCAGGGCTGGTGGGTGGGGGAGAAGGGGCTGGGGGGACAAGAGCAGAGGCAGGGGGAAGAGCTGGGGCAGCCTCAGGGCCAGGACAGGGAAAGCCAGGGCTGAAGCAGCCTCGGCCCACCCCCTTGACAGCCAGGGGGAGAAAGCCAGGCCAGCCTTGGCTTGCCCTCCCCCCGTTGTCTGGAAGGAGAGAGCTGGGGCTGGCCTGGCCTTGGAGGGGCCTGGCAGCCAGGTATGGGAAGAGAGCCAGGGCTGCTAGGCCTTGGCCTGGCCCTCACTAGTGGCCATTGCGGGGGGCGGGGAGGAAGCCAGAACTGCCTACCCCCAGAGAGGGGTGTTGGCTAGCGTAGTGAGCAGGGGGCACTGCCCCCTAGTATTATATATCTATTACTGAGATCTATAAGGGTGCTCTCTGACAGTCTTCATACATTTACTCCGTTATTCTTGTGATTCATCTTCTGGATTTAATGCTTAATTCTGGAGAGCAGTTCTATAGTCTTTTGTTTAACTGGCTATTCAGATCCATCTCCTGTGAGTGCTATTTCTGCTAGTTAATCTTCAAAGGCTACTTCTAGACTGTGGTTTTTTTGCAAGGCAATTTGCATACCTTTTTATGATTTTTTTTTTTGGAAGAGGCTTTTTCAAAATTTGGCCCATCTGCACTGGGCCAAATTTCGGAAAAGCCTCCTCTTTCAGAAGAGCCCTTCTTCCTTGTGGTACGAGGAAGATAGGGTTTCCGAAAGATCATGTCTGCTCTTCCACAAAAAATGTTGGAAGAGCACATGCGTTCCCTGGAAATGGCGGAGTTTTTCGCCATAGTCTAGACATAACCCAAAAGTGGAGATTTATGCTGACAATATTTGGAGGAGGCAAAGAAAACTGTGGTTCTTTCAGTAAGTTTTCAGCATAGATCTGTATTTCCTAACCTCGGTCTCCAATTTTTAAGAGTCTAAGATACAGATTTTTATTAGGTGGGAGGAACTAAAAAGATTCAAGCCTGCAGTTCCTTATATTACCACATATCCAAATATTCCCGAGAGGGTGAGAGCATGTATTGGTTCTAAGTCATTACTTTATATGGAGGTCCAGTTTCAATATAGAGGGCCCATGCATACTTAAAAGCAAGGTTCTGTGTAACTTAACAATATATTTGTAAAATCAGTCACTGGTAATTAACGTGTTTCTTTCAATAGATGCAGTCCTTCAACCTCCCATGTTTTATTCCTCCTCCCAATTAGAAAAGATATTTTCAAGAGACCTAGAACAGATGTTGGCAAGCAAAAGCATCAGTGGGCATCATAAACTTGAAGAGAAGTCTTCATGTTATAGCTTTCTTCTCTCAGTTGGAAATGCATCCACATTAGGACCGTAATGATGCCGTAATGATGATAATTAGTGATGGCAAGTCATATTGGCAGCAGGCACAACCATTCAGGAGATCATTGGCATTAGGCATCTATGTCCGTGTGGGAAACAGCAGCTTCAGACAGAAAACAGTTTTATGATCACTCTCCCTTCTCTGACAATGATTTGTAGCAAGAAGAAGTAATGGCTTGTAGCATCAAGTATACATTTCATTTTTCAGATTTTAGAGTAAACCATTGCATAGCATTATAATGCATGTAGATCAGACTGTGGGTAGATTTTATTAACCAGTATAGGAGCTATAATTTCAGTTATTTAAAATTCACGTGGCTATTTTGTTGGTAATATTTGAATTATTTTTGTGGTTTGTGGTTTTCCCTTTGTTGTAATAAATGTTCTTGACTGACTTATGGTTGTGGCTAACTGTATTGTTTCCTCTTTCTTGAATGGGTTCCTGTGCTCCATTAAAATCTTGGAGTTACAGCTTTGTTAGACATAGCTATCGCTGAAGTGGCATTTTCTTTACAAACAAATTATCAAAATAATTTAGGGTGTAATTTCTCACTACTGTTGTCAAACCAAAAGTGAATTTCTGCAGAACTGTTTAGTAAAATTAGATTTGTCCAGTTTTAAAGCATGTATTAAGCATCTGAGCGTGAAGAAATACTGTTCTCACTTTTTGCACTTGAAAAACTTACAATCAGCTACTTTTTAAAACTTCAGACTAGCCGTAGGCTTCTGCCTAGTACCTTTGAGATGTCTGAAGGAATTCTGTTTACAAATAATTAAAGGCCAGATGGTAGCTGGCCTTTATGACCTCTCCCAGCCCATGCACATGTGGGGAAACAGCCTGTTGGAATTGCAGTTCCTGTAATGGATGAGTGCAAAGATTGATCTTTGAACCACCAAATGGAGCAGCAAGCATCATGGTTCTTGATTCAACCACTCTATGAAGTGGGATTGAGCACACTGCACATGCAAAGGAATGCAGTAGAGGGTGCCTCCTGGAGAACGGCATCATGTTCAGTGTGAGGCTGTATCAATTGTTTCTCTAATTACAATCTGGTTTTGGTTTACAACCAAAGAACATGATTACTTTTTAATACATATATATTCTTACTGTATTAATTAAAATTGTACCCTAATCTTTTCCTACTCCTGTGTTGTGTCTAAATTGATCAGATTTCATTTTCAGATCTTTTTCAGCCTTCCAAAGAGGAATTATTTAGAGTTTTGAATGCTGCCAGTATCAACTTCTTCCTTTAAACCCATGCCATCTTTTACTAGGCAAAAACTTCTGCTCCAGGGGGCATAATAAAACAGGTGCTTGAAAAGTGCTGGAATGCACTGATACAGCCCCAACTGAAAGATGTACTATGAGTGAACACATGAAAGTATCAAGAATGTTGCGATCTACATCAAACAATCACATCATCCAATCAGCCTCCCTGCTTCATTTTGTGTAGACACACCTTTAGAAAAGTTGCTAAATTAAATGAATGGAGATACCTATCTCCTAGAACTGGAATGAACCTTGAAAGGTCATTGAGTCCAGTCCCCTGCCTTCACAGCAGGACCAAGTACCATCCCTGACAGATTTTGCCCCAGATCCCTAAATGGCCTCCTCAAGGATTAAACTCACAACCCTGGGTTTAGCAGTCCAATGCACAAACCACTGAGCTATCCCTTCCCCCATTTTGTAATGCCACAAAAGATATTTACTGTTTGTAAATATCTTTTGTGGCATTACACAAAAGATATTTACAAACAATAGACTTAAATGTACATTTTACCTTACTTGCACTCTAGCAAAACAAACCTACTCAAAATTATTGTAAAACATAGATCAGCCAGAACTTAATAACAATTCTTCAAAACAGAGGCTGTTTTAAAAAAATACCCCCATTGCTACAATTCTTCAAACCATTTGAATGACTAGCCCTCTAGTTACAGTAGCACAACTGGTAAACATAATATGAGAGAGTCTGGACATAAACCACATTACAACATGTTTGAAAATGATTTAAATTCTCCCAATATACTAGGCTTCGTAGTGAGTGATGGGACTTGGGTTTCTCAAAAAGCACTAGAACTAGCTTATCCAAAGTGTTTAAACATTTAGATTCCATTCAAGAGAATGTAATTATGGCTCAGCCTTAAGCATTTTTCTTTCTGTAGGAGTCACAAATTAGGTGATCGGAATGTTTAAGCAAACATTTTAAAGAATGTTTCTGCTGTTCACGGCATTAGTAGACAGATGATTTATCCAGAGGTGGGTGTGGTCACTGTACAGTGCTTCACATTACTCATTTCAGGGAGGACCCAGAGGTTTGCAAGAGGCAATTGTTATTATTCCTTCCTGAGGACAATTACCTGTGAGATTCCACAGGGTTTCATGTTGCCATCTCTCTTGTTCAATATTTACTATATATTTGCTATAAATAAGGCTGCTAGTGGAGTCTGTGAAATATTCTGAACTGTACTAACATTTGTATAATGATAATACTCAGCTTTGTGTCATCTTCTCGTTGAGACTGATTCTGTAATTTTCTTGTTTTGCGGTGCCTGGCTGAATTAGGATCCTGTCTGAAAAAGGCAGGTGGGCTCAATCTAAATAAGGTATAGCTGATACAGGAAAAAACATATTAAGGCATATAAAATTATTTCATCACTACACATTACAATGAGGTAATAAAGCTTCCTTCTAAGTTGTAATTGTCTTGTTAGCTCAGATTCTTTATATCATTGCTCATACATAGATTCCCAGGTGACAGTAGTGGCTCAAAGTCCTTTTTTTTCATCTTTAGCTGGACATGGGATGATGAGCCTTTATTATTTTAATATCATAGCACATAAGTGCCCCAGTCATGGACCAGGACCCCACTGTGTTATGTGCTTACAAATACAGAACATACTGTCTCTAACCCCAAAGATCTTATCTATAAAACAAGAATGGAAGATGATTTATGGGGCATACAAGATAAAAATGAGACAATATTGGTCAGCATGACAAGCTGGGGTGCCAGATCACTGGCAGCCTAACTTCCTGTGGAGCAGTGAAACCATTCTTTTCCTACATTTTGGCTCAATTCCTAACATTGGTTCTACCATGTTATAACTTTTAGATTTTTGACCTTTTGAAGCATCAGTCATACAGCCCCATTCAGAATCCAAGTGCTGGTGCTACTGTGCTTTATACGATAGTCCATTTCAGTTCTGTTTTTTTTTACTATTTTGTATGTATTGTGAAGTGACATACCACTTTATTCTCAAGTGACAATATCTAGAGCTTGGCATCCCATTTCCCTCAACTCCCCTTAAAAACAAATGAATTTTTCTATGAATTTTCATGGAATGGCAAGCCAGATATATTTTAGAGTGAATCTGAAGGCTATTCAATATTTACAACTGATGTGATTTTAAAGCAACTACATTATCTCATTGTAATCTTTTTCCTTTAAAGGTATAATTTTGGCAAAATGTAATAGCAGGGTCTCTAGAGATGATAATTTAGATTCTCTGCTGGATGCAGCAGAGGGATTAAAGGCTTCAGAAGACTTGGTTGCTGCTCTTTGATTCTCAGAATAGAGCCAATAAGAGGAGCCTGAAGCCTGATTGGCTACGACTACACTGCAACATTATTTCGCAATACCAGAGTATCCAGAATTAGCTATTCTGTGTCTTCACAACAAGCCCATGATTTTTAAATATAACGGGTTCGCTAGTCTTACGTCCCTGTAAACCTCATTCCATGAGGAGTAATGGACATTTCGGAATAGTGAGTTATTTTGAAATTTGGTGCTGTATAGATAGCACCAAATTATGAAATAATCTATTTTGAAGTAAGATCAAAATAAGATACGCAATTTGCGTAGCTCAAATCTTATTTCGAGCTATAGCGCAACTTAGACACACCCCTTTAAACTACACTAGGTATAACTGCCCTACAAGGACTATAAACCATGTGAAACTACCCGGACTATAGAGCATACCTAAAGTCCTCAACTCACCTGGTGGACTATCTTGGAGCCAGGACTTCAGGGGAAACTGGCTGTCTGGAAAGGCATATTTTATTTCAGAAAAACTGAAAAGGTTCCACAGCAGAAAGATCTTGCTGTTTCCAAAACAAAATATTGCAGACTTCCAGATACATGAAAAACATCAAGTTTGGGATTGTTGTTCTGATTTGGGACAAACTTTTTCTAAAAACTTGAATTTTGCCATGAACTTCGAAGCTCATTTTCCAGCTAGTTCTGGCCCATTTCTCTTCCAATATGAAATGTTGCCAGTTACTACACCGATACATTTAACGAATGCAGTGGCTCTATTAAATTATCATCTTAGCTATAGCAGAAATAACAGTTAGATAGAATATAACACACTCTCAGTATAGCCTTTTATGCTAATCTTGAGTGTTTACTTTTTAGGGCAATACATCCCTGAGCAAGTTTTCAGCACTATGTCCATAAGGGATCACAAAGACCTAAGGTATTAATCCCAGTTTTATTGTCTCAAAAGCACTAACATTAGTAGAAAGACTGGATGTATTTACTGGTATTACATAAAGACTTTTTTTCATGTGTGTATTATTAAAGACAACATTAGATTGATATTTACATTCATCTCCTGAAGAGTTTATTTCTGAATACTTGACAGAAACAGTCTATAGCCTTCTCCTGTGAATGCAAAATTGAAAATCATTTTCACATCGGAAACTGTTTGATTTATATTCGTGAGTTGCATTGGCATTTAACCTGTATGATAGACAGAAGTTACCTTTTATTGGAGAATATCTTTTTTGAACCAGTTTTCCTCTGAGATGTGCTTCTCTGCGGCGGATATAGGGCAGGGCGAGCGGGGCGTCTGCCCCGGGCCCCGCACTTCAGTAGGCCCCGCTTTGAAGTGTCCTGGAGCACTTTGATGTGGCTTTTGTTTCTCCTTCTTGATGGACGCCAAGGAGAAGCCCTTGAGGTTCTTGGAGAAGTCTACGCTCCACAGGAGGAGCTGGGCGGAAGCCTGCCGCTGTCTGCTGGGTGGCTTCTTTTTTCTCCTTTTCTTTTCACTGCCTGGGGTTGCAGATGCCCCAGGAGCAGCAGCGCCCGGTTGCACTGCATTCATCACAGCGCAGAGGGGGCGCAGTTTCTCCCGCCGCCAACACCACCCTGCCCTTCTTCTTTAGAAGCCAGTTGGCTCTCCCACTGCCAGGCACTTTGAGCGGAGCTGCTCTCGCCCCTTCACTCCATCATTGGAAGCCAGAGCTGCTGCAGGCTGCTAATATAGCCTAGACCCAGACACAACCAAATCAACTTCCCAGCCCTCCTGTCTCGGCCTGTCTGGCTCTCCTCAAAAAGTGTGTGTCTGAAACCCCGAAATGCCAAGAGCCACCCGAGGCCTCCCGTTACTCCACACTAGCCAGGCATCTTCATCGGAGCCGGAGGGTGTTTCTTTCTTTAGCCTTGCTCCTAAGGAATGACCCATCGCTTTCTTGGGAGCAACGGGAGGAGGGGGAGGGGAGAGCAACAACATCAAAGCTTTGCACACACCCACAGTTCTGCGCTCAGACTGGACCAGTATTTGATTTTTTTTCTCTCGACGAATGTTAAATTTCCCCTTGTCTCTAAACTGAAAGAGGAACAGGAATGAATGAACAAATAAATCAACTTATGAAGGAATTCAACAGATGGCTTGGTGCGGGTGGGGAGAAATGTTTTTTAAATGTAGCGTGTGAATTTATCAGCCAAGATTATAAAGGGTCCAACCCCATGTTCTAGAGGTCCCTAAACTCTGATTGCCAGATGCTGGGACTAGAAGACAAGTGCCTTGTTCTCTTCATGCCTTCTGAAAGATAGGGCACCAGCCACTTCAGCTTTTTGAGTTGACAGTAGAGGTGAATAGAACGAAGGAAAGAGGCTCTCTCATTGGTTTAGTTAGGATCCTCATTCTCATTGGGTCAGCGGAGCAGTACTCCTATTAGCCTGTTCTGGATGGAGGAATTGCTCAGCTCTCGGATTATAGTAAAAATGCTTAAATATTCTATTTTGTTAAGACAAAAAAGGGATATTGAAGGTAGTTTATGGCTGCTTAGGAGGAAAGGAAATTGCATAGGTAAAGTCTTGTTCATTTTGGGTGGAGCTATACGTTTTCTGTGGTTAGATCGTATAAGCCGTTCCCTGAAGGGTTGCAGAAATTTTGCCTGTTGATAATTTGGTTTGTTGTACTGAAATATCTGAGGACTAAGAACGTTTTATAGGGAGAGGAGTCCTGGGGAGCCTTAGAAGAGCCAGACTGTGCTGTGCCATCTATAGCTCTAGAAAGACTGAAGACCTGAGCAAGCTGTTGAGAGGTTTTCCTCTTGTGGGGTCTTGCACTGAGTACCAAGGCAATGTTTTATGTGAGAAAGCATCACCTAGTAATTACTAATGCCAAATATAATATCAAAGGCTACTATTGGTAGAAGGGAGTAGGAACTGTAGGTTGTGTCTGGTTTTGCCTTTACGTCACCATTAAAGGAACAACTAAAAAAAAGTCTCCTGGACATAGATAGGAAGAAACTTCTGATAAAACATTATCCCCGCTCTTCACTGTAGCCAGTTAATGGCTACGGAGGGGGGGGGAAGAAGGAGAGTCAAGATTACCACATCTGTAGTAATGAAAATGAATGCATTTACTTCTGAATGCCTGCTTTGGGGTACAAAACTTATATCATTCTCAGCCAGAGGATGATATATATAGTTCTGTTTTAGCTGTTCGCCATTGAGTCAACATTTTCTTCACTTTTACCACTGGCTCTATGTTTTGGCATTCAGAAAGTCTCCATAATTTTCAAGGGTACATGAAATGGCTTTGTATAGTGTCTTTGTTCCTCCCATGTTTGGAGAATGTTTGGGTTTGCAAAGGCTCGCCTCAAACTTTCTTGTTTCCAAAAACAGGACTGTTTAAAGGAAGTCCTTGGACTCATGTTGTTAGACAAGGGATGATTTTAATTACTTGATCTGTTTCTCTGACATCTCATTTGAGAAGGGATTTTATGACCCCCATTCAGATGTAATGGAGGGAGAAATGTTCAACATTTTTCAATTACCAATTTTTCTCTAATGTTATCTTATCATATAAATATTTAGGGGCCTCTATTATTGTTGATGCATTTAAATGTGAAGATAATGCTGTTTCCCACCCATACAGAAAGTGAAATGAGACATTCTAAAGGAACCACAACACCAATGAAGTCAACACCTTTATTGATCTCAGAATGAAGACGAATTCTCAGTGACAAAAATCTTTGAAAGCTAGAGATTTCACACAGTATCATACTAAGGAACTGAGACTCAAAAGCAGGAATCCTGCCAAGTGATATAAAAAAATCAGAATTACAGTTATCCTTTTTGATGTGGTCCTTACAGTGCAACAGTCCAGCTTAGATATACTATGTACTGTATTGGAATTACTGCTGAAGACCATTTGAAGCTTCAACTAATGTAAAATAAATTTGCCACTTTTAAGTAAGCAGGCAAACATGAGCATATAATTGTTGTGCTGCGGTGCTCTCAGTTTTTATATCAAGGTATCATCTATAAAATCACCCAAGACTTGCCTGTTTCAAGAGACTGCTTTTGTCCCCAAGTCCCATCAGAGATGCTGCAATCTGCCAGGGTGCTTTTGTTACTATCCACAGACATGAACTTAGGCTATGTCTACACTCATGGCTCCTTGCGCAAGTACAGCTGTTCTTGCGCAAGAATCTGCAGAGCGTCCACACTGCCCGTCCGCTCTTGTGCAAGGAAATTTACAGTACGGCGTGGTAAGAGAGGGCTTCTTGGGCAAGTGCTACGCTCTTTTTTATCAGGTCTAAGCCCTCTTGCGCAGGAGCTCTTGCGCAAGAGGGCAGTGTGGACGCTCGGCAGGGACTTCTTGCGCAAGAGAGCTGTATGGCTAAAATGGCCATCAGAGCTTTCTTGCGCAAGAGAGCATCGACACTGCCATGGGAGCTCTTGCGCAAAATCACAGCTCGCACGTGGCAGTGTGGACGTGTTCTTGCGCAAGACTTCTTGCACAAGAACCCTTGCGCAAGATGTTCTTGCGCAAGAAGCCGCCAGTGTAGACATAGCCTCAGTGTTTTAAAAGTTTTGTTGGTTACAAACTAACATGGCTACCCCTCTTAGGAGCAGGATGGGGTGAGCATTCTTGCAGGTCCCCCGAGTCTAAAAATTACCCTTTTGAGGTACTCCATCACCACTGATGATTTTAGGATATCATTTATACAATCTCTAGTGAGGAAAAAGGGAGGGAGATGTGAACTTTGTATCAGTCACTGGTAACAGGTGTTTGTTTTTAAGTTTTGTATCAGTTGCCCTAGCTATCACAAGTAATTCAATATAAGCAAATTAAGATAACCTACATAAAACACTAAACCCTCTTCCATTTCTCCAGGAAAGCCTGTACTGAGGGCATGTGAAGAGTACAAAAAATTCCAAGACAACCACACCTGTCATTAATGAATGAGACTTCATTATTGCAGCATGGAGATTACTGTACTACCACTTTTCCTGGCTAGGTGACTGAAATAGAAAAATACATTTTAGATCTGTCCTTTTTGAAAAACAAGTGAAGCAATTTTAGAAAGGAAAAGCTCCATGAGAACTAGGACAGTGGAGGAAAAAGTGAAACAGTGATAAGTTGCTTGTTCCTTTGGTTCCTGCAATAAATAATAACTGAGGGCAGAATCCCTTGTCGATATAGGGGGATTACAGATTTGTGACAAGTCAAAATGGGATGATGTGCCAAGAAACGGAAAAGAAACTAAATCATGGGCCCCACAGAAGCACGGCGAAGGTTTCAAAGACTCCAAGAAGCGTGGAGGCCGAGCTGCCCCGGAACGCGGCACAGAGGGAGGAACTGGCCTCATTCCCGAGGCCTTCAGGATTTATCCCCGTTGCCCAGAGGCGGAGGCGGCGGCCCATGGCGCTCTCGCCGGGACACTGCATCCGCCAGAGCCAGCATCTGGGGAGCCGGGCAGCGCGACTGACTTCGCATCACCCCTCGCTGCAGGGAAGGCGAGACGCCACCAAAGCCCCGACAGATGCGATGGGGTCGGGGGACCGTGCCACTGGGGTCGCCGCCGGCAGAGGCTCGTCTCTCCCCGAGCGCTGCTTTAGTTTCCTCCGACTGCGCCTGCCCATGCAGCCTCCTGCGCCTGCTCCGCTGAGAAGCGACCCCAGCTCTCCCCCGGTCCCCTCGGCCCGCCGCACGTGCGGCTCCGGAGCTCGCGCCCCTCTGCTGCCGGAGCCTCCCCCGGGCAGCGGGAGGAAAGGGAGCGGGAGGCGCATGCCCGTGCAGAACGGGGAGCCGTGTCTAGCGGGGGGGGGGGGGGGGGGTAGGAGGAGCGCCGACCGCCGCTCACGGGAGGGGGCCGGAGAGGGGGCAGGGCCAGGCCTCTGGGGCGGGGCGGCGTGCGATGCTGCAGCGGCCGCGTCGCTTGTAAACAGAGCCGGCTGCTGCCCACGTGACCGCGCGAAGTACCTGTACGGGGGAGCTGTATTGTCCGCGGCGGCGGTGCCCGCCCGCTGCAGGACGCTACCGCGGCGGGAGGCGGGGCCGGCGCAGCTCGCGTCGCGAGCGCTGGGCGACTAGCGGCGGTTCCACTCCGGCCCGGCTCGGGCGCATCCTTTCCCCCCCAAGATGGCTGCAGGCGGGCGGTGAGCCGGCGGCGGATGCCGAGCGCGGGCGCGTAGCGGGGCACCATGTCGGCCTTCGCGCTGGAGGAGACGCTGGAGGCGGACTGGGTGGCGGTGAGGCCCCACGTCTTCCTCGAGCGAGAGAAGCACAAGTTCGCGTTCATCGTGGCCTGGAACGAGATCGAGGGCAAGTTCGCCATCACCTGCCACAACCGGACCGCTCAGCGGCAGCGCAGCAGCTCGCGGGAGCTGCGTCGGGGCAGCCCCGGGGGGCCGGAGCACAGGGCCACTCCTCAGGCCGGCGCCCCCGCCGCCCGCCGGACCCCGGCCTGTGGGGCGGACTCCAGCCCGGCCAGGAGCTCCTCTCATCCTCGCGCGGACTCGCTGGTGCGGGGCACAGAGAAGGGCGCCGCGTCCGGGGCAGAGGCGCTGCTGAAGAGCCCGTTACGGACGAAGGCCAGTCCAGTCCGGAGGCCTCCGCGCAGCACCGAGGCGGCGGTGCCGAGTCCAGCAGGTGCGGCTGAGGAGATCGAGGTACTGGAGCTGGTGAAGGATGAGCCTGCCGTCCAGCAAGGCGCCGAGCCGGCGGCAGAGACGGACTCCCCGGGGGAGGAGTGCAGCTGGGCAGGCCTCTTCTCCTTCCAGGACTTGCGAGCCGTGCATCAGCAGCTCTGCTCGGTGAACTCGGAGCTAGAGCCCTGCCTGCCTGTCTTCCCCGAAGAACCCTCGGGCATGTGGACGGTGTTATTCGGGGCCCCGGAGTTGTCCGAGCTGGAGATGGACTCCCTGTGCTACCAGCTACAGGTTTACCTGGGCCATAGTTTGGACACCTGCGGATGGAAGATCCTTTCTCAGGTGCTCTTCACCGAGACGGATGACCCCGAAGAGTATTATGAGAGCCTGAGCGAACTGCAGCAGAAGGGCTACGAAGAGGTGCTGCAGCGGGCCCGCAAACGCATCCAGGAGGTGAGGCCCCAACACAGCTAGGACCCCTCTACATAGCCGCCTTCTTCCCATTCTGTGTCACCTGTTGTAACTTTGCTACCTCTTGATCCCCTGTACATTTGTACAAACTAAATAGAAAACTACTGTAGAAAAGGAAGACTCCACTTTGGGTGTAGCTAAAAGGTAAAATGTTGGCAATGGAAATGGAAAAACTGGGCTATATCTTGTTGGAGCCAGAGCCATATTTGGATTGTTTCAAGTGCTCCTTGTGTCAGGGCCAGACTTCTGTGATGTCCTAGGAACAGCTATATTCTAAACAGTACAATTTAGAGGTCTGTGGATAAAAATGTTATGGATCTGGGGAGACCTAAATGCCAGATGCACAGTTTTTTGCATTGTTCTTGTGCCAGGAAGTGTTGGAGTCTGGATTTTTCTGTATGAGTGAGATTAGCAACATGTGTTACTAAACTATTGTTGAAAAACTATTTCACTAAGAGGGTGATAAAGCCCTGGAATGGGTTGTGTGGAGGGGTGGTGGAATTTCCATCCTTAGAGGTTTTTAACAAAGACTTAACAAAGCCTTCACTGAAATGATTTAGTTGGGATTGGTTGTGCTTGGAGCAGCGTGTTGGACTAGAATGATGGCTCAAGGTTTCGTATAACCCTAATCTTCTATGTGTTTAATTTGACAGTACCATTTGGGAACTTGAGAGCTTGACTTAAAACAATTGTGGGCTCCCAAAGACTTCGGGTACAGAGATGTGTTTTTTGCAGTGCTAGTTCATGGTATGTGAATTTTTGCAGTCAAATTAGTTGCATTTTTCTTTAGCTGGTAGAATTTTGGGATTTGAGATTTTAAAAAGATCTAGCTCAAGAAACGTCCATATATGTTACTTTTGTGCCAGTTTGTAAAAAGTCTACCGTATTTTTTAAGTTCTTTGAGACCTGCTTTTTTGTTCAGAGAGTAGAATTTGAGGGATTGGAGTTAAAAATAAGAGAATTCAGGTACAAGGTTTTGTTTCTTCAGGGTTATTGGGCTGAAATGCATCAGAATTCAGATTTTTTTTTTTCCAGTGTAGTTACTTTTTTATTCAGGTTGTATGTACAGTGCTGTCCAAAAAACTGCCAGTCTCCAGATGCCACATCTAGGTTTTAGCTAAACTTGTGCTGGGATGCAATGTGGTTTGAACTTTTTTGTTGTGGGTGACAGCCAAAATAGAATAAATCCTACAAGATCCAGTTGCTGGAACTGGGCTTTTGTAACATTAATGCTCAGATTTGTGGCTATCTGGATTTATTTATATGGAAATAGCTAGATTTGCTCTGCATTCTGACTGTAGAGTTTACGGTCTTGGGTCCATAAATCATAAGGATCCAGCTTTCACCCAGTGAATGGAGTCATGGAGATCCACAACATATTCCTTTTTGAGGATCATGTAATGATGTTGAATAGTGACTATTAGCTCACTGCAACATTTTCATGTATTGACACCTCATTACAGTATCATGTCAGAATTAATCGTGATTTTTGTGGCATTCTTACCAAAGGGCCCAATTAATCTTTGATGTTAACTTGGTGATATGTCACTGATGAATTTGGCCCAATACTCCTCTTTCTATTTTACTTTCTTGTCTAAAGGAAGGAGAAGTAGCCTAGAGACTCCAGGCCATTTGTTTAGCACTCTTTTTGTATGGCCCTGTAGTAAAAAAGAGGTGCTTAGGATACCCTGTATAAGGCTTTGAACCTCATTTGGTGTGAGAGCCACTGGTTCAGTATTACTGCCTTACAGTTACCTCAGTCCTGATGAGTTTCCACCTGTGCTGTTTGTCCACCAGAATCGTAGGTAGAAAAAATAATCAAGTGGCTGAATAAGATGTCTTCAGTCAAATTTGGATGTTATCAACTTCTTACATTCTTGATAAATGTGTGTAACTTGGTGCATACAAAATGTCATGGCAGAATGTGAGTATTTGACCACAGTACAACCTTTCTTCCCCATGGTAACTGAACTAATTGTATACCTAATGTCTGTAGAGTTGTATCTGTGTCAGTGCCTATTGTGTAAATCAATCCATCTTTAATTAAAAAGTGCTTCATGTTTAAGGAAGGAGACCAACTGGTTGACCTGCTCTTTCACCTGTGGCTCTCAGGTTTCTGCTTCCTTACCTGTTGACACAGCGTACTTAGTTATAGATTCATTTTAAACAACCAGTTCTATCATTTGGCTCTTTAATATTAAGAAAAAGGAACAAATGATGGGGTATCCAGTTTTTGTTAATAGGTAATTCTGGAAATAGAAATTTTCTTTGCCTTCAAGACAGACTGGGCTCTTCCCCTGAAATGTAAACCTCCAGGATCACATTTCATATATTCCCTTTCAACTTGCCTTTTACCATCTGTATTTGAAATCTACTTGTCACTAGATAGGAATATTAGAATCCTGCAGTTTTGTATGGCTATGTATCTTAGCAGCTTTGAGACACAATGCTGAGTGTTCTCAGCATTGGGTGTGGTATGTATGTGTTATGAAACCTAGTAAATGTAGATGGCTTTTGTTAATATGCAAGATTTTAACCAGTATTTATCATCTTAAACATATTCTTAAGGCTTACGTTTCCTCGTGTAATTTTTATAAGCTAAATTCCATTGTGCACTTTAAGATGCTGTAATATTTGTAATATTTCTAGGTGTAAATTTAGTTAATTTGAAAGGAGCATGGGGGAAGCAAACTAGAAAAAGCCTTTGTATTCATTGTTGTAGTGTCCTGCTCTTTGTCATCTGTTGCTTTTTCCATAGGTACTACGTGATCCAATTGGTCTGTATAGTGATGGTGCTATTAATACTATGCATCTTTCTTTGCTTGAATGGTAAAGTTAATAAACCGTAAGCATTTAGCTCCACTTGAAGTGACTATCTAATGTGCAAAATAAGTAAGACAAAAATAGTTGTGCAGGAAGGATATAATCGGTCTTGCAAGGATTTGATTTGTATTGGTTAATATCAGTAAATGTCAACTTCAAACTAATGAAAAAATAATTTTCCTGGATGACTGAAATGAACAGTGAGGCAAAATAAAAACTGTTGGTTGAGAACTTTTAGAGGCTAAGGATGTTTCCTTTGAATATTTGAGATAATTTGTTTTACATTTATAAAGTTTTACCTTTTGAATGTCAACATGCCATTAAATAATTAACTAATCCTATCCTCTAGTGTCCTACAACTATGAACTTTAAATAACAATCAGAAAAAATGCTTAAAAATAAACAGTGATCTTAGTTGTGGAAATTAGACTTGGCAGAATTTTAATTTTTATATAATTCTTCTCTTCATCAAGAAATGCATGTTATACCAGTACAAATACTTTTTTCTATAATAAGCTGCATATACATTCAGTGGGCTGGCTGTATAGCTATGCCAGCAAACTTCTACAGTAGACTGAGCCTTGCTTTACTTCTCTCCTGCCTAGCTAGTTGTGAAGTTGAGGATCTGGGGAGATGACTATACTACTACATCTTCTCTTCAGTCCTTCAGTAAATTGTTTCTTTGCCTTTCACTGCTGCTGCTCCTCCTATCTTTTTAACTGCAGGAGCATGAAACTGACATGCTTGATAGTTGCACTGCTGCCAGTAGAAATTAGTAACAGCTGAAGGGGCATTGCAGTAGTCTACCTGCAGATGGAGGAAGATCACTTTATTGCATGACCTTAAAGTCTGGAAACAGATTTAATGAAAATTTAAATTCAGAAGGAGTTAGATGTAATTCTTTTATCTGCCATGGCTACTTTGCTACTGTTTTGGGGTAATAGATTTTATTGTAATCTCTTCCTCAATTTAGAACACACTCAGAGCACTTTACTAACCAACTGGTTAGTCTTAGCCGTCTTAATTTTTTAACTCTGAACTCTTTTGATTCAAAGTGGCAAACTTAAGAGACTTTAGACTGAAGATTTTTTTTTTTTTTAAATCTACTATTGATATAAATAGCTACACCAGGAGTGGCCAACCCATTACAGATGAGGAGCCAAAATAGTGGTGGATACAGTGAAAAGAGCTGAGGGGACAAAAGTTGTTGAGAAGGGAAAAAAAAAAAAGTTTGCCCTTTTAAGAGCTGAGCAGGCATTGCCCTAATAAGGTGTCCATTTTGAAGTCTGCATAGGACACTGCAACTCTGGTTCTATCTTTCTCAGAAAGAAGACAAACACTCTGCTTCTTTAAGAACCGTGGGTGCTGGAGCTGCAATTTTTTCTTGGAAAAGCTGCAACACTTTTGTCATTCATGAATGCTTAATATCACACACACCATGCAGGACAAATTTTTGCTGCAGCACCTGTGAGCACTGTTTTATTGGCAGGCGTTCTCTCTTGATGAGTAAATGAAACTCACTTGGTGGTGGTTAGAAGTATTGTCTGCAAAAGAGCAGACAAAAAGCATTCACACGTGCTGACTTAACGACAGAGCTATTTCAACACAACCTTGTCACTAAAAGCTGCATAATGTAGACATGCACTACATGGTGTAGCTCAGAGGTGGCCAACCCTGCAGCTTGCGAGCTGTGGGTTGCCCACCTCTGTATTGAAATAGCTGTTGTTAAGTCAGCACGTGTGAATGCTTTTTGTCTGCTCTTTTGCAGACAATACTTCTAACCACCACCAAGTGAGTTTCATTTACTCATCAAGAGAGAACGCCTGCCAATAAAACAGTGCTCACAGGTGCTGCAGCAAAAATTTGTCCTTCATGGTGTGTGTGATATTAAGCATTAATGAATGACAAAAGTGTTGTCATGCAAGTGTAGACATAGTCTTAGGTTGTTGTCACTGAAAAAAATAAAACAGATTCCCCCATGCCAATATACCTTGTATTAGAGAATAGTGGATGTAGTCAGTCGTACTGTTTTCTTTGTAGAGTCAGAGGGTTTTTTTGGTATGTAGTTGACCATTTATGTGGCCATACAGGAAAGAAACAAAGTCAAATCAGAAAATTGGTAGTAGAAGCTGTGGGGAAACAGAACAAGTGGTTACTCTGGGGGAGAGGACTTGTGGGCACGGGTGCAATGAGGGGGAGGGCAGAGCAAGCCATAGGGGCTCCCAGGCCAGATTGCGAAAGTGCTCTAAGTTGTAGATGGCTGTGGGTCATGAGTTTGAGACTCCTGCTTTAAAAGGATACAGCCAGCATAGGTGTTCATTTGTCATTTTCAAGTTAAAAAATCAAATAGTAGTTAACAACTTGTAAGGCTTCTGTCTCATGAACATTTTAATGTTTTTGCTTCTGGTACAGGAAGCATTTTACAGTTAAGATAGTATTATGGTGAGCAAGTGATGTTTGCATGATAATTCCAGTAACTTAAAAATTAAACCATAATTACTGCTAACTAAGGATGTTAAATGGCAGTTACCCAGCTCCAGGAGCCAGCTCGAGCCCAGACTCACCCACACTACGGCTCTGCATTTTAAATGTAGTAAGAGCCTCCAGGCACCCAGCCGCCACGAACAGGATGCTCCAGCAGTGGCCCCTGTTTGCCTCAGCCAAGGCTGGCCACGTGTACAGGGGCTGCTGTTGGAGCGGCCCCTTCCCGCAGCCAGCCCTGGCTGCCATAAACAGGGGCTGCTTTGCAGCAGCAGCCCCTGTCCCGGGAGGTGGGGAAAGGGGACCCAGCTTCCCGCTGGGATCTCTGTGGACAAGTGTTGCATTGCAGCCATCTCCTCTTCTCCCCCCTCACCCTGGCTGCTTCTGATAGAGGCAGGGGGGCTGCCTCTTGAGATAGTGCTGGGGGGACTATCTTTTAAGCTGCCTTCCCCCAGCACTGGCTTCTGTTCCTCCTCCCTTTGCTGCCTTTTATAAAGGCAGCAAGGGGGAGGAGTACAGGGAGCAAGTGGGGACTGCTTCTGTCTCTGCTCTCGCCATTTCCCTGCTGTGCCTCTGCCTCCTCTACCCTCCTCGGAGATGGTGCTGGGGAGAATCAGCTTTTAAGCTGGCTCCCCACATCACCAGCTCCTGCTCCTCCTCCCCTTCTTCACTTTTAATTATTCCTAAGGATTATAACACTATGAAAAGACTTTATACAAAATTTCTACAATATAAAGCATTATAAGGCTAATATAAATTTTCTATAAGACATTACGGAAAGACTTAATACAAAGTTAAGACTTATGACGTTCCTATATTATAAAATGACTAATACAAAGACTTATCTACACTTCCCCTGCCCCACCACTGCCTCTGTCAGAGAAAGGCAGCAAGGGCGGGGTGTAGGAGTCAGTGCTGCAGGGGCGCTGTCTTAAAAGCTGGTTCCCTGCAGCACCATCTCTGGGTGGGTGGGTGGGTGGGTGGGTGTGTGTGTGTGTGTGTGTGTGTGTGTGTGCGGGGAGGGTGGCAAGAGAAGCTGAGGCATAGCGGGGAAACAGCAGGAGCAGGGGTTGAAGCAGATCCTGCTTGTGCTGGATCTCAACTGTTGTGCCTCTGCCTTTGAAATGTAGCAAGAGCACTGTGGGCTAGGGATGTTAAAGATCAGATAATGGAACAGTCGAGTAACCTCATGACACTTTATCAATTTGTCTACAGTTCTATAGTCTCTGGGGGTGGGGCCGGCAGCCACTGTATCAGAGGCAGCTGCATGGGGTGCCAGGTGGGAGCTGGTCCATGAGGGGAACCAGTTTAAAAACCAGCTCCCCTTGTGGACTGGCTGCCTATATCACCCTGAGCTGCTGCTTCTGAGAGAGAAGCAGCAGTGCTGGATTGCAGCAGCCCCTGTCAAGGGGTGTGGGGGGGTCTGAGTTCCCAGACTTGGCATGAGCCAGAACTGAGCTGGGCTGCCTGGCTCTTAATACACTTGAAATGCAGAACTGAAATGGGGGTTGGTCCCAGACCCAGCGTGAGTCAAGACTGAGTCGGGTTGCCTGCCTGCCCAGTTCCTAAGACATTATAAATCCAGAACCACAACAAGGATAGGTCCCAGAGCCATCGCATGCCAGGATTGAGCCAGGCTGCTGGCCAGCTTGCTAAAAAATTTACTGGCATGGAGAAGGGGAGAGGGAAGTGTGTGTAGTCTATATCATTAACCAATAAGCGAAAGCTTATTGGTTAATCAGTTTATCGACTATACTATTACATCCCTACTTTGGGCTCTTGCTACATTTCAAAGGCAGAAATGTAGTAGTTAGAACCCGGGTGAGTGGGGATTGCTTGAGTCCCTGCTTACCCTGGGTTCCCCACTGCTTTTCTGCCTTTTACATGTAATAAGAGCTGCAGGCGGCTATTACTACATTTAAAAGGCAGAGGGGTAGCTGGAATAACAAGCACTCCACCTCCCCTTTATTGACTGAGTAGTCAAATGGACATTCCATCGACTACTCGATTAGCTGATTAATTGAAATTCAATATCCCTAGTTATTTTTAAAGGCTTTTTTAGTATCCATTTACGTTTTTACAGTTGTGGGATGGTGATCATAAAATTATTTAATGATAAATTGAGATAGTAAAAGTTAAAACTCTGTAATTGTTAAAATATGAATTGTCATCATCATCACGTCAGAATATACAAAGTAAATATCCGTAAAGTTATCAAGAAACATTTTCTTTTGTCATCTGTACATTTTGATTGTTGATAGAAATATTTTGTTGGTTTATGTATATGATCAAATCAGCATTTATCAATAATGAATCTATCATAATGTGCATTAATTAGTACAGGTTGAACCTCTCCAGTCCAGCACTCTCTGGTCTGGTAACATCCGTGGTCCAGCATGATTTTAGATAGCAGGATGTTTGCTTATCACAGGTGTGGCCAAGTTTCTGTGACCTTATAAAGTTAATTTACAGCTGTCAGTACTGGCTCTGTGTTCTTCACTGTTGTTTAGCTCTATTTTACCCCTAAATGTCTTCTAAGAGCCCAGCAAGCAGTGGAAATGCTGGTAATGCTCCTAAGCCTAAGCATGGTTTTCTGTGCTTTATCGATGTATTTCCTTGTGCCAATGCAATAAAATTGTGTAACAACACTAACACTTTGTTATGCAGAGAACTGATAATTGGCTAGGCATAGGCTTATATAGGGTGCATTAGTACAGTCATATATATTGTAAGTTTATTCACCTCAGTGAAATTAAAATAGAGACCCACTGTCTATAATACTGACCTCCTGTGGTTCAGCAAATTCTCTAGTTCAGCACCCATCAGGTTTCGAGGGTGCCAGACTGGAGAGATTCAACCTTTATTTAGTTGAGCCCTAACCAGAGAGGACTTCTTTCCAGAGTTGTCCTTATTAATCTTTTTCACTTATTCTAAGGTTTTGTCTACATTGCCACTTTACTGTGCTGTAACTTCTTGCTCAAGGTAAGGATGTTAAATATCAGTTAATTGAATAGTCAGTTAACTTGATGGAATTCTTATTTGTTGTTTGGCTATTCTTTAGTTCCTGGGAATGGGGCTGGCAGCCAGTATACTCTGGCCCCACTCCTGAGGTGCCTTCTGCCACTCCATGCTGCTACCTCTGTATCAGAGTGGAATGGCAGCAGCCCCTGTTCAGGGAGGGTCTGAGCTCCCAGACTTGGCACAAGTCAGAACTAAGCCGAGTGAAGAGCTTTAAGTGAAGAGCTACAGCAGGGATAGGTCCTGGCATGAGCTGGGCTGCTGGCTAACCTGCTAAAAAAATGTACTGGCGGGGAGGGAATGTGTGTTATCTATAGCATTAACCAATAAACTTTTGCTTATCGGTTAATCGACTATACTTCACCTCCCCCTCCTGAGTAGGGATGTAATAAAGCACCCCGTCCCTCTGAGTGCAGCAAGCTGCAGCACTGTACAGCCCCAGCGTAAACAGGTTGCCGGCACTGTTAGAAACTACCTCCACAAGGGGAATATTCCTAGAGTGCTGCGAGAATTGAGTGAAGACTAATGCAGATAGTAAGTCTAACTTAGGCTTTATGTGCCTGCTGGCAGTTTTTCCAGTTTGTCATGGACTACTCAAAGCTTACCATATGCCTAAGAGTCAAAACTCTTAGGCTATGTCTACATTACAGGAGTTTTGTGCAAAAACCTGCAGAGCGTCCACACCTCAAGCGTGTTTTTGTGCAAGAAAATTTACAGTAAAACAGCAGAACAGAGGGCTTTTTGTGGTGTAGGTATACCACTTTCTATGAGGAATAACTCCTTTTTGTGCAAGAGTTCTTGTGCAAAAAGGTGTGTGTGGACGCTCAATAGAGGTTTCTTGCGCAAAAAGAGCCTATCAGAAAAAGCATAGGTGCTCTGTTGGCCATTCTCTGAATGGCCATCAAAACTTTCTTGCGCAAGAGTGTCCATGCAGTCTGGACATTGCTTTTGTGATGTGCTTTTGAGGTGTGGACATGCATTTGCGCAAGTAGTTTTTGTGGAAGATTTCTTCCGGAAAAAGTTTCTTGCATAAAAACCCTGCAATGTAGACGCAGCCTTAATATAGTGTTTTCCACCTAACTCATGCTGCAACTGTGAAACCCAACATTGAAGATACGGGTTGGACCTCCCTGGTCTGGCACCCTTGGGACCTGACCGGTCCTAGATGATGGATTTTGCTGGACCAGGGAAGGTCATTTTTGGCCCACCTACCACGAGCTCACTCTAGCCCTAACTCACAGCCCTAACCTGCTTTGTGACAGCCTCCCCTACCCCCTTCCACTGCAGAGGCAGCTTTGGGGTGGCTGGTGGCACTGCAGAGACGGTGCTGGGGGGAACTAGCTTTTAAGCTGGCTCCCCCCAATGCTGGGTCCTGTCGTCCACCCCTTGCTGTCTCTGGTACAGAGGCAGCAACGGGTCGGGGGGGAGCAAGTAGTCGACTCAACTACCGATAAGTGTAGGCTTATCAAGAAGTTGACTACTCACTTACATCCCTAGTATTTAATTGTCACATGTTTATATATTGCTCTTCCTTTTACTTTTGTTCTATGGATAGAAACAAATTTTTAAAAAATTGGTGTTTGAAGCAGTAATAACTTACCTTTTCTCAGAGGTTAGGATTATTTTAAATGTGACTTTTGCTTTCTTCTAACAAAATGGTGTTGGGAAAAACAAAGGAATGAGCTTCTTTAAAAAGTGTATGAAATTAATAGCTTTATGTACTTCATCTGTAATAGATGAATACATCTTTGAAAAAGCAATCCCACAGGTTTAAACTTGAAATTGTCAGAAATCCTTGTGCATTAGGAGACTTGTGGCCGTAGGTTAATGAGCAGGGCTCGACAAATTAGTGAATCTACTCGCCCATGGCGAGTAGATTTCAGCCGGTTGCCCCGTTCACCGGTGGCATGCGCATGCACAATGTGGATCTGGCGCATGTGTAGTGCGGGGCTGGTGAGTAGATTTCGCTGCGGTTTGTCAAGCCCTGTTAATGGGAATGCTGGTTTGCTGCTCTTAATTGTTGCTGCCTTTTTCCCAAGAATTGTAGGATATGTGGGCTAAGTATACACTACAAACTTACATCTGTATAACTTTATAGACTAACAAAACATGTATAGTATCATGAGCTTTCGTGGCATGGTCCACTTCTTCAGATGATGACCAGACCATTTGATGTTTTTTAAGTTTATCCTGTACAGACTAACTCAGCTACCCCCTGAAGCATCTATATAACTCACTAAGGGACGTGAAAAAATGCACTGACCTCACCACCAGTTTGGACAACTCTGTATTGATGGGAGAGTTTCTCCCGCGGACCTAGCTTCTACCTCTTATGGAGGTGTTAGCTACACTGACAGGGGAAACTCTCCCATCACCATAACAGTGTCTTCGCTACAGTGATGCAGCTGTGCTGCTATAGCCTGTATGTGTAGACGAACCCACATTATCTCACAAAGATTGCTAAAATATTGGACAATGTTGCATACATGTAAAAGATAAGATTTGAATTTCTATATATGGTACTCATGTGGATGGATTTGGCAAGAAAGAAATTCTTTAGCTCCTTGTTTATTGCTTTTGCTAAAGATAATCATGGGTACTGTTTTATCTAGCAAACAATAGAATGGGAAAAGGGGGCTTTAAATTTCAATTTATATACTGAAAGACTCTGGGCCTCAATTTAAAAATCCCACACTAAAAGTAATACTAAGATTATCAAAATGTGGTAATACCATTCAGTATGCCCTGTAACTAGTGAGCCAGAGTTTTTAAAAATAAAATCACTCTCCCTCTTCAGTAACTCCCCTCTCTCAATTCTACCTTCTTTCAGATTCTTGGGGGGGGGGGGAGGGGGGAGATGAGCTGCTTACAGAGCAGTAATATACTATCAAAGCAAGTAATTTATGTGTGTAACTGGTGTGTGTGTGTGTGTGTGTGTGTGTACACACGTGTGTACGTACTGGGGAATTTATTATTGACATTGGATCTACCAAATTATTTTGTATTCCGTGTCAGTTTTTCATGCTCCTAGGTTCTGGGCATAATGGATACTCTCAACTCTTCTTATAGTGATTGTAACAGTGTGGGTGCTACACAGTAGTGCTGTTATTCCGGAGTAATGGCGGCTGTTCCGGAATAACAATGCGAGCGTCTACACAGCAATTCAGTTATTTTTGAAATAAATTCAAAATAACGGATGACTTATTCCGATTTACGTAAATCTCATTCCACGAAGAATAACAACTATTCCAAAATAGCTATTTTGGAATAGCAGTAGTGTGGATGCTCCACTGCTGCTATTTGAAATAACTCCTCCCCACGGCCATTCAAACTAATTACTCTCCAGTGCCTTCTCGGGCTCTAAATCGAGGTAGCATGACCATCTTAGAGAAGCCTGCCTTGGACTAATTTTGAGGCTTCCCGGTAATGTACATGTGCTATTTCGAAATAGCACATTTTGGAGTATTTCTTCCGGAACACCTTATTTTGAAATAAGCGTGAAGTGTAGATGTACCCTTTGAGACTCACTGCTGTGGTACCTCCCGTTTTAATGGTGGGACATAGTGCTTCTAGCTCTGGAGCACCTCCTGCTGGCTGGTGACTTGCCCTCAGTTACCTGTTATCAGCGCTACCTTTTCAGGCCCCATGTCTCTCCCAGCCCATCATGCCCCTTTTCTCCCGGTACTGCCCCACAGCAGAACCCCCACATTTTGTACCTCTCCCTTCCCAGGGAACTCCATCACGTCCCATGTCCACCTTGAGTCAGTGGCCAACTGCCATTCATTATCTAGCTCCTGCCTTGGGAGCAAACTACATCCTGAAATGGCCACTCATCGTTAATACAGAGGTGTGGACCTTTTGCCTTGCTCCAGCCCTAGTACTTCTCAGGCCCCTGTCTCAGGCCTGCAGCTTGGGAGTGGGTCAGGCCAGAGCTCCTCCACTCTGCCTAGCCATCTCCAGCATTTCTGTCTCGGGTACCCTCTATAGCTTACCAGGCAGCCAGGTCCTTCCTTGCTCCACAACTGGAGCTAGAGTGTGTGAGTTCCTCCTCTCCAGGAGCCCTTCTTATAGGGCCTAGACAGTCCATGGGTGGTGCTGTCTACTCTCTTCAGATTTGCCCACTGTCCCAACCCTCCCCCATAGCTGGATTTAACCCTTATTTCACTGGAGCAAGGTGACCACCCCACTGCAGATACTAATCTGGACATATGCAGTTGTATCCCTTAAGTATGCCAGAATATATAGAGGATGGATGTCTGCCATACACACTTTTGGGCTCTGAACCAGAATTACGATACTCTGTTGCTTAGTGCTCCTTATCTTTTCACCTTTTGCTGTGTTGCATCTAGGCATGTGAATGGTTAAGGGTGATGCTTACTGGTTATGGCTCTCCCCTCTAATCCCCAGTTTAATAGGTTAAACTTAAAATTTAACAGGTTAACTAATTAAACAGGATTTTGCATCCTGCCCTTTGCTTTCTTCACTTAATCTCTCCTTCTCTTATTTCTTTCCCTTATCCTAAATCATCTTTCTCCCTCTTTTATTAAATGTCCTGCAAGGCTTAGCTTTAAAGTCAGTCCTTTCCAAGTTGCTTACAAAATCCTGTTTTTATTTTGTGTTCTTCGTAGCCTCCTATCTCTGAGATATCGCTCAATATGTAGACTCAGAACTAAATAGCTAGCTCATTCCAATCACATCTTTTTTTTAACCTTTTTTTAATTGTCACTATAGTACTCTACAAATGGCCAACAGGGTTAGCGGATATATAGCTTTTTACAGCTGTAATGTTGCTGTAATAATAGAGATGGGGGAGCCACTTAAAAACCGGATCTTGTGAATGGCTGCATCTGGCAGCTTTCCATAGGTCTTTATGTAATCTTTGCCAGGGCATATTTTGTATGTCCCTTTTTCTAATCTAGTACATTATTGTTGGTATAATTCTAGTTGATTTAAAATAGCTGCTTTTAGGGAAGAAAGTCTTCAGAAATATAGGTTTGAGCCAAGTAACTGATTATATTATGTTCAGAAGAAGTGGGCTGTGCCCTCAAAAGCTCATGATACCATCTACATGTTTTGTTAGTCTGTAAAGTGCTACCAGACCATTTGTTGTTGTTTTTTATTATATTATGTGACTCTTCCTTGCTTTTCAGAAGATAAAATTTATGACTAAAGAAGGTAGTGTAGTGAGAGGAAATGTTAATTCTCAATTTCTTCAGTCTCACCCAGATATTGTGTTAAAAGAGATGTTGGCACCTGTGCTAAACAAAAGGCTGCGGATAGATAACATAAGTGTTGGTGCCTTTTTGTTAGGGAAAGCTGACAGAAGGCATATCTTCTACTATGCATTTTAGAGAGTTTGTCTATTTGTGTGTGTGTTCAAGAACTCCTCCTAAATGATAAGAGGTAGGGCCACCAAATTCGGTATACAATTTTCTCTTATAATTTAAAGCAACATAAGGATTTGGTTGTGCCAGGAAAATGGGATATGCCTGGGATGGAATTGCCTTTCATGAAACCAAACAGAAGAGAGACAGTATCACCAGGCAGGTGAAAGGGGCTGTTTGGGGCATGCTCCCCCATCTAGGACTGCCCCAGTCCTGAATCCCCCATCATCCAGGTACCCTTGGGTGGGGGGAAACTGAAGCTACCCCCCATTTGTACAGGAACATTGATGGCTGTTACCCTATGTCAGGGAGCAAAGGGAAAGTGCACAGTTAGTTGCATTCCTCACGCTGGCTGGGGAGCAGAGGGGGCAGATGAACCTAGACCTGCCCCGGTCGGGGCACATGCATCCCTGCTCTGGCTGTGCCTGCTGGAGCTGCAGTAGTCATGGAGATGTTCTGCTCACGTGGATCCAAGCTGCTGTGGTGAATGAGGACTGGGGGTAGTCCTCTCTTCCCAGGGCAGCCTGTATAGTGAACTTAATTCACAGCCTCACTTCAGAGCAATGATTGAAACATATGGGTTTCATTTAAATTTTATTTAAAAAAATTGAATTCAGGACCTGAGCAATGCTGGATAAATCTTCTAGTACTGCATAAGTGACAATTTTAAACAGTCAGGCAGTTTCTTTTAAACATGGCCCTATACTTGGTAACTTCTTAGAAGATGACCTATTCTTTTCCACAAAAATAAGTCAGCTGGTATTTAACAGTGTTGCTTAAATCTCCTTTTAGAAGAACGTCTTACCATTTAGACCAACAATGGTAGCTACACCTGTCATTATGATATTTTACAGGAGTGTTGGCAGTGGTGCAACACTTCTTACGTTCAAAATCCTAGCAAAGAGATGATCAACATTTGCTTCTATCCATGTTATAGAAGCACGTTTTCTTTATTTGTCCTGTGCTATTTCTTTGTCTATTGCATTGTCTTCTCAGTGAAATTTACGAAATTTAAGTTTTCCTTTGCAATTCTTGGCACAGGCAAATACAGTTTGTGCTATAAAATAGAACTCTTATTGATGTGTTTCAGCAGCAGGTTTTCCCTGACTGGATAATAAAAAAATTATAGTAGTGCCATCTTGGCAGAATTTCAGAAGGAATACCCGAGTCTCTGTACTTTCCAAAATGGTACTGAAAAGTGTATTGTCCATTCATTATGAGCATTTAACTCCTTTCCAATAATGATTCCAGGGATCTTCTGCTAACAATCATAGTTGATGATTTTACCTTTGAATTACCTGGGGTTTCAAAGAGGGTACTTTGATAATTGCAGCATCCCTGTAAATGTTTGATGGATTCTCAATTTTTTGGTCTGGGATAGATATTTGAAATGCAATTGAAATGTTTTATTAGCACACATTTAGATGACTTGAAGGTCATTGATATAAGTCTTTGGAATTCATTTAGGATGTCTTTTGTGCCATTCTACACCATTAAGTGTTCTAACACATGAGTGTTTTAAAATCTTCTTAAACAAAGTGAAACAGCTTTAAAAATTCACACCAAGAAGTCTAGCTGTACCAGCCTCAGAACTATACTCTTTAGAAAACCATAAAAATGATTCACCATCTATTCTGCATTGTCTGAGAGTCAAGAATTCTCTCTCAATGGTAAGAGCTTGGACTACCAAATTTGGAATGCAGCTTCCTCTTACATTAATTTAAAGCAAGGTCAGGGTTAGGAATGTGAAGAGTTAACTGGTTAACCAGTAAGCATGCCCCTTACTGGCATAAATACCTGGATACCAGTTAATCAGCAGAGGGCTACTTGGGCCCAGCTGGAGCAGCCACTGCCCATGGCATGGTTCAGCAGGCTTGGCTCAGCTGGAGCAGATCCTCCCACCCATGGTTAACCAGTTAAATGAAGGGATTAACTGGTTAACTTCCTGATTGGAATTTTATATCCCTAGTCAGGGTTTGGTTTGTGCCAGGACATTGGGATGTGCATGGAATGACATTTTCGCAAACATGGGGAACAGTTATATTCTCAAATGACCACAGAGGGCAGCAAGTGCTCCAGTTCCAGGGAGAAGCTGGATGGGGCCTACGTGACCCACTCTACTCCTCCTCTTCCCAGGGCTGTCATGCGGACCGGGTAATGCCGGGTAACTCTTCTAGTTTTACTGTAATGCCATTTTTTTAATAGGCTCAGCTTTGTTCAGTGCTGGTTGAAAAAACTGTCTTCCCACTATTCTGTCTTTCAAAGAGATGTACCATTTCATTCTAGCTATGACCCAGTATAAAATGGGGTCTTAAATCTAACGCTGATCAAGAACTAGGGATGCCTGTGCTCGTGGTTAACAGTGATTATGCTTTCACATCCCTATCAAGCACTAATTAACATTTGACACTTCAGGCCAGTGCAGTGTAGGGAAAATTCCATACTTTGGGAGAGGACATGGCATTGTGGCTTTTTTTTTTTTAAGTTGGTAAGGGTGTATAATAGCTAGACACTCTTCTGGAAAGTTGCAGTAGTTCTGGAGAAGTAGATTAGTGGGAGTGATGTAGTTGAGGTGATAAGAGGTATATGATTGTTTTTAACTCATTGTTCAACTTAAATAACTCACACTTACTTACTTACTGGGTTTATTTCTCCATAATGTTCCCTCCCCCAACATGAAATCACAATCCATCAGACTAACCAAGTTTATTCTGTGGCACTTTATTCCTTTGACATCAAATTGCTACTACCAAGAAAGCTGTACTCTACAAAAATAATTTCACAGCTTGCTTATTATATGAGATTTGATGTTTGAGTGGGAGGAAAAATGTGGTGTGCAATATGGAACTTGCACAGTTCCATGGACAAATTTAGCCTTTTATTAATAGTAATAAGTTCTAAATTATATCTTCTTTGAATGTTAGTATGTAGACCATGTACTGTCTGGTTTACTTCTAATTCATAGAATTATAGGGTCAGAAAGGACCAAAAGGGTCACTAGTCTAATAATTGGTTATTTTTGATGACAGAAATAACAAAGAAGATTTCAGTTTGGAAGCTTTCATAAAATCTTTCATAATTGGGTCACACTGCATTCTTCTTAGGGTGACTGTTTCATATTTCCTCTGTTTGAATATGGTGTTGTAGAGCCTCAGAACCATATAGGAAAACCATAACCATTTGGGGATGTGCCCACCCAGTGGCTCTTACAACATTTCAAATGCAGAGCTTTGGTGCAGTTGGCTCCCACAGCTGGCACAAGCTGGGACTGCTCAGTCCCAGCTTTAGCCATCTGCTGGAGCTACCCTCACTGTGGCTCTGCAGAGCGGTCTGTTGACTAATTGTATAGTAAATACAAATTGTATCGACTGTGTGATTAGCCTGATGAATACATTTAGCATCCTTGGTTCTGGTCCAGCAGGACAGAGCGGAGGAACGGGATGGAGGACAGATAGGCAGGCTCAGTGGTATTTTAAACATATCAGGTCATAGTTTCAAGGGGATCTCTGTGACCAAACCCATCATACTTACCTTTCTGTTTCCTGAGAGTCGTGTACATAAATCTAATTTCTGATCTGCCTAATTAACTCCTGGGCCAGGCTAGGCATACATGCTCTGGCCTTGCAAACAACAAACTTCATGTTGTCTTAATAAAAGAGTCGTAAAAGAGAGTGGAGTCCTTGGAAGCACCTGAGGATACTGGCCTTAATATTTTTCTGTAAATACTATAAAATATTGGCACTTTAGACTAGTGTTGTCTCCTGCCTCTTTCCCCCCCCCCCCCCCCGTAGTTTACATGAGTTATCCTACACAGAATGCCTTCAGGCCAAGGCTTAATGTGCTTTGTGTTACAGTATAGATTCCCCAATACTGACATTATTTCCTTCTCTCAAATTCCTGATATTTTGAGACTTTTAGACCTGATTCTTACATTGTAAGTTGTTCAAGTTGTTCTTGTCTGTGTGTATATATAAGTATCCGAGTAGACCAGAGTCCTTTGCCAAACTTTTTAGGATAACATTGTTATCTAGAAATTTTTGTTGGTTCGAAGTCACTTTGTCCTCTGTTCCCACTGATCAGTGTCGGAAAATGTATTAATTAGTAACTTTAGTTTTTGGTTAGGTCATTTTCCATCTTCCCAAATGGAAAAATAGGAGATCTTGGGCAATTTATTTCGAGGTAAAGAGTAAACTCATCCATCTCATCTGTTTTTCTCATCAGAATACATAGTATGAATACATAGAATCATAAAACTTCAAGGAAACTCGAGAGGTCATATAGGCCAGTTCCCTGCGCTCATGGGAGGGGCAAATACCTGACAGGTATTTGTCTAATCTCTCTTCAGAATCTCTAGTGATAGAGATTCTACAACTTCCCTAGGCAACTTATTCCATTGCTTAACCATACTGACAAGAAATTTTTCTTAATGTCTGTACTAAACCTTCCTTGCTGTAATTTAAACCCATTTTTTTTCTTGTCGTAGCATCAGAGTTTAAGGAGAATAATTTTTCTCCCTCCTTCTGCAACAGCCTTCTAGATACTTGAAAGCTATCATGTCCCCTTCAGTCTTCTCAAACTAAACAAAACCCATTCTTTCAATGTTCCCTCATAGGTCATGTTTTCCAGATCTTTAATAATTTTTGTTGCTCCTCTTGTGGACAAATTGGAGATGGTCCAATCTTCCTTGAAATGTGGCTTACTGAAGTGGACATCTGGCCTATGTTCCAGTTGAGGCTAGGGATGTAAGTGACTATTTGACTAGTTGCTCTCCCCCACCCCCCGCTGCCTCTATCACAAAGAGGCAGCAAGGTGAGGGAAGAAGAGGGAGTGCTGGGGGGAGCAGGCTTAAAAGCTGGCTTCCCCCCCACCCCCATCTCCATCTCCATCGGAGGGAGCAGGCGCAAAGTGTAAGTGCTGCATGAAGCCAACAGGGGACTCGAGTCCCAAAGTAGAGTGGGAGTTCCCCGCTGACCCTGGGCTCCATGTGGCATTTCAGTCTTTGAAATGCATAAAAGCCCCATTTGGGGCTCTTGTATATTTCAAGGGAGGAACGCGCTAGTCCTTATTGACTACTTGAACAGTCGATGGAAATCCCATCAACTATTTGATTAATAGAAATTTAACATCCTTAGTTAAGGCCTAATCAGAGTGAAGTAGAGTGGAAGACTTACTTTTTGTGAAATACATCCCAGAATGTTTGCTTTTTTTTGCTACACTGTCACATTATTGATGGATATTTAGCTTGTGTTCCACTATGACCTCTATATCCTTTCTTGTAGTACTCCTTCCTAGGTAGTCATTTTCAATTTTGTATGTGCACAGCTGATTGTTCTTTCCTAAGTGGAGTTCTTTCCATTTGTCGTCCTTGAATTTCATCCTGTTTGCCTCAGACCATTTTGAATTTTAATCCTGTCCTTGAAAGCACTTGCACCCCCCCCTCCTAATCTGGTACCATCTGCAAACTTGATAAGTATTTGATGCCATTATCTAAATCACTGATGAAGATATTGAACAGAACCTGTCCCAAAACCGATCCCTGCAGAACTCCTTTGTTATGCCCTTCCAGCATAATTGTGAGCCATGAACTACTATTTTTTGGGAACAGTTATCCAATCATTTATGCACCCTAATACAAATAAATGTTATCATTCTGTTACTAATAGCAAAAGTATGTGACTGTTCCCAAACAAGGACTAGTTACATGAGTGACCTGCATAACCTGTTTCAGATTTCAGCTTTCTGAGTAATGTGCTCAAACCAAGCAAATGGCAGGTGTTTATTATTTGATGTTATAGTGTTAGTCAAGATTGGGGCAGCTGCATTATAGAATGAGTTATGCAGGTGAGATAATTACCATCTTAATTCATGTTTATACTGTCATGGATTTGCTTGTTGGCCTTCAGAGAAGAAATTTGAGACACTTTTATTTAGTTATAAAATGGTGGTGTCCAACCAGTTCTGAAGCAGTAGCCACTATAGCGAAATAGCCACATTATTCTGAAATAATGAATAATTGTTCAAGCCAGCTAGCCACACTCAACTAGCCAAATAGCCACATGTGGCTAGTGGCTAGCATGTTGGACACCACGGTTATAAGAGATGCTAGGTTTTAAACTTACAGCTTTTTGCATTGCCTGTAAATTGCTGTAGTGACTAAACATGATCAGAGTTAGCAATTTAACTCAACTGTGAATCCCATCTGGGGGCTTGTGCTCACAATTGTTTATATGCTCTTCAGAAATTAATATTAAGAACTGTAGAAAAATTAGTGATGATGATGATAGTGCATGCAAGAAAATGGCTTAATTCTTGTTCACTTACTGACAGTCGTACATTTAATAGTAAATAGTCTGTCAGCTTCTGTAGTCTCCTTGTCTAGCAGTTCATTTTATGCTGTTTTGGCTATTATTTGTACTGTCAAGAGGCTAGGACTGAGCCCCAGTCGTGGACCAAGGCCATGTTATGCTAGGCAGTGTATAGACACATAATGAAAAAACACTACTCCTACCTCAAAAGCTGTCAGCCTTAGGTACAGACAGCACAAAATGTGAATACAGTAGACAGACATAAATAGTTTTTATACATTTCTAAAGGGTACAGATTCTGAAGCTTGTACCACAGAACTCTCATATATGCCTTTTCAAGGGTAAAGAGACAGAATCTAGTGCCAGTTGTTTTAAAAACACTCGTATCTTTAAAACACTTTTTACAGTATGCAGCACAATCAGTAATATATTGGATACTAGCCAGCACATTAGGTGTTGATTTTTTTTTCACACCAGTGGCTCATAGTTGTCCATATTTTTTTGTAAACAACACAACAAAGGAGGGATTTGAAGGAGAGAGCAGTTGCTTTGAAGGTTTTAAAGGTGCTTATGCCATGTGTACGGGGCTGCATGGGAGAAAAATGAACTTTCTGCTTCTCAGAAAAATAAATGAAAAATTCTTAGCCTAACTACCTGCACAGATTCTAATAACTAAGGATATAATATAAGGTTGTTAAAATGTGGTTAATTGGCTAGCCGATGGAATTTCCATCGACTAGTCAATAGGTACTTTCACATTCCTCCCTTGAAATGTAAAAGAGCCCTCTTTGGGGCTCTTGTACATTTCAAAGGGGGAATGCGGAACTCTGTGTACAGCTTGAGGCCAGCGGGAAGTCCCACTGACTCCAGGTTGCATGTGGCGTGCCAGCGGAGGCTCTTGTGCATTTCAAAGCCATGCAGCCTGGGGTCAGCAAGAGACTCATAGTCCCCAGCTGACCCTGGGTTCCATGCAGCACTTCCCTGGAACCCAGGGTCAGCTGAGAACTCCCCAGCTGATTCCAGGTTCTGGGGAAATTCCACAGGGAGCCCAGGGTCAGTTGGGGAGTCTCCAGTTGGACTCCAGGCTCCACAGTAGCTGCCCTTTTGAAATGCGCTGAGGCAACATTTTAAAGGAGCAGCCTGCCATACAGCTGATCTGCCTCTTTGAAGTACCCCTACCTCCCCCCCTCGCTGCCTCATAGAGGCAGTAAAGTGTGGGGGCATATCAACTAGTCACAATACTATCCGATAAGCAAATGCTTATTGGTTGGTGGACTAGTAAACTAGTCTTTTACATCCTTAAAATAATAGCGTATTCAACTAAACCAGTGTTTCTCAACCTTTTTTTAATAGAGTACCCCCTTTTAAAAAAAAGTAAATGTGTCCCCAGTACCTACAGTTTTCAGACACACACACACACACACACACACACACACACACACACACACACACACACACACACACACACACACACCCACCCCTCTCTTTTTTTTTCTACCATTGCAACATATTTGTTTTAACAACTTAATCGTAACTGGGCAAGCAATGAAATTTTTGGGTGTAAAAAGTACAAACATAATAAAGTGCTGTAAAACTTAAAACAAAAATTCAGTTTTCTCCAAATTTTAGTTGACGTACCACCAGACTTCTCTCGAGTACCCCTAAGGGTACTTATACCACTGGTTGAGAAACATTGGACTAAACGATTAAGGGGTAAGCAGGTGATTATCCGTTAATGCTGTCTACTTCATGCAACACTCTCCCTCCCCCCCACCTCCCAAGTAAATTTTTTAGCGGGCTGGCTGACAGGCTGATTCAGTCCTGGTTTGTGCTGTGACCCGGCATCAACCCCCTTTACCAGCTCTTAGTGCTTTAGTGCAGAGCCTGCAGCAAGGGTAGTTGCTGGGAGCAAGGTATGAGTACTAACCATTGTTCCATCTAAGTTGCGTGGTAGCACAATCCCACAGCTGCTTAAGGAGCCCTGCCTACCTAGGGGCTCAAGATTCTTGCATGGAGCTGCCTAGCAGGGTCCCCCCTCCCTCACCGGCCTGTCCCCATTTAATTAGTTAACCGGTAAAACAAAGTGTTTTACTGGTTAACTAAGTGTTTCCCAAATGATGCTCTATGAAACTCTGGGGTTCTGTGAAAAAATTCTCTTGTTCTTCGAGTGGTTGCTCATGTCCATTCGAATCAGGTGTGCGCACCGCGTGCATTGTGCCTTCTGGAGCGTTTTCCCTAGCGGTACCCATAGCGTCAGCAGGGCACCCCCTGGAGTGGCGCCGCTATGGCAGAGCATAAGTACCCCTGTTGGCGCTCCCCCTCCTCAGTTCCTTCTTACCACCTGTGACGGACGTTGGAGCGTGTCTCTTTGTTAGAGTAGTTAATGGTTCCCGTTTCTCTTAGTGTTGTAGATAGTTGTAAATAGTTCAAATTGGATAGTTGGGAGTTCTTTGTTTTTTTTCCTTCTTCCCCTTCGGGGGTGAGGAATGCCTGGGCCTCAGGGCTTTAAGGCTTACGCTGTATGCGCTAAATTCATGCCCAAGGGAGACCCTCATGATGGCTGTTTAAAGTGTTTGGGTGAGGGTCACTGTCGGGGGGGCCGCCCCTCCCTCGGGGTGGGCCGCCCGCCTCCGGGGCAAAGTTCACTCTTCCTCAGCCTCGTTTCAAAGGTCCACTGCCCCTGTATTAGGGGAGCTACGGACCTCTGTCCTAGTCCGAAAGTACACGGCCCCTGTATTAGGGGAACCACAGCCCTCTGGCCTAGTGCGAAAGTGTCCAGGCTCTGCGGCCTAGTCCTTCAGCTGAGCCCCCACTCGTCGGGGGTCAGGGAAGGAGGGGTAGGGAGGCCCAGGCCCTCCCTCATCACTGGGCCCCAATCCCGGCCCTTGCAGTGGTGGGTGGCTCCCCCCAGTGGCTCGGGGGGGTTCCTCCCCGCAATGCGCCGAGCCCTCAGGGGCTTCTCCAGCTCCCTGCCCTGGGTCGCTTCCTACCCCCTTCCCCCCGGCCCGTAGCGGTCTCACGGGTTGGTGTGAGTCGGGTGGCTGTCGCGACACTTCCCAAGTCGGGGTTGGGGGTGGCCGGTCCAGTGCCTGGGTCATGGGGGGGCGGCCGGCAGCTCCGTCGTTGGGGTCGAGCTCAGCTTGGGCCTGGCAATGGCAGGTCCAGCAGGCCTGGCAACTCCCTCTCTGGCGGTCCAGTCTGCGCCGCGGGCGGTTGGGCACTAGCTCCAGCTCTGGCTGCGGTCTGCCTCCTCTGAGCAGGCTGGCAGCCTTTTATGCCTTGGCTCCTCTGGGAGCATGCCCAGTATGGCTGTGTGGGTAGGGCCCTCTCTGCCCCGGCACCAGGTGGTTTCCCTGGGCTTGAGTGCGGGGCGGGGCCGCCCCGTCACAGTCACCTAGCAGACGCCTGTAAGATCTGCAAGTCATTTAAGTCGCACACGAAGAGGGAGCGGGACTCTTGTTTGAAGCTTCTCCTCATGGAGGCGGCTTTATAGCTGGCACCGACTGGACATTCCACGGTGCGCAGTGCGCCGGCATCGACACGCCATCCCGTGCGTGGACTTGGGTACTGAGGCCTCGGCACTGCTCTCACTCCCCGGCGCTGAAGAAGTCAAGGTCTTCGCAGGGTAGGTCTCTGAGCCGGAAGTCCAGACCCAGCCTACACTGTCACTTCGAATCCCGGTGCAGGCATCTCTGAGTGCTGCAGTGCAGTGTAAAAGAGCTGGACGACCATCAAGTCCAGGTCAGCTACACTCACATTGTCCTTCGATGCCGGACACTTTTGGGGCAGCACAGGACCTGATTAGCCTCGCTACCTCCCCTCCATCGTCGGTTGAGGCGGAGAGGTCGAGGTCTTCGACGCTGGGAGCCATGTTGGCACCGGCTTCTCCTCCAAACCGGTTGGATCAGTCGGCACCAGTCACATATGCAGCGGGACCGTCCTTTGTGGGACCAGTACCGCTTGCCTCTACCTCAGTACTAACCTCGACACAGGCTGCCAGGCCTCACGTGGTACCCGACTGGCCTCAACCCACGTCGGTGCTGGGACCTCTCCCGGAACTGGTTTTGGCTGTCCCAGTGCTATATTACTCAGGACTTGTGGCATTGTCAATAGCACTGTCAACGGCACCATATTACTCAAGCCTTGTGGCACCGTCAACGGCACCGACCCTCTTGACCAGGGTGCCACTTCAGTCTTTGGCACCGGGCTCTTCGGCACCGCTGCAGGTACCACCAACGCCAATAACGCCAATCTCTTCTAGGGCGACTACTATGGCTCCAGCGCCTTCTGTCCTGCCTGCTGTGGTGTCCATGGGGGCAACGATGGGGGCGCTGCCTTTGGAGCAACTGGACTTGGTAGTTCCACACCCGCAACCGGCACCGACTTTAGCACTGCAGTCCACATGCACCACGTCGACACTGAATGCAGCACAGGGGCCTGTCTTCTCGGCACCGGTACACCCTCACCGCATGCACGCGGGCAAGCCAGAATCTATGGCCAGGTTTGCCCCTACGATGGTGGCAGGGCACTCATCTTCGGTACCACCCTGGCCCTGACTACTCTTCAGATTTTGATGTGGGCTCTTTCAGGTCAGAGTCCTCGGGAGCTTCGTCACATCATAGATCCTGTTCCCGGCACCGGCGTGACCATTCGCGCGTGCAGCAGACTTGGCCACCTCAGCTGCATTGGCCTTTTTGGACCCCGTGGGCATACCACCAGTGGCAAGGGTCTGTGCCCCCCTCCGCGATGTCGAGTGTGTCCGGGCACCTCCATCAGCGTCGCTGTCATGACCCCCTCCCTTGCCCCAGAGGGCTGCTACTATCGATGCCGCTAGAGATCCGCAGGCATAGTTACTTGAATAAATGTTTTTGGGTTGTTCAGCTTTCCTGGACTTCTCTTTCTGGGTGCTCCGACCCCTCCTCCGTGGAGTGGGGTGGGCTTGGAAGTCACCTGATTCAAATGGACATGAGCAATCACTTGAAGAAGAAAAGAAGGGTTACTTACCTGTAACTGTTGTTCTTCAAGAATTGGCCCTGCCTAGAGCAGGGGGCTGGACTTGATGACCTTCTGAGGTCTCTTCCAGTTCTAACAAGATGGTTTATTAGATGATGAGCTTTCGTGGGCCAGACCCACTTCCTCAGATCAAATAGTGGAAGAAAATAGTCACAACCATATATACCAAAGGATACAATTAAAAAAATGAACATATATGAAAAGGACAAATCACATTTCAGAACAGGAGAGGGATGCGGGGGGGGGGAAGGAAGGAAGGTAAGTGTCTGTGAATTGATGGGGAGGTGGGGAGAGTGGGATGTTTGTGAGTTAATGGTATTAGAGGTGATAATTGGGGAAGCTATCTTGGTAATGGGTAAGATAGCTTGAGTGTTTGTTCATTCCTTTTTGGAGAGTGTCGAATTTTAACATTAATGACAGTTCAGAGGATTCCCTTTCAAGTGCAGATGTAAAAGGTCTTTGTAGTAGAATGCAGGTGGTTAAGTCATTGAGAGAGTGTCCTTTCTGGTTAAAATGGCAAGAAACTGTTTTTTCTTTGTGATCTTGTCTGATATCTGTTTTGTGGGCATTAATCCTTTGGCGAAGTGTCTGAGATGTTTGTCCAATGTACATAGCAGACGGACACTTTCGGCACATGATAGCATAGATTATATTTCTGGATGCGCAGGAATATGTGTTCTTGATCTTATAACTCACTTAGTTAGGTCCAATAATGGTATCAGCAGAATGAATATGTGGACAAAGCTGGCAACGGGGTTTGTTGCAAGGGAAGGTACCAGGGTTGGTATTAGTGTGGTATGTCCTGTGGTTGTTGGTAAGAATCATCTTGAGGTTAGGTGGTTGTCTATAGGAGACTATGGGTCTGTCTCCCAGAGCCTCTTGGAGTATGGTATCCTGTTCCAGTATAGGCTGTAGTTTATTGATAATGTGTTGGACAGGTTTAAGTTGGGGGTTGTAGGTGATGACAAGTGGTGTTCTATTGTTGGTTTTCTTGGGTCTGTCTTGAAGTAGATGGTTTCTAGGTATTCGTCTGGCTGCTCTAGCCTTGTGGCAGGCCTGGACTGCCTATGGTGGGGAGTAATGGGGCTGCAGCAGTCGCCTGTACATGCCCCTTTTAATCGGTTAACTGGTTAAACATAATGTTTAACTGCTTAATCAATTAAACCAATGAGCCTGGTTACACGTACCTGCAGTGTGGGTCGACAGCCTGAAGCTGGCTTTTAAGCTGGCTCTTGGTGTGTACAGGATCCTGCTGCTTCATTGCACTGCTGCTTCTGATACAGATACACTATGAGTGCATGAAAGTCTCAGTGGTTACACAGTTACCCACTTTTTAACATGCCTACTCCCAGCGGTTCTTGACTAGAGAAGAAACACTTGTACAAGTGGTCAGTTTCACGAGGAAAGAGTTTTAGGTTGTACTTTTTTTTGTTGTGTGTTTGTTTTTTAAGGCCTCAAATTTAGGGCTTGTACAAAGTTTACAACACATTCACAACATTTTTTTAATTTTAATGAAAACTTTATGGAAACCTTGGATTTTATTTAACCTTCTTCTGCAGCATGGAAGTGCAGGTCATTTACCAGGATCTTCTGAATCTCTCACATAATCATCTCTGTCCAGGGACATCCTTAGAATTTATGGGGCCCTATTCAGTACTATTAAACTGGTGCCCCTATGCCCAATGTCATTGCAGGGGAAGATGACTTTTTTTTTAAGAGATGTGATTTTATAATCTGCATCAACACATTAATGAAATATCTTTAAAGCAAATTTTAAACTAAGATCCTGTCCACTGACACAGTAAATTCAGAAACTGACATTATGTACCTGGAGCTGGCAAATGCCTGTTAAATTGCTTCATTGCCACTTGAATGGCCCTGTCACAGGGTCAATGTTCTGCTAATAAGTCTGGCAGGCTTTTTCACTAAGTTTACTAGATCCTCTCCAGAGGAAGCAGGGCCACAGAACAGAGATGGGAATTGGAAGATGGGTGGACGTCCTGTGGCACCCCAAATTTTTGGGTGCCCTATGCAGCTGCATGTTCTGTGATTGAGAAGGATAGCCCTATCCTTGCTAGGGATGTGAATGTTTAACTTGTTAACCTGTGGGGGCTGGAGCAGCTTCCCATTTGTTGCAGGCAGGGGGCTGCTCCAGTACCATAGGGGGTCTACACCAGGCAGGTGCTGCCTTTGTTCATAGTGAGCCTGAGCCTGACCCTTCCCCGACCCTTCCCCTTGAATCAGTTAACTGGTTAAACAATATGTTCAACCAGTTAACTGGTTAAACAATATGTTCAACCAGTTAACCGGTTAAACAGAATTTTACATCACTAGTCCATGCCATTGATGGGACCTGTCATGATCGTGAGGGTTAGCCAGCAGCCTGGGGACTAAAGGATTAACTATGTCCCTTACTTAACCAGGTAGATTCAGCCAATAGGAATGTAGGTAGGAATTTCAAACTGGGACAAAGAAATTTTGGGTTTTTTCCCTCTTTTGTTCGGGGAGCTTCTCTCCAGCTATTGAAAGGGACAGAATGTCTCCCTCTAAAAAAAATACTCTTCACAGTCTGTAAATAGGATGAAGTTTAGATAAATCCGTTAGGTTTTATTGTTTGGGAAATGGGATCTGGTCTGTGCATTTAAAAATGGGTTTTGCTTTCCTTTGTAACTAAGTTCCTGGCCCATGGTAAATTTCTCCTCCATTAGTATTATTTTGTTACTGTTCCATCCAGTCATAATGCTTGCAACAGGAATATTGTGGTGATAATAAAAGTTCTTTCTCTTTTCTTTTTATTAACCTGGTATTGGTTAATTTTTGTGTCCTGGTTTGTACTTTAGGGGTGAGATTTCCCAAGTAGTCTCTCCCTGGATGCTTTATTAATGTTTGAATGGTGGCAGATTTTGGGGGAAGTTTTATACCAAAGACCAGTGGGAAATAGGTCAATGGAGGGATGATAGGAGTTAATATAGAGAACTTTCTGGGTGTCTGGCTGGTGAGTCTTGCCCACATGCTCAGGGTTTAGCTGATCGCCATATTTGGGGTCGGGAAGGAATTTTCCTCTAGGGTAGATTGGCAGAGGCCCTCGAGGTTTTTCGCCTTCCTCTGTAACATGGGGTACAGATCACAGCTTGAAGACCCCAAGATGCAGAGATCTTCCAAGTATATGAAGGCTTCAATATCTGAGATATAGGAGAGAGGATTATTCTAGGAGGGGTGGGTAAGATTCTGTGGCCTGCACTGTGCAGGGGGTCAGACTAGATGATCATAATGGTCCCTTCTGACCTTAAAGTCTATGAGTCTATGAGAGAAGGTTTTGGGGTACTTTTTTGGCCCCCACTTCTGCATTTATTGTGCCAGAGTGGGGAAGGAGCCATGACTGGGCCTTTGGTGTTTGCATCTTGGTTCTCTCTCTTTGTACATGTTAGTCTCCTCTCTAGTGCGCAGCAATACTTTGGTTTCATTTCAGTTATTAGGTTTATTTTGTGTATGCTGGGTGGTGCAGGTAGTCTGTGATATGTAAGTGGTTGTAAGATTAGTGTTTCTCATCCTTTTTTTAAAATAAATTACCCCTTTAAAAAAAAGTACCCCCTTTAAAAACAAATAAGTACCCCCAGTACCTATAGTTTTTAGACACACGTACAATTTTTTTCTACCATTGCAACATATTTGTTTACACAACTTAATCGTAGCTGGGCAGGTGATGACATTTTTGGGTGTAAAAAGTGCAAAAATAATAAAGCAATGTAAAACTTAAAACAAAACTTCAGTTTTCTCCAAATTTCAGTTGTGCTGACGTATTCCCCAGACTTCTCTCAAGTACCTCTAAGGGTACTCATACTACTGGTTAAGAAACACTGGACAAGATGAACTGGTGTTCCCTTGAAACAAAAAACAGGACTATGTAGCACTTTAAAGACTAACAAGATGGTTTATTAGGTGATGAGCTTTCGTGGGCCAGACCCACTTCCTCCGATCAAATAGTGGAAGAAAATTGACGTGACTTGCAAAGGTCATGCCAATTTTCTTCCACTATTTGATCTGAGGAAGTGGGTCTGGCCCACGAAAGCTCATCACCTAATAAACCATCTTGTTAGTCTTTAAAGTGCTACATAGTCCTGTTTTTTGGTTCAGCTAGATCAGACTAACACGGCTACATTTCTATTGGTGTTCCCTTCTGATGTTGGGAGCAATTCTTAAGATGATGTTTGTTTCATTTGTAACCTAGGTAATACAATGTGCTAACGCACATGAACCAGATAGTAAAATAGAAAGGTAATGTAGGCCATTATCCTGCTAAACTGCACTACGCAGACAAACCTTTTCACCTATGTGGAACTCGTTAGGCCCCTAGGTGCACTTAGAAGGAGCAGCTCAAAAGGCATGGATTTGGATTGTATTTCCCTGGTGGTAATGTACTTGTCTTGTGTTTTCTGTGATGCATCTCTTAACTGTGGTATTAAAAAATAACGAATAGAAAAACCAAAACCTGACTTTTCTCTCTTATTTTGTCTATATGGTCTGATATGCAATTAGTAAATGTCATAACTGGTGAAAAGTAAATCAGATTTCATCTTCCTATCTCCCCTTATGGCTATGTCCTTAATACCAATGAGCCTCAGGAAGCTCTTGGAAAGCTGTGACTGGGAATATGCTGACTATCCAGAGTTAAGGTTATCAAAGGACTTGACTGGTTTAGTTCCTTTCTGGAAACTTTTCATGTTTAATGGATTTTTTGGGAAAGGGTGGAGGCTAAGGAGGTGACTGGCCATTGTAAATCGCTATCAGATTTGTTAGCAAGAAATGTTGAGCATACTTTCTGAAACAATATTTTTCTTCTTTTTATATAGCTGTTGGAAAAACACAAGAATACAGAAAGCATGGTAGAGCTGCTTGAACTTTATCAAATGGAAGATGAAGCCTACAGTAGTCTTGCTGAAGCTACTACAGAACTCTATCAATATCTGTTACAGCCGTTCCGAGATATGAGGGAACTTGCAATGCTCAGAAGACAGCAGATTAAGGTACAAACTTTCTGTGGGATAAACCATGCTTTCTACTTGTACGTAGTAGTATAGCTTGTAACTAGGTATGTAATGGGGTAACCAGTTTCCCGGTAAGCATTGCTTTACTGGAATCAGTTACTGGAATAACTAATTAACCAGCACCTGGAGCAGTCCCTGTTGGTGATGCTGGGTTGGGGAGGCCTGTGCCACACTGCTCCAGTGCAGTGCTGTGGGCCTTCTACCAGGGGTAGAGGGCTGTTTCAATGCGATGTGGCAGGCCTTGCCCTGCGTGTGGAGGGCTGCTTTAGTGTGGTGTGGCGGGCCCTGCCCCAGGGGTAGGGGCTGCTCCAGTGGCACTTGCGCATGATGCGGCAGGCTGGTTAAACACACAGTTTAACCAGTTAACATTTTAAATGGGATTTTACATCCCTACTTGTAACCCAAACCTGGAATTTTATGTTGTTGAGAACCTTTTGTCTGTATTTAAATATATCTTTAGACCAATACATTTCAAGGCCTCCACTTCTTTCCTTCCCCTCCACAGCTTCTCCCATATGGAATACATACTGACTAAAGGGTGTGTGCACATCCACACACATTTATTACCTTTTGAGGTTTTCCTAAAGATAGTAGAGAGGATAGGGTGGGAATGTTTTTTTTCCTCCCATTTGTGGGATGCTTAAGCACTACAGTGAGGAGAACTATAAAGGTACATAGCTAATTTTTTGCTGCACTGCAAGTTTTTACACTAAACAGTACTATTTTCTTCCTTTATGATCACTCACAATTGTGAGTACCTTGAAGAGTAAGCTGTCGTTGTCTTAAGCCTGGAACTAATGCATGCAGCTAAGTATCATTTTGTTCAATTTTATGTGCTCATAAACATTTTAACTTCATGTTCAATTTTTTATTTTGTTTGAGGTTTACTGGAAGTATTGACTAATGTGTGAAAGAGAAAAACATGCTCTATAAAAATCTTGGTTATTTTTATTATTTAACGAGATTATTTTGGAGAGTGCCTTTTTTCAGTCATTTTCTAGTGAAAGGTAGGTGTGTGTGTGTGTGTTAGAAACACTGGAATACAAGCAATGTACAGTAAAATTCTGATGGTCTGGCATCTGACGGTCCAGCACTCCTGATGATCTGGCACCATCAGGAACCCGGAAGTGCTCCGGGCAGCCGGACCATTGGAGCTGCTCTGCCCTCAGCTTCCTGATTCAGCCGCTGCTAAAACTGACCAGCGCTGAATCCGGGAAGCAGGGGGCAGAACAGCTGGAGTGCTGCCAGGTAGGTCCCCTCGGGGCTGCGGGACCAACCCAGCAGCACCTCAGCTGTCCCGGATTCAGCCGCTGCTGAAATTGATCAGCGGCTGACTCCAGGAAGCCTGAGACAGAGCTGCTCTGCCCCAGCTTCCTGGAATCAGCCGCTGGTCAGTTTCAGCAGCAGCTGACTTGGGTACACCTGGGACAGAGCAGCTGGGTGCTGCTGGGTTGGTCCCTGCAGCGCCGAGGTTTGGCGCTACCAGACCAACCCACCAGCGCCCCAGCTGCTCTGTCCCAGGCGTCCCGATTCAGCCGCTGCTGAAACTGACCAGGGCTGACTCCAGGAAGCCCAGGGCAGAGCAGTTCTGCCTCTGGCTTTCTGGAGTCAGCCGCTGATAAGTTTCAGCAGCAGCTGACTTGGGGACACCTCGGGCAGAGCAGCTGGGGTGCTGCTGGGTTGGTCCAGTAGCGCTGCTCCTCGGCGCTGTGGGACCAACCCAGCAGCCTTCCAGCTGCTCTGCTGCAGGCGTCCCGATTCAGCTGCTGCTGAAACTGACCAGCAGCGGCTGAATCGGGGACTCCTGGGGCAGAGCCGGACTATCAGAAGGGAGGGCTATGAGGGGGTCTGGGGTAGCATCCCCCCACCCCACCTCAGACCTCTCATAGCCCCCCCTTCTGATAGTCTGGCATATCTGATAATCTGGCACCCCCTGCGTCCTAAAGGTGCCGGATTATCGGAAGTTTACTGTACTTTAGAAACTTGTAATTTAGCCTGACACTAGTGTTCTTTTAAAAATTGTTTCTACATCTGTTTTACTCCTAATAAAAATATATAATCAGCCCAAGTCATTAAACATTTTTATAGATGTATTCTTTTAAACTTTAAAAAAAATTAATTAATGATCAATGAGCCAAAAATGATGAACATGACATAGGTAATTTCATAATCACACTGAGTTGGAAATGTGCTGTACTCCTGATAAAGTGTACAGCCCCTACTACATAGATAGCCTTTTCTGGCTTTGTAGAGCTGTAGTGTCAATATAGGAGCCAAAATGGAGTCTTATAGTTTACTCTGTATGAAGATGACTTAAGATTTTTTTAAAGGAAGGTTGGAAGAATGATTCAAGAGCTTCTGAGAAGAACCTTTTTATTTGACATCACTGTGCCTATAACTAAAATAACTTTAAAGAAGTCTAGTAGGTTGAAAACAGTTCAGTGAGTTAGTATATAGGTGGTTCTTAAATAAAATTTATCCAACAGGAAAAGAAAATATATAACAAAGAATTCTGATGCAGAGCTCAGAATTTATACCGCTAGAGATCATCAACAGTATAGTTAAGAACCTCATTAGTACAAGATAAATATTCTCCCATTTTACTTAATTCTTTAGTGTACAGAAAAGGTGGACTTGTTCTTTACTAATCAAGAAAAGAGACACTAATACTTATTAAGGAAGAAGCTTTAATTTGTTTTAACAAAAATCATTATTAGAAATACAATAAAAATTGCACACAAAAGGTCATTTTTTTAAAAAATAAACTCCAAAGGCTTGGCTAAGACTTTGCAACTACTGGTTTGGAGAACTTGAGTGGTACATAGTTGACTCTATTGAGGTCAATATATGTAAGTAAGTTCTTTTCCTCATTCAGAACATTTTGAGGTATGCAGGTTGGACAACTGGATCTTGTGAAATGAAAACAAAAGCAAGGGTAGAGGACTTTCTGTATAAATTAAACTTGTTGGCAATAAAGTTATTTACGTGAACTCACAGCATATGGAGTTCTAGAAGGTTTAGAAGTGAAGCAAAATTCTTCTGGATTACTATTGCAAAATTCCATTGGATTGCTACAGCCTCTTGGAGCTGTGGTCACACACAGTTCCTTCTCAAACTCAGTAGAGTGCTCAACAACTGAATGCCAATTGGCATGTGGGCACGCAGTACACACATTACAATCGTTAATCTAAAGTAAATGGAAGAAAGAGGGAAAAATCATAACGTAAGCTTGCATGAAATCCAACTTCTGCAATCGAATATGCTTATAAATAACTTTAAAATGTTAGTTTACAATTGGAAAATAATATTTTTATCAGAATCTTAAGTGTTACTATATCACCTGTAGTTACCCTTAAAATTATCATTGCGCCACACTGTTCCTTAAAAGACTCTGTTTTCAGTTGTTTTAGCTCTATAAACTCAGTTCTGGTCTACACTGGGAGTTTAGGTCAAACTTAGTTACATTAGGTTGATTTTTCTAAACAATGAGTCTGCGCTACCAAGGCTATTACATCAACTTTAAGGGCTATTAAAATCTATTTCTGTACTCCTGCTTTTACAAGGAGTAACTTCTAAATTCATTCTTGTATCGTCGACTTTCTGGTAGTGCAGATGCAGCACTGTGAAAGTTGACATTCTTGGCCTCAAGAAGGTGTCCCGCAGTGCCCTGCGGTGACTACTCTGACCACAACTTTCAACTCTACTGCTCTCCAGGTGAACAGAAAAAGTCCTGGAAAAATTTGAATTTCATTTCCTGTGTGGTCAGCATGGCAAGCAGACCTCAGAGCAAGCAGCACACCTGATTGTGAGTTCAAGTTCCATGAGCTCCAGTTCCCAGGATCGCAGAAGAGCACCAGCATGCAGCATACAGGAGATCTTGGACCTTGTTGCTGTGTGGCGAGAGGAGTCTGTTCTCACAGAACTACAAACCAGCAAAAAACCAACCAGATATCTATGCCAAAATTTCAAAGGGCATGGAAAGGAAAGGATACATCAGGGATGTCCAGCAGTGCTGAGTGACAATAAGATAGCTGAGGTAGTCATACCAAAAGACAAAGGAGGTAAATAGATGGTCTGGAGCTTCATCATAAACATGCCAGTTCTATAAGCAGCTGCGTGCAATCCTTTCATGGGGAGTGGGGGAGGTAGAGGGAGAGAATACAACCAGCTTTTCTAGGAAGTTCGTGGATTCCTCCCAAGACTCTCAGGCAGCAGCATGGTGGAGGAGGAGAATGGCCATCAGGCAAGGAGGGCAGCTGATGTTGCCAAGATCTTGTTATAGCTTTGGAGACAATTCCCTCCTCCCAGGATGTTTGTTGGGCACTGATCCCAGGAAGGGCACTTCTGGTGAGTTCACATTTTTTATTTTGCTAAAAGTGGGTTGATGCAGTTTAGTGAGAGATTTTGTGGCCACCATTCCTCCACAGTAAGGGGTCCATGGAATAGAATAGCTTGTTAATGTGTCTAGATACCTCTATGAAAGCTTCTTAGAGAAACTCTTTGATCCTTCTCACAAGGTTTCTGGGTGGAGGGCTTTGCCTTATTCCATCCTCCATGGTAGGACTCCTTTCCATGCCAAGCCAACAGTAACAAAGGATTGCAGTGTAAGGTCCAGGTTTCTGCCTACGTTCAGTCAGCATTTGTTCTCTCTCACTCTGTATAAGGAGACTGATAGCTTCATCCAGGTTGCCGTGGATTATATTAGCTGATGCCTCTGCAGTAAACCCCTGTTTGCTCATCCCCAGTGAAGGATGGCTCGAGTCCCTGCGTCCCATCCACCCACTCTTGTAGTAAGGGAAAGTTGCACACTCGCAGCAATTTGGAGAGTATCGAACACATGGGTGCCACATGATCCTCTACCCTGCTCTGCTGCCATGCCCAGGTCCCCCCTCTCCTGCCCACAGACTCATGCCCCAGCCTGTTCCTTTGCCGTGCTAGCTGCCACACTGAGTCCAGCTGCTCCCCTAAAAACTGCTACATAGTGGCTGCTTGAAAGCATAACTGTGGCCTTGTACGTAACACATCCCTACTGGCTTTATATAGACTTTTATTTTATTCTTACACTCTTCAATATATATCCTGTAAAGCCTGTCTTTCACTTTCCATTGCAGTGGGAACAGCAGTCAGTCTGCTGCACACTCCCTTGTCTCCACCAGCTGTTTGCCTGGCTCAAACAAACAAGCTAAAATAGATGCAATCTGCCAACTTGGAATAGGGAGCGCGTAAGCAAGTGGAGGAGTGTGCTGCTGGAGGAGAGGCGAGCAGAGCATGAGGAAAGGAGAACATGCAGTGAACTAGAAGTGAATCACAAGGAGAGTGTAGTCCACGGCAGCAGTGATGGACCACATGGCAGCATTCCAGGATCTTAGCTGAACAGGCACCCCTTCCAGTCCTTGCAGACCAACATTTCCTCCTCACAGAGTTCCATAGTCTCCTCTCCCAAGGGCCATAGAATGCCAAGAGTGGTGGGGAGTTAAGGGCAGCTTCACACTCAACCCCCAAGGATGTGTTGCAAAGCAAAAAGCTGTCCTTTACACAATTGTGATCATGCACTCCTCCTCCCTTCCCGAAGCTCCGGTCATCTGAAGAAGTGGGCTGTACCCATGGAAGCTCATGATACCATTTGCATGTTTTGTTAGTCTATAAAGTGCTACCAGACCACTTGCTTGCTGGTGTTTTTTTCTTTATTACTTGTATTGAAGAAGTGGTGGTGGTGGTGGTGGCGGTTGGAGGGTGCGGGGAGGTAACAGGCAAGCACACTGAAAGCAGGACACTCATTGAGAGCAATATGAATGACACTGAAAATTGGCCACTCAAAAAACTGTCTTTCAAAGCCTCTCTGATTTGTACTGTCCTTTGTTGTGTTCTCCTTATTGCCTGGTGTCTGGCTGCTCAAAATCCATGGCTAGGGACTGTGCCTTGGCACTCCACCCTGACCGATACATTTTTTGAAAAGTATAGGATCTTTCGAAAAAGGCTTTTCTTTTTGAAAGAACCACAGGCTAGGCTGCGGTTTCACTTTCCAAATAGTGTTTTTTGAAAGAACGCAGTGACGCAATTATGCAAATGAAGCACGGGAAATTCAAATCCTGGCTTCATTTGCAATTTTGATGTGTCTAAACTACATCCCTCTTTCGAAAGAGGGATGTAAATTAGAGACGAATCCCTAGTCTCACAAATATTGTGGAGCACGTGGCAGGCTACCACCACAAAGGGAATGTTGTGTTCGCTGAGGTCTAACCTAGTTAGTAGACTGTAGAACCTTCCCTTTTAAACACTCAAAAGCACATTCTGCCACTATTCTGTATTTGCTCAGTCTGTAGTTAAACCACTCCTAACTGCAGTTCTGGCTGCCTGTGTACAGCTTCATGAGCTACTGGAGCAAAAGGTAGGCTGGATTGCCAAGGATCACTATTGGCATTTCCACCTCTCCAGTTCTAATATTCCAGGGTGAAAAACACATTCCAGAGAGGAGGGAGTTCTTAACAATGCGCAGCCCATGCACCTTTCCCAACCATCCCACATGATGTCAGTGGAAAAAGCCCTTGTGATCCACCAGCCACTGCAGCACCATCGAGAAGTACACCTTGCAGTTTATGTATACTTTTGCAAGATTGTACATTCCATTTTTTGCCCCACCACAGTTAGGAAACCCCAGCATGGCAAAGCCCTCCATCATGTCCTCTACATTTCCCAGAGTCAGTCTACCCTCCATAGCAGAAGGGTGTTGATTGCTTTGGCTGCTTGAATCACAGCAGCCCCCAATATAGATTTCCCCACTCCAAATTATTCCCAACTGATCAGTAGCTGTCTGGTGTTGCAAACTTCCGCAGGGCAATTGGCATGTGCTTCTCTATTGTCAGAGTGGGTCTCTTTCTGGTATTCTTGCTCTTCACAAACTTCCATGAAAGTGGCCTTATGCATAGAAAAGTTTTGCAGCCACTGCTGATCGTCCCATAGTTGCATCACTATACAGTCTGACCAGTCTGTGGCCTGTCTAATGGCACCAAAAGTGGTGTTCCACTGTGTCCAAAGAATCAAATGCCAGCGGCATTTGCAATTCGCTCAAGTGTCTGTCTAATCTGCTCTTAAATATCTCCAGAGATGGAGATTGCGCAACCTTCTTAGGCAGTTTATTTCAGTGTTTAACCACCCTGACAGTTAGGATGTTTTTCCTCATGTCCAATCTAAACCTCCTATTATCAGAGGCCAAGGAGAACAATTTTTCTCCCTCCTCTTTGCGACACCCTTTTAGATACTTGAAAACCGCTATCATGGTCCCTCTCAAGCTATGTCTAAACTATATCCCTCTTTCGAAAGAGGGATGTAAATTAGACAGATTGAAATTGCAAATGAAGCTGGGATTTAAATTCCCTGTGCTTCATTTACATAATGACGGCTGCGCGTTTTCGAAAATGGTGATTTCAAAAGTGAAACTGCTGTCTAGATGTAGTTCTTTTGAACCCTCCCCTCCCCCCCCCCCCCCTTTTCCCAGGGCTTGAAACTTGGCTGGGAGGTTGCACTGGTATCAGGGATATAAGTTTTGCAGTTGCTGTGAAAGTTTGGTAGTTTTTCCTACTGAGCTGGTCCCTGAACTGTGTCACAAGGAAACCCCAATGTGAGCTGCTTTCTTGGTAGGGAAGTATGTTGCCATTGGTTTGTGGAAGCTGGTGATTCCCAATTGCTATTGTTTAGTTGCAAATCAGTTTGAAGTGGGGAAGTCTACAATCAGGGTAGTGCTTATACAAGTGTCCACTGTAATAAATTGCATTTTATTGCATAGTACTGTGACGTTGGAAAATGTGGACGATACAGTGGCTGGCTTTGCTGAAATGGACTTTCTAAACTATGGCAGGGCAATTGAAGGCACACCTATTCTCATTACATTGCTACCCCACCTTGTCTCAGAGCACATCATTTGTAAGGGATACTTCTCCATGGTGCTTTAGGTGCTTACTCATATTTAGTTGAGTGCCTTTCCCTGACCTGAAGAGCTCTGTGAAGCTTGAAGGCTTGTCTTTCACCCACAGAAGTGGTCCCATCAGAGATATATTACTTCACCCACTTGTTGGTCTCTTGTGTGATATCAGACTGTAAAATCCATTGAATGCATGCCATTATTGATTTTTATATCATTCTAGTATTTTTAATCAAAATGTCAAGTATTACAAAGTCGAATACCTTAGAGAAATCTAAATGTATTACATAAAAGTAACAGTGTTTATCAAGGAAACTTGTAATATCATAAAAATTAATTTAGTTTGACAGCATTTGTTTGCTGTACACCCATGTTGATTTACATTTATTACATTGCCCTAGGGTGGATAAAAATCATTGATTTTTTTTTTTTTTAAATTTAAATTGGATTTTTTTCTCAATTTTATTAAAGATCATTTTAATTAAGATTAATTATAGCTCAAAGATATCTTTGAATGGAACAGGGCTTATGAATTCTTATTCATGTAATGTTTAAGAAATTTTATAAATTTGTTCCAATAGTTTATGGGTTAGGGACCTAATCTTACGGGGTTCTAGAAGCTTCTGAATAGCTTATTTAGATGATCTTTCTATTTACCCAATGGGACTCAGTACTGAGTCTAGAAGACAACATTAGAAATGCTTAGATTTGCGGTTCTCAAACAGTGGATTTGTGTCTCCAGAGATAACATGCTTGCTAACAGCAAAAATGTTTCAAAATAAATTAATAAATAATATGAAGAGGTAAGAAATAACAGGCTTCAACACTATTATCCCTCTCCAAATTTGTGTGCCCAGAGACAATCCCTTACCTCTCTCTAAAAGTTTCAAAAAGTTCAGTGAATAGAAGATTGTTAGGTGTAGGATAGATCTGGACAAGGAGAAAAAGTCTGGAGTAAGGATGTTAAGGACTAGTCAACTCTCCGATAAGCAAATGCTTATTGGATAGTCAATTGACTAGTTGATTTTCCCCCCCTTCCCTCCCGGCTGCCTCTATCAGTTAGTCAGCAAAGGCAGGGGAAGAAGGGGTACTTCAAAGTGGCAACGCCGCTCAGCTGAGCCGGGGATCAGCTGTGCGGCACTGCTGCTTTGAAACCCAAAGGCAGCGTTTCAAATGGGCTGCTGCCACACAGCTGATCCGTGGCTCAGCTGTGCAGCAGTGCCCCTTGAAAACGCTGAAGCGCCATGGAGCCCAGGGTCAGCTGGGGGCTCCTCAGCTGACTCCGGGCTCTGTGCAGCATGCAGTGCAGCATGGAGCCTGGGGTGAGCGAAGGACTCTGAGTCCCCTGCTGACCCCAGGTTCCATGGCTTTGAAATGCACAAGAGCCCCCTCTGGGGACTCTTGTACATTTCAAAACAGGCATGTCTGCTCGTAGCCGGTAGTCAGTTGGTCTACTCGAGTAGTTAATTAACTGCAATTTAACATCCTTAGTCTGGAGATAAATGTGAGAAGAGAAGACAGGCAATAGAAACAAAAGTGAAACTGTTTTAGCAGCATATTACAGAAGTCTTGATGTCTTTCTGAATGTAGCCTTCATTGATTTGAAATTTACCTTCTTCTAGTGGCCCCGTGGGTGCTCTACTCTAGGTATTGGGTCCCGTCCCGGCGCCACGGCTCGGAGAATTCTCATAGTCGTGCTTCGTGGGCTGGGCATGCGGGCTTTCCAAAGAGCCATTCACGCCTTTGATTAGCCACGCGTGGACCGGCAACCGTCAGTTCCTCTCAACTACCTCAGGTCGCGGTTGGAGCTCCCTGTGTTCTCTTATCTCTTCCCTCAAAATGATCTTACTCAGTTTCTTTAGCTGTAAATAGTTAAAAGTTTAGTGTTAGTCGTGTTCCTGTTCATCTGATCTTCTGTTTAAAAAAAAAAAAGAAAAAGGGAGTTTTTCGTTTCAAATCAGTTTCTCCAAGGTGCTGCAGTTAAGTGCCTAAGACCTGAAATTGACAAGGAGCGGAGAACGGGGATTAAGCAGGGTCGGCATTCAGCCACCTTCACCAGCTCCCCACAATGCCGGTGTCCCCTGGTTTTAAAAAATGTTTAGTCTGCCGGGAAGCCATGCCAGCGGCTGATGGCCATGACGCTTGCATTAGGTGTCTGGGCGAGTCACACGCCCCTCAAAAGTGCACCCACTGTTGCAAGCTTATGTAGAGAGCCCAGAGGGAGCGGGAAATAAAGGTCCAGATGATGACTTTTGGAAAGGCACTGCAGCCTGAGCCGATGCCTCCCTCAGCCCCCGCAAAAACCTCCGGTCAAAAAAGGAGAGTGGCTTCTCTGGGACTGGCTATTTCAAAGAGAAAGAAGCTATCCCCGACGCGCTCCCTCCCTCCGGCAGCTTCAAAAACTTTGGCAGCCGTCAAAGTGACCCCCGCGGGGTCCCGACACTCTGCTGGTCCTGGCACCAGGGAATTGCAACTGCCGAGGGCTCTGTCTGCTTCGGCACAGGTATTGCAATTGACAAGCGAGTCGGTGCCGGCTTCAGCCACCCCAACTCACGGTGCAGCGCTACTGCTGCAATTGACAACGCTGCTGGTGCCACAATTGACAAGCCAGCCAGCACTGGCTGTTATGGCACTGGCTTCAGCAGCACTGCTTCTGACACCGCTGGCTTCAGCACCACTAGACCCAACGGCACTGGGCTCAGGGTTGCAGGTTCTGGTGGCATCACCATCAGCAGAGTTAGCAATGCTGGCACTGGGTGTTCTCCCGGCACCGTTAGCAGCACAGCTGCAACTGATCTCCCCGGCATGGCTCTGCTCTCACTCAGTGCAGAGCTCCCCTGTTGCCATGGAAACTGACGGTGCCTCAGCTCCTAGGAAAGCACTGTCAAACTCTCATGTAAGAGAGAGGTCTGCCTTTCCAGTGTTCTCCCCACAACCATCTCTCTCTCCGCCAAGGCGTGTGCGATACCATGATTATAGCATCTCTCCTGTCCATGTCACATACAGATGGCGCAATTAGAGACGCAGTATATCTGGAAGAACGTATGTCCGGTTCATGATCTCATTCACCCGGATGTTCATCCAGGCATGGATCCACTAGACACTCTCCAGGACATGTCTATTACATTCAGCACAGTAGTGCACGCTCGTCACATCATTCCTCCCCGTCATGTTCTGAGTGCTATTATGGTCACTACTATCGTACAATGATTGTCCCCACCATGATCATATGTCGTCATCCCGTAGGGGATGCTCCAGCAACTGCCGGTCACCAAGTCCGCAGTACCTACCTGAACAACCACAGCAGTCAAACTCACCTCCTCCATCGAGGAGTCCAACTATTCAACAGGATCAGATCGAGCTGGAAGAGGGACAGCTGTCTGATGCTGAAGATCCTAAACCAGAAACTTCTCCGGCGGACTGTTCATCGTCCTCACCGGATGAAGCGATATTTCCAGGTGACATATCTCCATCGGATGACTTAAAGCAATTCCAAGATCTGTTTAAACGAGTAGTAGGTACACATGAAATACAGCTGGCAGATGTTCCGGTTAGAAAGCACCGCCTCCTAAAGAATCTCCATCTGCAGCAGCATGCCAGGATTGCCTTACTGATTGATGAAATGATCATGGAAGCGGCGGATGAGATATGGCAGGCGCCAACATCGGCTACTCCTACGAGTAAAAAGGCCGATAGAAAATACTTTGAATAGAAAATCCAACCCCTTTGCCGGCACAATCACCCCCAGCCTAATTCATTAGTAGTTGATGCAGCGCAACGAAAAGCTAACGCGCCGCAGTACAAAAGTGTGCTCCCAGGTAAGGACAATAAAAGTTAGATTTTTATTTGGTAGGAAAGTCTGTTCTTCAGCCACACTTCTGTTGTGCATTGCAAATTATTCAGCCCATTTATCAAACCACAACTTTTATAATTATTCGAAACTAGTGGAGTTATTACATTATCTCCCAGACAATAAGAAACCATTATTAAAAGCAATAGTTCAGGAGGGATACGCAGCATGTAGCACTGCACTGCAGATTGCTATAGATGTGGCTGACACAGCTGCGCGAGCCACTGCTATGGCTTCAACAAAACCATTCGGCCAATCAACCTTCTGCCAAACAGCAGATTTGACTTCTCTGTCGAGGATGCAAGCAAGCCGTCCATAGTCAACGGGGAAAACGAGACTTTTCATCTTTCACCATTATCTGAGATCATATTACCATCGTTGGTCCAACATCACCACAGACCGATGGGTACTGGAGGTGGTACAGTCCAGCCCCGGGCTTCCTGGAATCAGCTGCTGATCAGTTTCAGCAGCAGCTGACTTGGGGACGCCTGGGGTTCTTAAGTTGAATCTGTATGTAAGTCGGAACTGGCGTCCAGATTCAGCCTGTTGAAACTGATCAGCGGCTGATTCCAAGAAGCCCGGGGCAGAGCAACTCTGCCTTGGGCTTCCTGTAGTCAGCGCTGGTCAGTTTCAGCAGCGGCTGAATCTGGACACCAGTTCCGACTTACATACAGATTCAACTTAAGAACAAACCTACAGTCCCTATCTTGTATGTAACCCGGGGACTGCCTGTACAGTACTCAATACCAGGGTCAAACGTTAATTACTGAAGAAGAGGAGTTGGCTATGACATGGGCATTAAGCAATCATCCCTCTATAATGACAGCTATAATAAACTTCAGAGCTAAGGGTGAACCATTCAAGAAATATGTTTGCTGCTGATGTTATAAAGAAAGCCATACCAGTGAACTGGTGGAAGTCATTTAAGCACTTGGATTCAGAGACTGTTGAAGTGATAATCTCTTTTTTTTTTTAAACAGCAGTAGCTTCTGCTGGTGTAGAAAGAAAATTTTCTTCCTTTGGACTAATTCATTCCAAGTTGAGAAATTGTTTGGGACCTGAAAATGCAGCAAAGCTTGTTTTTTCTTTTCCAGATTATGAACAAAACGGGAAGTTGAAGATGACTGAGTTAGTTGCAGAAGCCAGCACTTTGTTTCTCATGTTGACCTGTCCGACAGTCAATTTTAATTTTTGTTTTTAACAGAAATATTTCATTTAACTATTTTAGTTAACATTTTAACAAACCTGATTTTAAATAGCTTGCATGTTTAACTGAATGCAAAAATTCACATGCTTGTTTTGTTAAAATCAGGTTTGTTAAAATTGTTAACTAAAATAGTTAAATGAAATATTTCTGTTTTATTCTATTTTATTTTCTGAAGGGGGAAAAAAAGAATAGATAACATTGTTTTAGTTATTTAAAACAATTTAAATGTCATCTGTCTGGTAAAATTTTCCTTCTAATACAGTAAGGCAAGAAAATGCTCCAAATATTAATGATTAACTTATTGAATTGGAGATAGTTCACCTCCCAATGATTTCATAAATATCTGTTTCATCTACCGTTGGTAAATGAAATAACCAAACAATCATTTATTTTCTGATATAGCTGGGGCTATCCACAGAAGCTGCTCCTTGCTGCTGCTGTGGGGAACTATGGCATTAGTAGACTATGAAATGTTTGTCAAATCTTGCTACATATTAACTTTTAATAAAAGCCTTTATGTACTGCTCTTTGTGACAGCTTTATTGATGAATTGCACCACAGTAATATACAATCACACTATTACGTGAACTATTGTGCAAATCTATTGTACAACCTAATTAATTCTGATAAAAAAAATCTTATGAATTTTGCATGAAATATTTAAAATCAGATTTTTTTTTCTCCTGAAGGATGATGCTGACAGATAAATCGCTTATTCATTTCAAACTCACTTTGTATCATTTTCATCATTTAATTGTCTTCCTTTATTAGGGCATATTGTTTGAAATCTTTAGTGGTCACGGTGATTTAGAACAAATTCATAAATAAGAATGTAAAGTCTGCTTAAATTGGTTACTTAAACGATCATCACTCACTTTTAAACCCCCTTCCTTGTTCTCAAGATCCTAAATAACTAACAGACTTCTGTAGAAGTAAACTTAAATACATTTTAAAGATGGAGTGAAAATTTTATCTGCTAGTGCTTGAGTTGATGATCCTGTGTTTCACCTGCGACAGTCAGTGAAATCATAGTCCTCTTAAACAGCAGTTCTAGTGATTGTCTTTTCTAGGAAAAATGCATCACTCTGAAGTTTAGACTATGGAAGGTAAAGAAAAGATTGAACTGATGCTCATCAGCCTTTGTTTTCTTATGTATTATGGGTTTTGAGGTCTTCATATTTAAATATGAGGAAGAAGAAACACTTCACTACAGGTTTGTAATAAATGTTACATTGTTTTATAGGTATATGCAGGTGGAGTGACATAATCTTGAAAACATAATCTCTGTCAGTACCTTTACAGGTACTAGTTAAATAACATATATCATATCGTATATTATCATCTAGTGCATATGTATAAGATCAGAATTAAGTTTGTGCAGGTGACAGTAAATGTTGGAGTTCCTGACTTTCAAGTGTTTGCTTTCCAGGCTAAATAATGTTTTCTTAAGGTGTTCTTTTAAAGAAGTTTCCTAGATTTCCTAAAGGGCAAAGAAAGCACATAAAAGAACTTGTTACTATTGTAACAACCTTTTATCATGCATCTGCAGATTTGAACTCTGAACCTTCAGCATTGACTGCTCCACCACTGGAGCTACAGGACAAACTGATAAGTAGTAGTAAGAGAAGACTGTCATCCCATAGCGAGGAAAAGGGCTGCTGGTGCTGTGTTCTAGGGCTGAGGGATGGTAGGCAGAAAGACCTGATCTGTCTCTTGATCCTTCTGACAATGCCTGGTGAGTTGAGGGAGTTCCTGTTCCATGTGGCATGCCCAGAGCGGGTGATGGGCTGCTGGGCTCTGGAATTGGTTGTAGGAAGCCTGACCACATGTGTTGTCAGATGTTGGGGAAACTCTGGTTGCATAGGTTGCCATGAGAGAGAATGTAGGAACGAGCTATTAGGGCTAGGTGGTGACTTGGCAGGAGCATGGAGCCAAGCCTGATTCCTGCCTTATTTGGTCCCCCCAGTGAAGGGAGCAGTGGGGCGCTGGGGTGATGTGCTGGATTTTGGGGTGGAGGACCTAGCACAGTTATTTGAAAAGATGCAGATGTGTATGCCAACTAGGTGTTTGTGCCTGAACTCAGAGACCTTTGCTTAGCAATATCTAGACAGAGCAGCCCCTGTTGGTGGTGGCCTCTTGCCCCCCACTGAGGGTTACACGCTATGGCTCCCTGGGAGTGGGCCCACAGGGATTATTGGCCACTCCTGTGGAGCTGGCTGCAGATCCTTCAGTGAAGGCTCCCGAGGAATGAAGCCCATAGCCCCTGCTGGCTCTGCTCACTGGGAGATGGCTTGGCTTCACTGAAGCAGCAAAGCCTCCTCTCTGGACCCGAAGCCAGCAAGGCATAGTGGCCCCACTCCTGAGGAGGCTTCGCTGTGGGCTCTGCCGTATAAAGCCTATCTGCTAAGATTTTTAGCGGTTACAGAGTTACCTTTTTAAGCTACTTTTTATATCCCTGGTCTGAAGCCTGTCCCCTGGCTAAATGAGGTGTGCTTCCCTGATCCTCCTCAGTTCTTTTTCATCACTTGTTGGCTGGAGTTGGAACTGTGTGCAGCTTATCATAGCATCACTTTTTATGGTATATAGTTAACTAGTTAGTAGTTAAAAATGTTAGGATGTAGTATAGTGGTAGTGCTCTCCAGAGATGCCCTCACTAGGGTTCGAGCATTGCCCTTTGTTTGGTGCTTGCTCTGTCTCAGCAAAGCCTGCCTTAAGGAATGCTGTTTGATCTGCAAATTGTTCAAGATGAGGTCTTAAGTAGTGTTCTAGAACATCACCTGCTTGAACACACCATGAGGACTGACCCAGTACTGACACTTTCTTCAATCTGCATATCGCCCTGAGTGTTGGAAGGCGTTGCCTCCTGTTTGGGGTAGGATCTCTGAGAGGAGGCTCAGGAGTGGTTCTCTGTCTGGATGTAAAAGAAAAGATTATGAAAGTAGAGCTCTAACTAAATTCATGGTCCATTTTGGCCCTTTTCAGAATCACAAGATTAAAAATAATAAATTGCATTATTTCAGCTATTTAAGCCTGAAATTTCACAGTGTGGTAATTGTAGAGGTCTGGACCCAAAAAGGAGTTGAGGGAAGTCACAAGATTATTGTTTGGGGGTGTGCTTGTGCAGTACTGCTACCTTCACTTCTGCCCTGGTAGTGGTGGTGCTGCCTTCAGAGCTGAACAGCAGCAGTTCCTGAGTAGGAGTCCAACTCTGAAGACAGAGCCGCCACCACCAGCAGCAGTGCACAAGTAATAGTGACAATACCATACTATGCCATCCTTTTTGTACTATATCATGCTACTCTCCTGCTGTCCAGCTCTGAAGGCAGCCACACAGAAATAAGGGTGACATTGTTTTGTATCCCCTTGCTTCTGAGCTGCTTGTGGGGCACTGCTTTCTGGCTGACAGCTGTGCTGTCTGGTTGCCTAGCTCTGAAGGCAGTGCAGAAGAAAATGTGGCAGTACCACAATCCACCTAAAATAGCCTTACTTACCTTCTTCCAACTCCTTTTTGGGCCAGAACCCCCTATCTGAGAAACCTGGTTCTTTCCCGTGAAATCCATACAGAACAGGGCAAAAGCACACAAAAGACCAGATTTAATAGGAGGAGACCAGATTTCATGGTCCATGATGCGTTTTTGAAGGCTGCGTATTTGGTGGCTGCGTATGTATAAGAATATTTAGGAATGCTCCTGGTCCTGGGGCAACTCCTCTGCCTCCTATAAGAAGAGTGCAGACGAACATGATGTTGGCTCTGGTGTATGGGATGATGTGAGTGCTTCTGTCCCTCCCTCAGTACAGGATACGAATGACAGACACCCTGTTGTGTTAACTCTGGTTCAGGAAATTGGGCATCCATTGAGTTTGGTACGGATGGGAACAATGCCATACTGGGGGGCTACGTCTACATTGGCCCCTTTTCCGGAAGGGGCATGGTAATTTTTGAAATCGCAATAGGGAAATGCGTGGAGGATTTAAATATCCCCCGCGGCATTTAAATAAAAATGTCCGCCGCTTTTTTCCGGCTTTTAGAAAAGCCGGAAAAGAGCGTCTACACTGGCCCCGATCCTCCGGAAAAAGCGCCTTTTTCCGGAGGATCTTATTCCTACTTTGAACCAGACAGCACTTTGAAGTAGGAATAAGATCCTCCGGAAAAGGGTGCTTTTTCCGGAGGATCGGGGCCAGTGTAGACGCTCTTTTCCAGCTTTTCTAAAAGCCGGAAAAAAGCGGCGGACATTTTTATTTAAATGCCGCGGGGGATATTTAAATCCCCCGCGCATTTCCCTATTGTGATTTCAAAAATTACCATGCCCCTTCCGGAAAAGGGGCCAATGTAGACGAGCCCACGGTGTCGTTGTTTTTGGTGTGCCAGGCAGTAGACTTAATCCGCCTTTTGATCCTTTCATTGCTACTGATCCAAGACTTTGTGAGGCTGGCACCTGCAATGGCTCCGCTGTTGGAGTGTGCCGCTGAAGTCTTGTCACCACACCATGAAGCACCCTTCCAGGGGTGCTCCTTGACCCTGTGAGGGCTCTTTCAGTTACACCAACCTCATTACCACTGGTGGCCAAGCACTTGGGGAAGCACTACTGTGTTTCAGTACAGGGATTCAAGGGGTTTTATTTCCATCAGTCTCTGAACTTCCTGGTGATCACAATGGTGAATGACAGGGCTGTCAGCCAATGGACAGGGCAGTGAGTGGTGTGTGTGTGTGTGTGTGTGTGTGTGTGTGTGTGTGTGTGTGTGTGTTAGTTATACACCCGAGACTTCAACTGTTGAGACCGGGGTCCCTTCGCAGCAGGCAACCTAGAGAAGGTTGACGGGCGCCCCAAGAAGTTTACAGGGAGAGCTTATTACACCTCAGATTTCAGCTGCTAAGATACAGGATCCCTTTGCAGTGGGCAGACTAGGGAAGACTGAGAGATGCCCCAACGGATCTGTCACCTGGGAGTGACACGATCCAAAACGCCCAAGCTCTTCCTATACCTGTCCCTTATGACCGGCTGAAGTTCTTTTAAATTGTGCTTGGTTCTGTTACAGCAACTGAAGGAGTCAGGTTAAAGCTTAAACAGTTACTATTTTATTGTTACAGGATAAACTTAGCTTTTAAATGCTACTACTGTGTTACAGATAACACAGCCACTACAAAGGACAGGACAGAAATTACACTAATAAGTCACTTACAGGTACCATGAAACTCTTTTGGTTCTCTGAGCTCTTATTAAATGCATGCACAATAGACACCTAGCAGGTATATATATTCTCACCCCTGCGTTCCAGACTTGGAGTGGCCAGCGTCTTTCTCTCAATCCCTCGGGAAGAAGTAGGGTGAGGTTGGGCGTCCCACAGACCTTGGGAGACAATCAATACCTGCCAGCAGGTGTAGATGATTGGAGCTCAAATGGGGTGGGCTACTAAACCCCTCGGGTCACGTAGGCGTCTTCCTGGTCTCAAGTGGCCAATTAGGAAAAATGGCTTTGAACACTAAGTTTCCCAGGAAGGGTGCAAAGCATAATTCACACCTGGGAAAATGCAGACAATGGGCACCTCTGGTATGTGATGGGCGAAGATTCCTCTCCTGGGACAGTGCAGGCGTGTCAATTACTGGTACTAGCCATCAGGGCGACGGGAGGCCCCAGGTCGTCAGCTAGCCCATTTACTGTCTGGTTTCTGTTTATGGTAGAGTCAGGGACAGGCAGCACACCTGCGTTCCCAGAGCATCAAAGGCTGACTGCCTTTCTCTTGCTCTCTGGGGGGGGGGAAACAAGATGGGGTTCATGTCTGGCTACAAGGGCTCAGCAGGGCAGAGTCAAGTCCTTCCTCGAGGACAGACTCTAAGCACCTAGATCTCCTTGGCAGGAAGATATCCACCTGACGATCAATGCAGGTGAGGATCACAAACTAGCAAACTCTGCTGGCCAAATATTGACTTCCCGGAGTGGTTCGCTATGGCCATATTTGAAAAGCAGTTGCCCAAGGTTTCTTGAGATTAATTTTTGGTGTTTTTGTTCTTGTAGTCTGCTTGGTGGCAAAAACATCATTGCAATCCACTATGGATGTGGTGCACATTTTGGCAAGGGCTATAGCCTTGGCAATTTATAAAAAGGGCTTTCTGGCTCCAAAATTCAGGGATTACACTGGATGTGTCTGGCTAGCTATTAAGGTGATGTGTCTGACTCCACACTGGATGTGTCTGGCTAGCTATCTTTTGATGACAGGACCTTGTTTTTTCGGAGAAGACTGATGGAACCTTATGTTCCTTTAAGGATTCAGAGAGTACTATTAGATCTCTTCAGGCATTATATATGCTGCCTGTGGGTAGATGCCATTACAGGGTGCAGCAAGAGCAGCCCTACAGGCTATAGCATCTCTTTGTGTGATCCTTTCCCCTTCTCCCACCGCGAGATAGCTAGACTACCCCAGGAAGAAGTATAGGCATCTCAAGAGGTAGCACTTAAGCTCTGGGTTGCACTACTAAGTACCCATTTTGATTTTTTTGGATTAGAGCACTGTTCCTGTCCCGCCCTTTCTTTGGTGTCTCTCCCTCCCCCCCCATTTCTTTGAGGACAAGCTGGCCCCTTGTATGATGCCTGGGCTCAATAACATCAGATGACTGGGTCCTAGACACTGTCAGATTGGGCTATGACCTCTTTCCACCCTTCTCTGGGGACCCCTCTCTCATGAGATACTACTTGTCTAGCATTGGGAGCAGCGAAGGAGGCTCCAAGAAAAAAACACAGCCACAGGTTCTAATTCCAGTTTTTCCTGATTTTAAAATCTAAAGGAGGAATTGATAAACTTATTCAAAATATGTTCATTCCAAATATGTTCATTCCACGTGGTTGCTCTATCCCAGGGGTGGGCAATAATTTTTTGATGGAGGGTCCACTCCAAGAATTTGATGAGCAGTCATGGGTTATGCTCTTTCAAGATATTAATGGAAGAGGTGTGAGGTCTGGGATGGTGGTGGGGGGAAGAAGGGAGTTTGGGGTAAGGGATTGGAGTGCAGGAGGGGATGTCAGGCCTGGGCAGGAATTTAGGTGGAGGGGGTTATGACATGGTGTTCGAAATGTGGGTTTTTTTGCCTAAATTATTGAGCCTCTGAAAATCTTCATTTATACATGCTGAATGGAGATTTAAGCCTTTTCCACACTATCAGGTTTTGTTGCCAAAAACTGCCTTTGGTGACAAGACAGAGAGTGTACACATTGCAGTGTGACTCTTGTTCAGGGCTGGCCCGAGCCATTCGTGCACCCCGGGAGCGTGGCGCTGCCTCTGGGAGCGCGACACATGCGTGTCCCCCCCCCCCCGGGCACATGGCGTATGTGTGGCCCTGCCACCCGGCCTGGCAGCCCCACACGGTGCCCCTTACAATGGGGCACCCTGGGCGGTAGCCCGGTTGGCCCATACCTTGGGCTGGCTCTGCTCTTGTTGGTAAAAATGCCCCGTTTTGGCAACAAAAAACTTCTAGTACTGCAAGAAACTGTTTCTCTTTGCCCCTCCTCAAATTTATTATTGACAAAGAGCCAGTGTAAAAACTTAAACAACGAATAGTCTAGCAGCACCTTAAAGACTAACGAAACATGTAAATGGTATTATGAGCTTTCGTGGGCACAACCCACTTCTTCAGATGACTGGAGTAGAGAGCCAGTGTAGTCACTGCTGTTTTATTTTGTGGCAGTATTGGCTTCCACCAGTAACCCACCATGTCTGCCCTGATGGATCTGTTCAATGTTTTCTCTGATGCCTGTAGGTGTGTGCCCCTCCCCTTTCAAAGCTCCTGAAATTATCTAACTTCTGAGTGAGCTGTTCTGTTTGGGGAACAAAATTATTGGAATGCTCCTGTTCTGCCCTGTTTTGCCCTAAGCACATAGCAGAAGGCAGACTGCTGCTGTAGGAAGAGGGAGACAGTCTGCTGAGCTGCTTTGACATTCTTCAGCACAAGATGGAGAACTCACCGAGCTTCTAATTATTGTTGCTGGCAGCTGAGGAAGCTGTGGGAGAACTTGGAGGGAATCCCAAAATGGGCAGCAATCATCTCTGCCTTCCCACAACACTGCGCTGTGGGATATATATACCATAGTGCATTGATCATGCTGTCGATTATGGTGTCTCCAATGTAGACAAGGTAGTGTGGACAAGGCCTTTGTGTGGCACACTCATGCTGTGAAGAGCCTTCCTGCACTAAGTTTGCTCCTGTGGGAGGTTGCAGGGAATGCTTCCAGCAGAATGGAGGCGCATTTGCTGGGAGATTCTCATTCCTGTGCTCTTGTTATACTTGGGGAATGTGTCTAGGCCTCCTGCTAAATCTCACCCAGCCCCAGGGGTGGGGCTTGCAGCAGTGAGTCTTATGTCTTGACCAGACCGATATCTTGGGATCAGGATGACAAAGGTCCAGCAATGTTACAGGTGATCCCAAGAGAGTGTCGGAGTGGCAATCCTGATAGCGAAGCTCATTTCTTCCCCTTATTTCTGAGAGCATTTGTTCCTCTAGTTGCTTCTCTGCCAACTTTTTCCTTTCTTTTTAAGGACCACAAAGAGAGTAGTGGGCATAGTAGTTCATCCTTGCACTGTTTTATCTATCCAGAAGCCTAAATTATTACAACAATTTTGGTTTATGGACTCAGTTTTTGTATTGCTGGGCATGATCTTTGTCGTCCTTCAGTTATATCAATAAGGATTCTCATTTGGAATAATTCACTCTCACATTTGTACCTTTTCCTATCAACATTTTTTGTTTATAGGTAATTTTGACATTTAATACTTTCACTCGCCTTTTACTCTTGAGCTCACAATTAAGAAACTACCCTAAAAATGTATCTTATACATAAAACTGTCAGAGGGGCAGCAAGAGTTCAGTGGCACATTTGAAAATGTTGATGTAGCCAACAACCTAGATTCTCAATAAATTCCAACTTTCTTAAAAGGGAATTGCCATCAATCAAATCTGTCACTCCAGTGTAATGGTGGGGCAACCTGTTGCCTGCGGGCTGCATGCAGCCTACTGGGGTTCTACTTGCAGTCCTTACACCCCATGTCTGTCTCTCTCCCCTATGCACCTATTGCACACTGGAGCCCTGTACTTCCTACTCCTCCCTCTCTCAGCACTTTCGGTGTGCCATGAATCTGCTGATTAGTGCTCCATCCCCACTTCTCCTGTCCCTCCCAGAGCTTGAACACCACAAATCAGCTGATCACAGCTGTTCATACTCTAGAAGGTAGGGGAATATGGGGGGAATGGAGTGCTATTCAGCAGATTCATGGTGCCCCAAAAGTGCTGTAAGGAAGGGGGAGGAATAGGAAGTGTGGGATTGTGGTGCTACGGTGTATGAGAGGCATGTGAGGAAGGGGCATAGACAGGGCACGCAGGCTGCAGGTTGTGCACCGCTACATCCAGCTGAGACGAAGGAGGGCCACTCATTCAGCCCACTCACTATAGGTTGCACTTCTGAAAACCGGCACACTCTGATCTCTCAACAGAGAGCCCAGGAGCCTAATGGCAGGAAGAACAGCCAGAGCTGCAGACAGTGGGACAGTGCAGGGCCAGAGCCCCGTTGCAATCCCCTACAGCACAGGGAACCATCAGCAGCTGGGCAAGTAGCCTGGCCAGGCTAGCGGGGTGGCTGGGGGTATGTCTATACTACCCTCCTAGTTCGAACTAGGTACACCTTAGAATAGGTGGAACGAGGTGTACTGGTAGTTCGGAATAGGAAGCCTAGTCCGAACTACCTAGTTCGAGCCCCGTGTAGCCGCGCTGCACGGGGTTCGAACCAGCGGGGTTTTAAAAATGGCGGCTCCCCGCTTATGCAAATGAAGCCCGGGAAATTCAAATCCCAGGCTTCATTTGCAAGTGCGGTATGCCTACATTACCCTCCTAGTTCGAACTAGCGGGGTAGTGTAGACATACCCTGGGGGATAGAGGCAGGGTGCCTGCTGGGTTAGTAATGAGTAGGCACAAGATGGGAGTTTGGGGACTGGTGGCAGGGGACCTCCCCTGGTCTGGCAAATTCTCTGTCCCGAGAGTGCTGTACCAAGGTGTTCCAACCTGTAGTCTGGGTTGCACATTGCTGCTTCAGAGTGTTAACATTCTATACGAAGTGATTTGCTGACTTGCTTCTTCTCTGTGATTGATTTTCCAACTTTTATAATAAAATGTTAATCTCAAGACCTCTTCCATAAATCAGATTTAATATAAAATGCCTTTGTAATCTGGAGAGGCTATGCAAAAATGGCATATTACTCAATATATTCTGCTCCTAGGGTATATTCAAAATTGATGGGCACATTTGTATTGCTCTTTACTCTCCCTCAAACATTCTAGCTCTGCAGTGCTACCAGGAATAAATAGATTCTGTTCTTGCCCGTGAACAGAATGGTTTACAAATACACTGCATGAAGAGGTGTTGCCTCAGGGCACAATTTAAATGCAATAATGGTACACTTGTGTAAATAAAGACTTAATTTGGCCAGTAGAAACTGTTGCTACTGGTAGAAGAGTCAGTTGGGGAGGAATAATAGTCTCATATATTAAGTACTGGTTTGCGAAAGTGAGTTTAAATTCTGACTTGTCCAAAAACTAACTTTGGGAGCTTGGCAAGTCAATTAACCTATTTTTTGTCAGGCATTTTTCTTTCAGGCGGGGGGGGGGGGGGGGGAGGGGGAGGGTATTGCACGTACATCCTAAGGGAGGTCATCCTCCCCCTCCAATACTTCTTCAAAACATTCTTTTGAAAATAGTCCTCTTTAGCTTTTGTTAAAATTCCAAAAATCTAAAATCTAAACAAAATTAACTTCACATGGGTTGAAACACAATGTTTTGTTTAAATATTTACTAAAATGTCTTTTGGTAGACACTGAACTGCGCACATTCTCTTAACAATTCGGAGTCAGCTAAAGAAACAGTTTGTGGCAAATAAGCAATTTGCTGGAAAATTGTACCTCTGAATATGACTCGCCTTGACTTCAGACTGCAAACCTTCATAGGGAGTTTAGCCTGCCTGGTTGAAGCTTTTAAACTATTTGGACTTGTCGAGGGTGGCTTTGGTTGCAACATATTATGGGCTGTTCATTCACCAGTTCTGTGTATTGAGTTTATGTTCTCACAGTAAGAATGTTAGTGAGGGCCTTGACTTGTCCTTTTTCAGTGTAAATGAGCATTTTAATTTCATTAAAAATCACGGTTGATTGCAATTAGCTGCCATTGACAAAACAGGGACAGCTTTAATTTGTTGATGTTAACGATGGACTGATCTATTTTCAGATCTCCATAGAGAATGATTACCTGGGTCCTAGGAGAATTGAGAGCCTACAAAAAGAAGATGCAGATTGGCAGAGGAAAGCCCACATGGCTGTCCTTTCTATTCAAGATCTTACTGTCAAGTACTTTGAAATCACAGCCAAAGCACAAAAAGGTAATCATTTTTCACTGTATTCTATTTTCACATAAAAGTTATTTAAGATCTAAGTTGAATATTAATAGTTCCTTTTTTTAGGAAGGGAAGAAAAGTGATCCAAGAAACTACAGGTTTGTTAGTTTGACCTCAAATGTATGCAAGGTCTTGGAACAAATTTTGAAAGAGAAGGTAGTTAAGGACATAGATTAATGCTAATTGAGATAAAATACAACAAGGTTTTATAAAAGGTAGATTATGTAAAACCAATCTGCTGTCCTTGGAGAAGATAACTGATTTTTTTTTTAAACAAATCTCCATGTTTGGGGTTGGGAAGGAATTATTCACTGGGTCACATTGGCAGAGATCTTGCAGGTTTTTCATCATCTTCTGCAACCTGTGATATAGAACATTGCAGGTTTAAACTAATGATGGATTCTCTGTAACTTGAAGTCTTTAAACCTTGACTTGAAGATGTTAACACAGCTAGGGTACGTCTACACTACAGCGTTAATTTGAGTTATCTTAATTAGAAATAGTTAATTTGAATTAAGCTAATTTGAAATAACGCATCTATACACAATCTATTTCAAAATAGCGTTTTGCTATTTCAAAATAGCGCATCCACACTGAGTGGACCCTGAACCGAAGTTAAGGCTGGACGGAACCAGTGCTGGCAGGGCATCAGATTGGGATTTTTTGTGTGGGGTTGTTGCCTGAGGCTAACTGAGCTCCGTGCTTAAAGGGACCTTACCCCCACCGCAGACAGACAGTTCTCAGGGTTCCCTGCTTGCTTGTCTATTTCAATGAGAGACAGCAAAGCATTCCTGTCTTGGAGTGCCCTCACTCGGGACACCACAGCACTCTGCCACATAGAGCCAGAGCTGCCCCTGGACACGCTGGTGTGTCTCATGGGGTCATTGCCATCAGCTCGGCTGCTCTTGCTGCAGGCTGCCATCCGGAGGGTCAATCGGGGGGCTGTTAGGATCCAGGAGGCCCTGTGGGAGAGAGTCCACCCCGAGGAGCCCTCAGGGTATGTCTACACTACAGCACTAATTCGAACTAACTTAATTCGAATTAGTTAATTCGAACTAAGCTAATTTGAACTAGTGCATCTAGACCTTAAAACTAGTTCGAATTAGCATTTTGCTAATTCGAACTAGCATGTCCACATTGAGTGGACCCTGAACCAGGGTTAAGGATGGCCAGAAGCAGTGCCGGCAGGGCTTCAGGTTAGGACTCGGGACTGTCTCAGGCTAGCCGAGGGCTGTGTTTAAAGGGACCCAACCCCCACCCCGGACAGACAGTTCTCAGGGGTTCCCCGCTTGCTTGTCTAACTCGATGAGGGACAGCAAAGCAGTCCTGGCTTGGAGTGCCCCGAGTGCCCACGCTCGGCACATCACAGCACTCGGCCATCAGCCCAGCTGCACTTGCCGCAGGCTGCCATCCAGGGAGGGGGGTCAATCGGGGGGCTGCAGGAGAGCTTCCACCCCGAGGAGCCCGCAGAGCCACCCCAGTCCTCCCCATCGGGGGCTCGTACCCCATTCCTCCCTCACCTCCTTCCACTTACCCCTCCCTAGCCCCCCTTCCTGATGTACAAAATAAAGGACACGTGTTCAAAAATAGAATCTCTCTTTATTGAACAAAACTCGGGGAGACTGGGAAAAGGAGGTGGGAGAGGGGAAGAGAGAGGGTGGGAGAGGGGAGGGCAACTAAAATGATAAGGGGTTTGGAACAGGTCCCATATAAAGAGAGGCTAAAGAGACTGGGACTTTTCAGCTTAGAAAAGAGGAGACTGAGGGGGGGATATGATAGAGGTCTATAAAAGCATGAGTGGTGTGGAAAGGGTGCATAAAGAAAAGTTCTTCATTAGTTCCCATAATAGAAGGACTAGAGGACACCAAATGAAATGAAAGGGTAGCAGGCTTCAAACTAATAAGCGAAAGTTCTTCTTCACAAAGCAAATAGTCAGCCTGTGGAACTCCTTGCTGCAGGAGGCTGTGAAGGCTAGAACTATAACAGAATTTAAAGAGAAGTGAGATCAAGTCATGGAGGTTGGGTCCATGGAGTGCTATTAGCCAGGGGGTAGAAATGGTGTCCCTGCCCTCTGTTTGTGGAAGGCTGGAGATGGATGGCACGAGACAAGTGGCTTGGTCATTGTTTCGGTCCATCCCCTCCAGAGTACCTAGTGTTGGCTGCTGTCGGCAGACAGGCTATTGGGCTAGATGGACCTTTGGTCTGACCCAGTATGGCTATTCTAAGCTCAGGGTCGGGGGTCTCACTGGACCACCTTGATTTTCATGCAAACCTGCTCCTGGGTGGCCAGGCTGGCAGCTATCCTGCCCTAGACGGCCACTTTCCTGTGCCTACTGCGGACGTCGTGGATGAGGTCCACAATCTCCGCACTAGACCAGGTGGGCGCCCGCCTCTTGCGGACCCGGGCAGGCTCCCGGGAGCTGCCAGCTTGGTCCCGGGAAGAGGCAGAGGGCTGGGTGGCAGCGGGTAGCTGGTTCGTGCCATACCAGGTGCAGGGTCTGCTGTCTGGGTGCTGGCAGGCTTCCTTCTGGCACGGGCACCGTAGCTAGACCGTGCCCCTTTAAGGGCTCCGGGGCCGGAAGGGGGGGCAGACGAGTTTCCCTGGTGGTGCCCAGAGTGGCCACCAGGGCAAGCTGGGGAGGGCTAGCCTCCCACTAGTTCGAATTAAGTGGCTACACACCCCTTAATTCGAACTGCTTAATTCAAACTAGGCGTCAGTCCTCGTAGAATGAGGTTTACCTAGTTCGAATTAAGCGCTCTGCTAGTTCGAATTAAGTTCGAACTAGCGGTTTGTATGTGTAGCGCCTATCAAAGTTAATTCGAACTATCGTCTGTTAGTTTGAATTAACTTTGTAGTGTAGACATACCCTCAGAGCCTCCCTGGTCCTCCCCACAGGGGGCTCATGTCCCATTCCTCCCTCATGTCCTTCCACTTACCCTTCCTAGCTCCCCTTCCTGATGTCAAATAAAAGACCTGTATGTTCAAAAATAGAAACTGGGTTTATTGAACAAAACGGGGGAGGGGGGTGAACCTCTGGGGAGACCAGGGAAGGGTGGTGGGAGAGGGGAAGGGAAAACTTGGAGGAGGGAGCTGGAAGGGGGAAGCAAGGGGAAGAAGGGGGAGGAGAAGCTTAGCACTCAGGGGTGGGGGTCTCGCCGGGCCAACCGTCTCCCAGCACTGTGGGTGAGGGGGCCTCGACGTCCCCAGGGCCATGGGGAGGAGGGTGTGGAGGTTGAGGTGGGGGGGGGGGGTATGGAGGTTGTGGAGGGTGAGGCGGGAGGGGGAGCAGGAGTGGGAGGAGAAACAGAAGCTTGAGGGGGCAGCAGGTGCTGGGGCAGCACGAGGCAGAATGCTCTGCAGCAGGGCCTGCAGGTCTTCGCAGATGGCATGGCCCTGGGCAAGCTGCTCCCGCCGGAGCTGCAGGTCCTCCTGCACCCAGTCCCGGATGGTGCAGTGCAGGGCTCGCAGACCCCCAGGTGCTGGTTCCAGTACCACTGCCGTGTGGCGGTGGTCCTGACTAGCCCGCGGGTGTGGGAGGCTGTCCCCGGTGAGGTGGTGCACCCTGCATGTGCATCTGGTATGGCTGTGGGGCAAGAGGAGGAGTGGTCAGTTCTCCCTGGAGACATAGTGGATGAAGCCCAGCCCCCCCCCGCTTGCACAGAGGCCATGGTCGGAATGTCCAGCTCTCCCAGGGAGTGGGAGCTGCCCCAAGACCACACCTATGCCCCTGTGCTGTGTATAGTGTGAGTGAGGTGAGGGGGAGATGTCCCCTGCCTCTGTGTAGAGGGGTCGTGTGAAGGGAAGGTGTCCTGCTGTGTCCTGTCCCGGGTTCAGAAGTGTGTCAGGTCTCTTCACACATGCATGTGGCTATCAGGTCATGGCCCCTGTGTGTCACGCAGCTGGAGCCACCTGCTCAAGGGTGGCATGGCACATGCCTGCACGTACACAGGTTGCTGCATGATCCGTGGTAGGCAAGGCCCATGTGCGTGGTCCCTGGTCATGTCCGTCCTCTTCCCTCCCCCCCGAGTAGGGGACGGTGATGGCACTTGCGGCTGTGGCTTCCCCGAACGACCCTGCTGACTCCGGTGTGGGACAGCTTGAGGATCCCGGTGGCGTGGCACCTTCTGCATTGGCACCTCTGCCATGCCCAGGTCAGGGCCCTCCGGTCCCGGCCTCCTGCCCCCACGGAGGGGTGTGGACCATCCCGCCCCCAGGATGTGGTCGAGGGCATGGAAGTAGGGGCAAGTGTCAGCCCGTACTGTGGAACTGCCCCTCGTGGCCCTGGCATGTGCCTACCGCAGCTCCTTGATTTTGAGGCGCACCAGCTACTGGGTGTGTCTGTGGCCCTTCCGCGTCCATAGACGGCTGCGTTCTTCCACCTGGTGAAGAGATCATGAACATTGGGGGCCTTCCCCCAAACCTCAATGAGGTCCATGATCTCCGCACCAGTCCAGGAGGGCGCGCGCCGTCTACGGCCCCTGGTTGGCCTCTGGGTGCTGGGAGACTGGGTGGGGGACGGTTGGCTGCCACTGGATGCCTGGCTCATGGTCTGACCACTGGGCAAGGGGCTGTCACTGCTGCTGTGTGCAGGCGGACCTGTAGCTGGCACGTGCCAAGTAGCCGGACCCGACCCCTTTAAGGGCCCTGGGGCGGGGGGAGGAGTTTTCCTGGTTGTGCCCAGAGTGGTCACCAAGGCACCCTGGGAACGGCTGGAGGCCCCCTAATTCGAAATAAGCATCTACACAGCGCTTATTTTGAATTGGACGGTATTCCTTGTAGAATGAGGTTTAACTAATTCGAATTAAGCGCCCCGCTCTTTCGAATTTATTTCAAAATAGCAGTTTGCCTGTACAGACACTATTAAAGTTAATTTGAAATAACAGCTGTTATTTCGAATTAACTTTGCTGTGTGGACATACCCCTAGAGATTAGTGGCCTATTATAGGGGTATGTGAGGTTCCTTGGCCTGCAGTGTGCAGGAGGTCAGACTAGAATCAGTGAATCCCTTTTGACCTGAAAGTCTGTGAGCCTGTGGTATGGTGCTTGCCCCAAACCCCTGAAGGGAAACTGGAGCTCCTTGTTCTTTCATCCTGTTTCTGCCTGCCCATTTCTCTATTTAATCATTTCTCCTTCCTGAACATTCACAATAGCAAACAAAAATTCTCTCTCAATGCAGTGGTATTTGTGCTCCTGCACAGCAGCACTTTTAATGATTTAAGGATCCTCCATCCTTAAATCACGGATAAGAATCCCTGAAGAATTTTCTTTTTTTCTCAAGCACGTGGCAACCATAATATCAATCTTTTCTCATCTTTGCATTTGACTCAGCTTTTCTTGTGCCTGTCTCTCATCAATTAGATTTTACATAATATATAAGACTCTTGTTAACCTACACTATCTTGCAACACTACTCAGTGAATACGTGACCCAGGTTCACCTGCAAAAGGTTTCTCTTGGAAGTCTGCCCGGAGGTAACTAGGTGTTGTCTATATTAGAAAGTGCACTAGTTTAGTAAAATCAGTTTAAAAGTCACTCTAGTTTAAAACCTAACATAGATATGCTTAATTTAGTCTAATCCTTCCTTGTATTGATAAAACAGTGATCTCCAATCTTTTTACACCCAAGATCACTTTTTAAATTGCAGAACAAGCAAAGATCTACCGCCCATCCTTCCCCCAAGACTCCACCCCTTCCTTGAATCCCCACCCTCTCTATTCTTCTTCTCTCCATCACTTGCTATCCCCAACCCTTATACACTCTACACTGCCACTTTTTTCCCCTCAATTCTTATGTAGGAAGAGGTTTTTCCAACATTTGGCCTGTCTAGACTGGACCAAATGTTAGAAACACCCCTTCTTTTGGAATCCCCCTTATTCCTTGCGGAATGAGGAATATAGGGGTTACCAAAAGAGCATGTTCACTCTTCCACTAAAAAAACCAGAACAAATGCATCCCTGGACGTAGAATAGTTTTTCTGGGATATCTCTGGAATCCTGGAAAAACTCAGGCAGTCTAGCCATACCCTCACTGGGTTGAGACAGGAAGTGTGGGCTCTGGGGTGGGAATAAGGGATTTGGGTGTGGGGAGAGGTGCAAGGTCTGGGAGGAAATTTGGATGCAGGAGGAGGTGGAGAAGGGGATGCTGGCCCGGGGAGGGGACTCCAGGCTGGGGAGTGTTGGTCAGATGGAAAGTTGAGGTACTAAGCAAGCCACAGCCTTGTGGCTGTGAGGATGCAGGAATTTGGGGTCGGGTACGTGAGGGGCTCAGGGCAGGGGGTTTCAGTGTATGATAGGCTCAGCTCTAGGGTCTGGGTGGGTGCAGGAGTGTTATAATGCTGCGGCCAGATGGGGGCTTGGCCCCAATGGGGGTTGGTTTGGCCAGGCTTAATTTTTAAATAAAATACTATGTCAAACACAAAAAGTTTCTACGTTGTCTTTATTTGAGAAGGGCAGGGAACCTGTTTTGAGTCAGGGGTCACTGACCCACAGAAAAGTCAGTTGGGGCCACACAAGCGAGATCCAAAAAAAAAATCCTCCCAAAACCCCCCCAAGCCTCAGTAATGTGGCCCCAACTGTGCTGGTGGGAGCAGGGGATATGATACTGGGAAAGGGTGCTAGTGGGTGCTGGGGCAGGGGAAGGGTTCTGCAGCAGGGGAGAGGGGACAGGGTTCTGCAGCAGGGGACAGGGTACCAATGTGAGCAGGGAGACAGGGTACTGGGGTGGGGGCAGGGTTCTGCAGCAGGGAACAGGGTGCTAGTGAGGCCAGGGAGTCCCCTGCACCATCCCCCCCAACTCCTCTCTGCCCATCCCCCGGAGGGAGCACCCTCTCCCACCTGCTCCAGGGCCAACTCCCCCTTCCGTGGCACAGGGAAGCCCCCATGCATGTGCCTCCTGCGGAGCAGGGAAGCCCTTACGCATGCCTCCTCTGGGGACCCCTCCCCCGCAAGTTCTGGCATGCCACAGACCTGAGGGAGGGGAGCAGCCAGTGTACTTCTGGAACCCCCGGAAGTGGCACGCAGCTGCAGGACTTCCGTCCACCCTGCAGGTAGCCAGCACTACCTCCATTTTTGCTGGAGGTAAGTAGTGGGGCTTCTCAGGGGTGGGGGGAAATGGGAGGGCCCCTGAATGCCTCGCCATCGACTGGTCAAGCCCTCGTGATCGACTGACCGGTTGGTGACCACGGGCTTAAATTGTTTAACAGTGAATTTTTAAAAAGATGATTTAAATAAGTGCAGTGTCTAGTATAGACACAGTTTTAAATCAGCCTATTATCTGAGGAAAAAAATGTTTTCCTGAGATTTACTTCACTTACATAGATTACAAATAACCTAGAATGGTTCTTAGAAATACGTTAGCTATTCGTGTTAAACAATCTGTTCCAACTTGTATTTAACTGTGACACCCTGTATAGATTTCCCAGATCTGACAGAAAGCTCTGTGTAAGCTCAAAAACTTGTCTCTCTTCCCAACAGAAGATGGTTCAATATAAGATAGTATCTCACCTACTTTGTCTCTCATATCCTGGGACTAACATGGCATCCATCCATCCATCAGGTGTTAGTGGCTAGTCAGTTAACCATTTAACTGGTTAGCAAGTGCTTATTGGTTAACAGTTCCTGTTAACTGCAATCCCCATCCTCTGCATGCTCTGCATTTAAAACTTGAACTGGCAAGCTGTTCTGAGTTTTATATGAAGAGCATGCAGTGGAGTCGCCTGCCATCCCACATTATTGCCTCTGACACAGAGGCAGCAGTGTGGGGCAGCAGCAGTCCCTGTCTGCTGAGGGCCCGAGCTCCCGGTCGACAGAGGCTGTTCTGGCATCCAGTGGACAGGGGCTGCTGCTGTGGAGCAGCCTATGTCCACAGCGAGCCTGGGCTCGCCAGTGGCAGAGGCTGCTCCGTGGGATGCCCCCAGCTTGGGTCCCTCAGCGGACAGGGGCTATTCCCACCCTGTACTGGTACCTCCGTATCAGACGCAGCAGTGTGGGGCAGCAGACTCCTCAAAAAATGAGGAGTAATGTTAGTTCAAACCAAGAGGTTTGATTCGAACCAACACGGCCTGGAGTGCAATTCCTGGTTCGAATCAGCTGGTGATTGTCATAGTGCACTGACAGGTTTATGCTAATGAAGCGCGGGATATTTAAATCCCTGCTTCATTAGCAATTTCGGTCGGCTACATTTGCATCCCTATCTCGAGATAGGGAGCAAGTGTAGATGTATCCTTAGTTTTAATGAGTACAGTGCCTGCCCCAATGGGGCCCCTCATACCACTATGGTAATTGTAAGAATAATAAACAAAGACAGATTTTGATACTGGGTGAGTATACAAGATGAAAGTAACCCTGTTATTAGCTTGCCATTCAACAGCTGTTACAGAGGGTATGACTGGAGCCCAGGCCTTTTGGAGAACTAGGGCCTAGAGACTGCACCATCTGTAGACTCCTGAATTTCATCTTTTTTGTACAGGCGGCCTCTGACTTGCGACACAATGGGTTCCTGGGGAAGCATCGAAAGTTGGGGGTGTCGTTACTGGAACCCTCATTTACAGTAGGCATCGTGCCCCATAAATGTGGGCTGAGGACGTAAGTCGGAGGTTTTCGGCCTCTTCCTCACTTTAAAAAATGGTTGCAAGTGCGGGGGATTGTAACTCGGGTGGTTGCATCTCGGGGGTTTCCTGTATAGCAGAAATGTTTGGGTAGTGTCATGTGATCGTCCCACATAGTTTAAATCAGTGAATGGCTTATCTGTCTCAGTTCAGGTAGTGGTTGGTGCTCAAAATAAATGTATCCTAATCTCAATCAGGCTAGGAACTTCTGCGATCTTGGATGGTTCTTAAATAAGTTCTGTTTTATCTGGTTATGGTCTTCCTGTACTTTCTGGCTGTGTCTAGACTGGCCAATTTTTCCGGAAAATCAGCCGCTTTTCCGGAAAAACTTGCCAGCTTTCTACACTGGCCGCTTGTATTTCCGCAAAAGCACTGACTCCCTACTGTAAGAAATCAGTGCTTCTTGCGGAAATACTATTCTGCTCCCGTTCAGGCAAAAGTCCCTTTTGCGCAAAGCTTTTGCGCAAAAGGGCCAGTGTAGACAGCTCAGATTTGTTTTCCGCAAAAAAGCCCCGATCGCGAAAATGACGATCGGGACTTTTTTGCGGAAAAGCACGTCTAGATTGGCACGGACGCTTTTCCGCAAAAAGTGCTTTTGCGGAAAAGCATGAGTGCCAATCTAGACGCTCTGTTCCGAAAATGCTTTTAACGGAAAACTTTTCCATTAAAAGCATTTCCGGAAAATCATGCCAATCTAGACGCAGCCCCTGTGTTTAACTTTGACTTTAATTCTGTGGCAGTGAGCTTGGATTTTTTTCAACAGTTTCAAATTTTAAAATTCGTTTTGTTACGTTAAATGTATAATCAGTATAATATTGATTCTAGTGTTCAATTTAATATTAAAGTGTAATTTTGTTGTCCCATAATTCTTAATTTTCATAGCACACTTTGTATAGAACACAGAACTGTACTGTAGAAGTCGTCAAGGAAAGTGGGTGGCTTTAAAAGGTGACATTTAGGACGCATAGCAGCTTGGACCAGATGGGTGGCACTTTAGGATTAGCTGGAGATTTCTATTAAATCATGGACCTCAACCTAGAGGTTATAAATTGGTAATCTGGAAGTTAAAATGATATTGCATTTCACATATTGCTATATGGGAGGGAGTTGGGATGGGGCAGGAAGTGGTTCCCTCTGGAGATAGTTTGCACTGTTGTGCTAAAAGAATTAGCACTAAAGTATTCAGGGCTCGCCAAACTGCGGCGAGCCCCACTCGCCAGCCAGGTTGTCTGGCGATCTGTGCATGCGCACATTGTTCTGCGCATGCGCAGATCGCCCAAACCCGGCTCTTCCGGGTTACAATCTACTCGCCAAGAGTAGATTTGTATAATTTGTCGAGCCCTGAAAATATTGATAGGCGGGCAACTCCCATGCAGCTGAAGTCCTGAGACTTCCCCCACACACCATTGCAGGGTTGAAGCCCCATGACTCTCCCCAACCCCAAGACAAGAGCCCCAGCAGGAGTGCTTGATTCTCAAACTTCTGAAGATTATCATATACAACTTGGAAGGTCAATAAGTTTGGTTACTCCAAGCTGATGGCCTATTAAGGCCACTCCACTCTTATACAGTCTATTGAAGAAAGTCCTCCCACTCAGTAGGTCTCCCTGTGGACTTCACAGCGAGAAGTCAATGGCCAGCCCCTGTGATTGATTACAATGTACAGGGACATGTGATATGCTTATGTGACCTTGGACTCCATCTTGGGCCAGTAACTTTCCATACATAGGGGCTAATGGCTCCCTATGGTACAATACATTTCCATTTATATAGCAAAGAATATAAAAGATACCTGAGACTATTTTGCTTCTTTTCTGCTCTAATTCTTTGGACTGAATTTATTCAAGGAGCATCTTGAACTACAGACTGAGGACCTTCCAGTCATTTGGAAGTTACCATCTCTACTACAAATTGATATAAGGACTTCACAACCATTTTGAATATATATCAGCTATTAACCATTTATAACTCTGTTCTTTTTTTAATAAACTAGAAGAATTACCCAGCATTGTCCAGATCCAGCATTTGTTTAGTGTGGGAGGGGGTGCGTGCATCCTGCCTGGCAGTTGCTTCCCAGGGTCATCCTGGCGCACTGAGGGCCCACCTGGCTCCATGAGGCTGGCCCAGGGTAGTGGTGACTGCTCCCCATGGGCTGACCTGGGGCAGCGGGGGCTGTGTGCTATGGTGGCCTATGGGCAGCTTAGAGTGGCAGGGGGGACTGCATAGCAGCCGTGTTACCAGATTTGCCCAATACCCTGGGGTATGCTCATTTATCAGGGTTACCCTTATGGGACTGGGGGAAGGTTAACAGTTCTATCAGTGTGCTGTTGGTGCTTACTTGGGCTCTCATATGGAGCTGAATTCTCCCTGCTGCCAATTCCCCCTCCCACTGGAGCTCTCCTGCAGGAACTAGGTTCCTCAGGATGGGGTTCTTCCCACCTTAGCAACACACACAGACACTCACACCCACTAATCAGAGCACGTCTGAGAGGACTGGGTACTCAGCACTCACAAGCTGACCCCCTCATATGTCCCTGGACTCAGCTGGCTGGGTTTCACAGCAATGCCACACTGCACCCTCATGTGCCTTTGGACTCCGTGGGCTGGATTAAACAGCACTTTAAGCTGCCATCCTCATAAGCCCCCAGGTTCAGCACCCCCTATCCCCACTTTCACACCACAGTCATTCACAGGTAAACCACACGATGAGCAAACCCCACAGGATTTTGGGCACTACAGGGATCTTTTGCTTGGGTACAAGAAGCGTTGCTGCAGAGCAAATGGGGAAGCCAAAACAACACCCCTTAAGGAAGAGTGAGCAAAAGAGAAAGAAAGAGAGAGAAGCAACCAGTTTAACAATGAAAGTGATTTATTTCTGAGTAGTGAATAGATATCAAACAGTTACAATATTAAATCTAACAATTACAATATTAAATCTAAATTGAAGCTGATTACACATGTTAGGTAACCATATAACAGTTTACACAGGGCAGGGTCAGGAGGCTATGCTTAGAGAGATAGTTGAGAGAGAGAGAGAGAGAGAGAGAGAGAGAGAGACCTCACCACTCCACGGAGCTTGCACTGATCGGGGTTCCCAGATGATGATGGTAGCCGGGGGTCCAGAGGGCAGGAGAAAAGCAGGACAGAGCCCCCAGCACGATCAGACAGGAGATGAAAAAGTCTCAATGGAACTGATGCAGTTTAAGTCCAGGTATCAGAACAGTTTTCTTGGGGCAAGGATAGGAGTTTTATAGAGATAGTTCAAAGAGAAAGAGGAGAGACAATAGAGACTGATCACACCTGGTTATGGGTGATGTTCCTTGAACGAGCTCACAATGCAACTTGGCAGTTTCAGTATTTTAGATGTCAATAGGATCGTTACTAGAATTGGTCTGATAATGACTAATTTGGGTGTGAGCAGGCCTAGGTTCATTAGCATCTGGAGCAGGGATTTCCCATCAGGCAGTGCTTCTCTGCTTTCGGTGTCCCATAGTTCAGTGCGGTTCCTGCCTTGGAAGAGCTGCTCTCCATTCTGTATGCTAATGAGATGTCCCTCTGTTCCATCTTTAATGCAAATGAGGCTGGGGTGTTTCCTTAATTGTATCACCCTTGTCTGAAGCAGTTTAGGTGTGTCTTCCCTGGCCTTTTCTTTGCTTTGTCTTTGATTCTAGCAGAGGCCTGAGGGAGGGGGATGGTTTTCCATGAATGTCACTCCCTGACTCCCCAAGAGCACAAGGCTGACAGGCGACCATGTTCTGGTTCCCCAAGAATCACAGAGCTGGTGAGTAACAGCCGGCAGCTGCTCTTCAGGGCTGGGGTGCTTGCTGCCCTCCAGTGGTCATTCAGAGTATAATTGTCCCTGCTCTCTCACCCCTCCCTTTGTTTCATATGAAACAATTACATTCCACACACATCCCATTGTCCTGCCACAACCAAACCCTGAACTTTTAAAGTTATGATAAAAGGAAACTGCAAACCAAATTTGGTGGTCCTAGCTCTTACTGTTTAGGAGGAGTTCTTGAACAAATGGACTCAGGGATGAATGGACACACAGATAGACACACAGACTCGCTAAAATATATAGCAGACCTTGAGTAAATGTACTAAGGTTTGGCTGACACTGCGATATTTGGGTAAGATCTGAGACACATTGACCTGAAAATAAGTGTCTGATCTTTTGGGATTGGTAAGAACCTCATCTATAGTGAAATAGGTTTTTAGTAACTTCTCACTATATTAGACTTGGCTCTCTAGATGGGAGACCAGGGCTGGAGTGCCTAAAGGGAGCTGTGTTTTGCCTTCTGGTTAAGTGTGGCATCAGAAGCTGTTTTATAACATTATATTGTTGAATCTAATTATAGACTAAACCACTAGCTTTGGTGATTGCCTGCCCTATTTCTTGCATCCTGTCCTGAATCTGACACTGAGTGGTTCCACCCAGACATCTGGTCACAGCCACTTGCACATCTAACAGATGCCCAGGTACCCTTGCCCTTCTGAGCTCTGATACTCTGTGTATTCTTCTCATTACTGTCTTTAGCCATCTGTCCATATTTCAGTGTTATATACAAATATACTTATATTGCGACTTGTACAACTGAAAAAAAAATTCCCTAAATTCTGAGCTCAGTTAGAGTGGACAGTTGCTGAGCAACTGAATCCACTCTGTGTAGTGATTGGAAGTGAGGGCTCTGTACATCAGCATCTGTGTGTGTCTGATCTTACTTGTACATCATGAAGTAAGTTAACTACTATATTTTATGTAACAGATGTCCTTAGGCTTTTAAAACTTTGATTAACCTATTAGGAAAATGTAGTAAATAGGATAATGAATCCACCGTTACACAAATGCTTCCACATACCCCAAAGATGTCTGGGGAAGGTACCAAATGGTACCACTGTTTGTTAATCCCAATGTAGATCATCTCTGACATGTATTTGACCTATCTGTTCTTAAAAATATCTAGTGTCTGAAATTCCATAACCTTTTTATGTAATTTATTCCAGTGCTTAACTACTCCGTTAAGACTTTTCCTAATGTCTAACCTAAATTTCCCTTGTTGCAATTTATGTCCTTATGTCCTCCGCAATTATGCAGAACAATTTATCACCCTCCTCTTTATAACAATCTTTTATGTACTTGAAGACTGGTATGTCCCTCCCAGTTCAGGTGAGTATCTTTTACATTGCTGTTCTTGTTTTATTTTTAAAGGCTTAGATTCTGTTAGTGAATGGCTTTTGTGGCTGCAGAACTATGGAGTATGATGAATAACCCTGGAAACTTAACATGGCGAGTGCCAAACAGAAATCTGAAGGAAACAAGGTTGCTAAAATTTTACTAAATTTCAGACTTTCTGCAGTGGCCAGGAGCAGACGTATAAGGGAGAATGATAGTTTTGGTGAGAGTGTGTGATTGTAGAAATGATGCATCACATTTAAGCTCTCAAACTTATTTTCACAATAGTAATTCTCAGCATCTCTTGCTGAAGCAGAAATTTTTGGTGTGTTTATAGGAATTAGGCTAACAGTAACAAACGGCATATAAAATTTGACAGCACCTCAAATTTAATGTTTCATTTTTATTAACAGTGTTCTGTTTTCTTTTACAGCTGTGTATGATCGAATGCGAGCAGATCAGAAAAAGTTTGGTAAAGCTGCGTGGGCGGCAGCAGTAGAACGTATGGAAAAGCTCCAGTATGCAGTTTCTAAGGAGACTCTGCAGCTGATGAGAGCTAAAGAAATCTGTTTGGAGCAGAAGAAACATGCACTGAAAGAAGAGGTAATTTCTCATATAAATCCATTTACAATTAAAATACTGGAATTTATCATGAACTAATTCTGAATTAAATTTTCTGAAAGATTTTTATATAAGCATTTATAACTATTTACAAAAAATACCATTACCTTCCATTTTTTTTCTGGTACCCTGTGTCCTTGTACTGTTTAATAAGCAAATCTAGCAACTCTTTGAGAAGACATATTTTTTGTGTCCTCATTCAGCTAAATATTTCAGCTATCTTAACATTTCTAGCAATCTTAGTAGAGCAAATAGAATGGGAGCGCGGTTGTGGGTAGGATCAGAAATTTCTTATTGCATCATTTCTCAAACTGGAGTCTGCGAGGCCCACTGATCAACTTCTTGTCCTTTCTTCCATTGCCTCCTGGGGCCCAGGACTAATGCAGGCTCTGTAACTTCCCTGGTTCTACATGGTTCTCAGAAGTGGCTGCCAGGTCCCTGCAGCGACTCCTCACATAGGGGTGATCAGGGAGGCTCTGTCCCTGCTTGACTGCCACCCAGGGGCAGATGACAGTTTTGCGGGGCCCTGGGCAGTGTAATTCCGCAGGGCCCCCCCTTTGCCACGGCGCATGCGCAGTGACGCCATGTGCATGCGCAGCGGCGCCACGGTGCATGCGCGGAGCTTTTTGAAGCGCTGGGGCCCGGGGCGGCCACCCCGTTCACCCTGCCCTATATCCGCCCCTGCTGCCACCCCAGCAGCTCCTGTTGGCTGGGAACCATGACCAATGGGAGCTGTGGGTTCAGCGTCTGGGAGCATAACGACAACATGCAGAGTCTTTGTGGCTGCTCATGCACCTAGGAGCTGCAGTGACTTGGTAGCTACTTCCAGGCACTTCAGTAAGTGTTGCCAGTACACTACACCCCATTCCTCTACTCTAGCCCAGAGTCACCTTCTGCACCCCAACTCTTTATCCGCAGCCCCAGCCATTGCCTTCACCCCCTTCCTATACCCTAATGCTTTGCCTCAGTAAATGAGGGTGGGAGAGAGGGTATAGAGCAAGTAGGTGGTGGGCCCTCTCTGAAGGGATGGGGCAGGGGAATCATTAAAGAAAAAAATCAAAATTAAGTCCTTCATTTGCTAAAATTTTAGAACTGCTGTCCTAGTGTATAATCTCAATGCGTTATTGTTCCAAAGAAGTTTTGGAGCCCTGAGAGCAGTATTGGCTCTTCGATGGCTCAGTGTACATCAGTATCTGAGATCTGGAAAAAGGTGACAATTCTTTCACCCTCAATCCCCCTCCAAAAAATCCTGAAATAAAAACGAGGCACCCAAAAAACCCTATATATGAGTGGGAGGATGGTAAAGATGGCAACATACTTGGTGAAAGCTGCAGAAGCAAGAAGCTTTTCTTTTATATTTTCATTGTTCTCAATTTTTTATTTATAGCATATAGGACAATGAACTGTGGAAAAAAATTCTTGCTTCTTCAGCTTTTTCATCAAGCATGTTACTCACTTTGTTTTTATGATGTTTGTGGGTCAATTTTCATTATAAATTACTAGAATGCTACTGAATTTCCAGTTTGCTATTACCACGGATACATAAACATGTCTCTTTCTCTTTATAGAAGTATTGAAGCCTATTTTACTAGCCAAAATTATTCGAGAATCATTGAATCATATAAATGATTAGTATGTGCACAATCTTTTAATTTTGATTTCAACACAGCATTTTCCATGTGAATAAATCTCCCTATTTAAAATCATATTGTCAATGTTATCATAAATTAGTAAATAAAAATAAATACATAGCATTGTTTGGATGCTGCTCATATGTTGGAAAGTGTTACAAACTGCTCATTGATATTAAATGCTTATGCTGGCTTATTTTTGGCAAATTCAAAATTTTCTCTGTTTTTGAATGCTTCTTTATTGGATTCTCATTGTTTGCTCTATTCATAAAACTTATGATTGTCTCTGACGCTCACATAGTATAATCATGGTTATTACATGATCATCCAGAACCAGTTTGCTGTTTCTTTACTGTGGTAAAAGTTATAAGGTATGTGACAGGGCATTTTATATTCTTTATAGGAATATATTCATGAATATGACATAACTTGACTATGCTTTTTGCAAGATATTTCATGTGAGAAATCTTGGAAAAGTATTCTTTGAGTGATTACTTGTGACCATTCAATTTAGGTGTGTGCTCGCAGCATGCACCAGTGCAGAAAGATTTTCCTTCAGTAGTATCAGTAGGAGACCAGGTCCCAGCATCCCTTGGAGTGGTGCACACGTCGGACTATATAGGGAGCTTCTGGACCCTTCCTTCTCCAGATCCTTCTTTCCCCCAGTGATGGTACAGTAAACTTCTGATAATCCGGCACCTTTAGGACCCAGGGGGTGCCGGATTATCAGCTATGCCAGACTATCAGAAGGGGGGGGCTATGAGGGCTGTGGGGATGCTTCCCCAGAGCCCCTCATAGCCCTCCCTTCTGATAGTCCGTCTCTGCCCCAAGAGTCCCTGATTCAGCCGCTGCTGGTCAGTTTCAGCAGCGGCTGAATCGGGACGCCTGCAGCAGAGCAGCTGGGGTGCTGCCGGGTTGCTGAAATTGACCAGCGGCTGACTCCAGAAAGCCAGAGGCAGAGCTGCTCTGCCCCAGCTTCCTGGAGTCAGCCCTGGTCAGTTTCAGCAGCGGCTGAATCAGGATGCCTGGGGCAGAGCAGCAGGAAGGCTGCTGGATTGGTCCAGTAGCGCCGAGGAGCGGCGCTACTGGACCAACCCAGCAGCACCCCAGCTGCTCTGCTGCAGGTGTCCCCAAGTCAGCTGCTGCTGAAACTGACCAGCGGCTGATTCCAGGAAGCTAGGGCAGAGCAGCTCTGCCTCTGGCTTTCTGGAGTCAGCTGCTGGTCAATTTCAGCAACAGCTGAATCCGGGACAGCTGGGGTGCTGCCGGGTTGGTCCCGCAGCCCCAAGGGGCAGCACTACTGGACCTACCTAGCAGCACTCCAGCTGTTCTGCCCCCTGCTTCCCGGATTCAGCACTGGTCAGTTTTAACAGCGGCTGAATCGGGGAAGCTGCGGGCAGAGCAGCTTCAATGGTCCGGCTGCCTGGAGCACTTCTGGGTTCTTCATGGTGCCGGACCATCAGGAGTGCCGGACCATCTAATGGTCCAGCATCTGAGTTTTACTGTACTTGGAACTGTGCTCCAGCTAAGCTTTAGTGATCTCTTTATGTTTCCCTCTATAAGTGTAAATAGGTTTAATTGTTTTTTGTTGATAATGTTAGTCTTTGTAATAGATAGTCCTCCACAGGGACTTGCCCTGGAAATGGGCATGGGCATGCACTGGTCTCCTGGGTACTAATATTGTATTAAGTGTTGCAGGCCCATGTCTGTTTGCAACCCTCACAAACAGTGCCTCCACTGCTCAGGTGGAGGTCATATCAGGCTACGTCTGCACTGTAGGGTTTGTGTGTCTTTTACAGAGGAGTTCTTGCACAAAAACTTCTTGGCTTAAAAGCACATCCACAACTCAAAGTGCATCATTTTTGCAATGCGCTTTTGCACAAGAGAGCGTCCACACTGCATGGATGCTCTTGCACAAGAAAGCTCTGATGGCCATTTGCAGAATGGCCATCAGAGCACCTGTTCTTTTTCGGATAGGCTCTTTTTACGCAAGAAACCCCTGCAGAGCGTCCACACATGCCTTTTTGCGCAAGAGCTGTAGCACAAAAAGGAGTTATGCCTCATAGAAGGAGGTATGCCTATGAGTGTTCTGTTGATTGATTGTAGATTTTCTTTCACAAAAATGCGCTTGAGGTGTGGATGCTCCGTGGGTTTTTGCGCAAAAACCTTGTAGTGTAGACGTAGCCTCAGTGAGAAGTACCGAATTTGTTGGCCTTCCAGACCAAGGTCTTTAAAGGATAGAGACATTAGGTTAAAGGTACTGATGATAGAGTTGGCTTTGGCTCTGCAAGACCAATGGTTCAATTCAGCTCTGAGCACTAGCGCTTAAGTGCAGAGTGCCCCCTGGCACCAACAATGTATCGGCACCAAGAGTCTTTGGAGGCACCGTCAAAACAGGGTAAGAAGTTGAGGAACGATAAGTCACTGGGCCATGCAAGTCAAGGCTCAAGTCTCCATCAGACAAGGCCAAGGCACTGGAGAAAGCATCAAAAAAGAGCAAGTCAACCTGCAGAGCTCCTCAGTTCCGTCACCGGCCATCCAAGAACCTTTCATCTTGGAGACGTTTCAAGTAGCGCAGGACATTCTTGACTTGCCAGTCCCACCGACACTCTCGGAACTGGGACCCCAACACAGGGGAAAGCCTTCATTGGTATGTTAGTTACAGCCCACTTGATGCTCCTGCTCTCCAGAAAGTTGGTTCAGGAGAGCACCCCAAAGCCCCTCCCACCCTGCCATGGAAAGGCAATGGTCAGGCTCAAGAGCCAGAGCTTTGCCAGATATCGAGTGCAGACCATCTGAGGCACGTGCTGCCTAGCAAGCCAGACACCATGGGGTGAGATGCCCACCTGACCAGAGGAATCATTCATGCGATGGGTCCCCACAAGGTTGCTGCTGCTCCCCGTACTGGAGTTGTCACGCGGCACTGAAATTTGTTGGATATGAGAAACAGTTCTGGAGGTCCTGTTTCTCCTCCCAGCACCAGAGGTCATCATGTCATTGTCAGTGCCCTCCCAAAACAGGTCCAGAGGCCACTTTCAGTCTGACTTGAAGCCATGTACACACCTCTTGGTCTCCAGAGTCATCCTTATCCGGCAGCTCCTGGTGCCATAGGGGGCCAGAGTTCCCGGTCTTGGTCTTGGCTTCAGTGAGGGTCAGATCTACAGGAGTCCTTTCAGAGCAGTCTTCCCTTCCACCAGCACAGCCATCAGCACCGAGGTCCAAACCACCCATCCTGGTGCCGTAGGTGATACCCCACCCACTGCTTTGGCCACAAATACCCTGGCCTTCACAGTGGTGCTCTTGGATCCTATGAGGGTTTCCAGATGCAGCTGCAGGTTATGCTCTCGGTAGCTGGAGCTCAGAAGCACACTGCAATCCACCAGTTAGCCAACTTTCAGTGCCAGTTTTGACTACACCGGCCACCCCATTGGTGCAGGAGGAAGTCAAGAACCAGCAACTGTTTCCTGTGGAGGGGCAGTTGGCCCGGCCTCATAGTCTTCTTCACCAGATTAGGCCATTGTGTCCCCTCCTTTGGTAGTCCAGCAGGATAATGGGGCACATGAGGATTTCTTGAAGCAGGTGGCTGCTACCATGGACTTCCAGGCAGAGGAGGTGGATGGACCCATCTACACCATTTTTGGTTGCTTGGGGCAGACAGCTGAGGCTAGGAGCTGCCAAGATAGCTAAGGCATTGTAGTAAACATCCTCCTCAGTTCTCCCAATATCGAAGAGAGCAGAATGGAAATATTTTGTCCCTGCAAAAGACCATGATGTCTATATACCCACCCAACCCCAAACTTGTTAGTGGTAGTGTTAATCAGCAACAGGGAGCACCAGGGTCAACTGGTTCCAACCCCCTAAAACAAGTATTCAGACACCTGGATCTCTTTGCACAGAAACTTTGTCAGCTAGCTTCCAGTTGCGGGTGGCCAACCACCTGGCCTTGATTGCCCCATACAACTTGAGCATATGACAATCAATGGCTAAATTAGAGAATTCTTTTCTGGAGAACAGGAAGGAGTTAAAGGCTCTTGCAGAGTAGGGGACCGTGGCAGCTAGTGGCACTGCAGGCAGCCTTGGATACCACACATTTGGAGTCCAGATTCATGGCCTCAGTCATCTCTATGCATCAGTCAACGTGGCTCCTGCTCTTGTCCAGGGAGGCCCAGAGCTCACTTCTGGACCTCCTGTTTGACAGATGGCTAGTATCAGGCAGTGTCCTCGCAGGCGTTCTGTTTCAGCGTCCATGACACTCCCTGGAGAGGGGCATTGTGATGCATGGGTAACTCAGTGGTTCCATATCATCTGTCTTAGGTGGTGCCCTAGTTTAGCATTGGGCTGTCTAGGAGAGATCATTGTATCTCACAGGACAGCCACCATGCACCATAAAACTGGGCAGCTTCTAGACAATAGGGTATTGTTTGCTTGATTCTATGAGTGCTTGGAGCTCAAGGTTATATAACTTGACTAGTGGACTATAACCAGCCAAATTAAGTAAAATAAAGAAAACATCCTTAGGGTGAGGGAACATTCACACCATGACAACCAAATTATCTGAAGACCATCAACAAATCACGTAAAACTGCCATGATCAATAAGCTGAAATGACTCAATGTGGATTTCACATCCCTTTAAGAAAGATGGCTGGCATCAAGTGGCTCTCTCAGGGGAAAATGCTACATGTATTTCTGGTGGGGGGGAAAAGTGCTGAAGAAAAGTGAGAGTGGAATGGGGTTTGCCAACACAAACTCACTTCTGGGGACGATCAAGCCACTTATAATTGGATCAGAGAGAATTTTTGGCACTATGTATATTCACATCCGAAGGCTCATTGAACCTGGTGAATGTGTATGCCCCAACACTCTCCTTGTCTTCTGATCTGAAGGACCAGGTACAACCAGTTGAAGACCACCATAAGGAGGATTCCGAATCACAAATATGTTTTCCTGCCAGGGAACTTCAATGCAAGAGTGGAAACTGATTAGGAAGCATGGATAAGCGGTCTTGGTCAACACAGAACTGGTAAGATAAACAGAAAAGTTCAGAGACTGGTAGCAACTTTTTCCTATTATGACCTCTGTGTATCAAACTCATTCTTTCAGACAAAAGCTGCAAAACAGTCTATCTTGGAAACATCTCAGAACTGGTCACAGGCAACAGCTGTATCTTATCAGAAGGCATACCAACCTTAACATTATCTTCATTATTTGCAGCTCTCAAAGTGCTCACTGTAGCACAGACCACTCTTTGGTATGCAGCATAGTCAAACTTAACCCCGCCCCCCCTTCCAATCTCAACTTCCCCAAAACTCCCAAAACACTCAGATCTAAAAGTTAAAGGATGCCATTGTGGACCAAGAAAAGTCACAGTGGTACAAGAACATACTACAGCAAGCCCTTGACTCCAATGATGTGCCACAGCTGTCCAGATAAAGTGGGAGCAACTGAAGAACACAATTTATGGCACAGCTCTGTCTATCTTTGGGGGAAAAAGGAAAACTGTACCAATAACTGGTTTGATGCATATTCTATAAGCACCACTAGATCAGCTTATGCCTTATAGTTCTTCTCCATTTCTCCTCACCTCCTTTTTCTTTGAAACCTCTCACAAGGCACTGCTCTTTGAACAAGTTCAGTCTCCAATGGCTTTTATGAGTTCTGTAGAAAAGATTTTACTGCAGTATCAGGGATAGAGGATTTTTATTTCTCATATTTCCCAGTTCACAAACCCAAGGGAGACCTATCCTCAATCTCTGCAACCTCAACACATATGTCAGATATGTGAGATTCTGGATGGCCACCTTAGCGACTCTGTGTATTACATCATGACTGGTTTGCTGCCCTGGACTTTAATAGTGCTTATTTCTATGTAATAATTCTCTTGAGCCACAGGAGATTTCTTCTGTCTGTCATGGTAGACTGACACTATCCGTGCACTGCGCTTCTTTTGGTCTCTCTCTTGTCCTTGTGTTTACACTAAATGCAGGACTTTGGTAACAGCATACCGTATGAAGAGGGAAATTCATATATTCCTGGATCTGGATGGTTGGTCAATGTTGGAAGAATCCAGAGAAGTCCTCCTCTCATGTTCCATTTGCAGTACGCCTAACAGTGACTATCTAGAACTTATCCTAAACAGCAGAAAGTCAACTTTGGTCTCAACTCAGAGAATCAAGTTTTAGGCCTCTGGTAGGCTTTACGGGTTCGAAAGTGTTTGTGCTGACCAACTGATTCCACATGATTCACCCCGTTTGTCTAGAGCTGCAGTCTTAGCTCACAACCAGAGCCCCAGTATGCCTGAAATTGCTAGGCCATATGACTGAATGGATATAGTCCAGTTCACCAGATTGTGCCTTTATTCTCTTTAAATGTTGAAGTAAACCTATAATCTGAATACTCATCCCTTGGAGAGACTGGTCTGACTTTCTCCACTGATCTTGCACTTCTTATCACAGGGTAATGTGTGCCAAAGTGTTCCCTTTGCTCAATCCTCACTGATGAGGACTTTGTCGCTGATGCCGCCTCTAATAGGTTGGGGAATGCATTGGGGTCACTGAAAATTCAAGACCTGTGATCAAAACAGGATGCTTCTTGGCATATCAGTGTCCTAGAACTTTGTGCCATCTATAGTGTTTGTAAGGCCCTTCAGCATATATTGGGGCCTTCCTGGTGTGTGTTCTTACTGACAATACCACTGCAATGCATTATGTGAATAATTAGCAGAGGACACTCCCAGTGTCCTGTGTCAGGAATTGATCAGGCTTTGGCAGTTTTGTATCAGAGAAAACATTATCTCCATAGCCGATCACTTACCTAGGATCCAGAATTGCCTGGAGGATCACCTCAGTAGACATTTCTCCCTGAATCACAAGAGGTCTCTGAAGATCAGCATCCTGTGGTCCATCTTTGCAGTTTGGATATTCTGACAACTCTTTTACAATGAAAGACATGAAGAAATGCCATCTGTTTTAGGGATGTAATAGTGTAGTCAATTAACCAATAAGTAAAAGCTTATAGGTTAATACTATAGATTACATCTCTCCCACACCAGTAGATTTTTTTTAGCAGGCTGGCCAGCAGCCTGGCTCAGTCCAGGACCTACCCCTGCTGCGGCTCTGCATTTAAAGTATGTTAGGAGCCGGGCAGGCAGGCAGTCTGACTCATTTCCAGTTTGAGCCGGGTCCAGAAGCTCAGACCCCTTCCCAGATGGCTGCTGCCATCTCTCGCTACTGCCTCTGTATTGGAGACAGCAGTGTGGGGCAACAGGCAGCCAGTCCGTGAGGGGAGCTGGTTTTTAAACTGGCTCTCCTGGTGGACCAGCTCCTCCCTGGCACCCCGCACTGCTGCCCTGATACAGAAGCAGCAGCGCGGGTTAGCAGGAGGCTCTTCGGTAGTAGGGTCAGAGCTCACTGGCTGCCGGCCTCACTCCCGGAAACTATAGAATAGTCGAGTAACCAATATGAGTTAATGAGATTAATCGACTATTCAATTAACCAATATTTAACATCCCTAATCTGCTTTGCTTTCAAGAGGGTTTCAGTCCAGGTTGTTTGACAGATGACTTTTCACCTGGACTGACAATCCACACTTTTCAGGTGTTTTTTTGCAGTCATCCTTTACATAATTCTCAAACTGAAATTGGCATGTGCTAGTCTCATTTTAATGCTGCAGCATAGCCAGGACAATGGTCATTCTTTGATCTCTTTGCATTGTTAGTTGGGTGTCCCATATCTCTTCCATTTTACCCTGACTTTATGACTCAGCATCATGATCAGCTCCCTGCATCTGATGGCATATTGCTGCATTGTTAAAGGAGTAGGGACAATATTCTAGCAAATCTCTCTATGTAGTAGGAAACCTTATAGTAGAAGCATGTTTAGCCAAGTGGAAGTGATTCTTGATGAGGTAGTTAGCCTAGGAAGTTCAGCCAAAGATGGCTTCTGTCCAGGACGTCTTGGTGTACCTGTTACATTGTCAGTCTTTTGATCTTGCAGTGTGAGTGTTCATCTTGGCTGCAGTTTCAGCATTCCCTCTGTCCATTGGAAATTGGTGTTTTTGAACTTCATGGTAGCGAGGTTCTTGAAAGGAGTCACCTCCACTTCCTGGTTAAAGAAATGGTTCCCTTGTGAGGTCTTAATATTGTCTTAATGGCTCTTATGGGCCTCTCTGTTCAAGCCTCTGGCAACTTCCTTTCTCTCACCCGTGTGTCAGAAAACTGCTTTCCTTGTCTGAATAACATCTGTAAAGAGAATGTGTAAATTGCAGGCTTTGATGGTAGAACCTCCTTATATGCAGTTCTCAAAAGACAAAGTAATCCTGTGGTCACACACTGTGTTTTTTATCTGAAGCACTTTCTCTGTTTTGTTAGAACCAAGTTATGTTATGTTTTTCCCTGAACTTCATTCAACCCCAGGTGAGCAGCATCTTCACCCTGTGGATATCTGGCAATGTATGTTAGTTTGACCGTTTTGTATCCAGACCAGAAGAAGAGGCAGAGAGCCTCTTTAGATAATCTCCACGTGGGTAAATTCCTGTATTATGACCACATATGAAGTAGCTAAAACTATGCCTCTTCAAAGCGTGAGAGCTCATTTCACAAGGGTCCTGGAAAAGTTGGTGGTGTTTCTAAGTGATGTTCCTATATTGGACATTTGCAGGGCTGTTGTTTGGCCCCTCTGTGCATATGTTTAAATACACTGTGCCATTATTACTGCATTGAAATTGGATGCAAACTTTGAGGCTGTTGGCAATCCTCAGTTAAATAGACTCCGAGCCCCACCTCTGAATGCTGTTTGAGTGTTACCTACAGGGAAAGTGTGGCTGCATCTACTCAAAACATAAAAAATGATTACTTTTGTGTATTAAAACTGTTGTTGCTTGAGATAGTGGCACAAGCATGTGTTCAGTAACCCTCTCTGCATCAGAATATATGGGTACTGCTAGGTAAAGTTCTCTGGCTTTGGTGCTGCAGGCATGCATACTCATATATGTCTGCTTCACATTTGAAGAATAACAATTACATTATAATTATATTACAATATAGGTAAAGAATAAAGCTAAGATTTTAGTTATGGATATTTTTAGTTAAAGTCACAGACATGGGCACTAAAGAAAAATTCATGGAAGTTTGTAACTTATCTGACTTTTACTAGAAATAGCCAGGACAAAATGGGGAGTTCAGCTATGGAGTCCACAGAAGTGAGGCAGCAGTGAGGGCTGTTTAAAGCTCTGGTGCCTCCTGTTTTCCAGGCAGCTTGGAACTAGCCTTCCCCACTCCCCTCCCCCCCCCCCACATCACAGAGGTCACAGAAGTCACAAACTCAATGACTTCTGCAACCTCCATGAAAAAAATTGTACCTCTAGTAATGAACCATTTTTGACAGTTCCACTATTTTCATCTAGTAGTGCAACGGTGACCAACCTGCAGCTCATGAGCCACATGCGGCTCTTTTCTCCCACCCCCCTTTAATTCCCCCCAGGGTGCAGCTCTTTGCCCAGAATGGGTTGGCCATCCCTGTAGTAGTGGATTAGTACCATTGTTAAGATTCTTTTTTTCTAATTTATTTTTTATTATTCTTTACTGTTCTGCCAGAGGCTTCTGTTTGTGTCCTTTTGCTTCCCTCACCAGTTCTTATGTTCATTACTATCAACTTACATGTGTGTCTGTGTATGTTTTTATAGTTATCGTTGCTTCCCCTTTAAGCCAGGTTGAATTTATTTCTTTAAACTTTTTCTTTAAGTTTCTTTCCTAGTTGTGATGTTTGGACATTTAGCACAACTATCTTAAACAATTTCCAGTTATCATTCTTATTTTTTGGTTTAATTCTTTCTTCCAGCTACTTGGCTCATAATTGTTTTTCAGCTTTGAGGAATTGGTCTTTATTATTTACGCACATAGCTTATGTGATCAAATTATGATTGCTCATACCAATCTTAACATTAATTTTTGGTTCTGATGTTCTTTACTCATTCAGATGACACTTAATATAGAATTCCCCTGTGTTGGATGCAGCACTATTTAAATTATGAAAGTATCTATAATATTTAGAAATTCCAAGGCTATTTTGTACTGGGAGCATGAGATTTGTTATATACATTGCTCAGATTTAACCACTTATGGTGGACTTCAATCTTTTTATTCCTCATGCAGTGTTTCCTAGTCAGTGTGCTTCAGAACACTGGTGTGCCATCGAGCATAAACAGATGTGCTGTGGAATTTTGGACAAGTCACATGTGTGTGAGATTCTAATTATTTTAATTAGTGTCAAAACCAAATCACATTCTGATGTTGCTCTTTAGATGTATGTGTGTAAGGCAGATGCTACATCATACTATTCTCCAATGAGCCTATTGTTTGCATGGGAGTATGTGGGAGCCATGTTTTATCAACGGTTAAGTTATAGTTGTGAATTTTGAATTGAAAACTCTAAAATGGACAGATATTTTAAAAAGGAATTCTGGAGTCTCCACATCTACTTTCAATGATGAAGCTGAACATGGACTTAAAGTCAAAGTTTAATAACTCTTAAGACTTATTTGCAATGTGGATTTTTGTTTACATGTAAACCATCTTGTCCTCTTCTGCAATGTCTCATGTGTGAAGAGACACTTTCAGTGCTGCCAACTATGTTAAAACACCTCATAAACAAACATCCGTTCCTTGCCAAAGAGGACAACTTTTTTCTGGCATTTAAAGGTTCAGAATGAAAATGATGAGTCTGTGTAACTGTTTCTGCTACAGTGCTGGAAAACAAGATACTTGATTGCTGAGTTTGTAGTGAAGCCAGAAAAACTACACACAGTTGCAGAGACCTACATTTTATCAGCATGCAGTAAAATAGTGACAGTAACGTTAAGTGCAAATGCAGTCACTGAAATCGCAGAAGTTCCCCTTCCAGATAATGTGATAAGTTGATATGTTGATGACATGTCAGCTGATATTGAGACTCTGCTCTAAGAAAAAAATAAAATCAAACAGACAATTTACATTTATCAACACATATCAGTGGTCATGCTCAACTGTTGGTGAATATCAAGTACATTGATGCTAATGGTATAAGAAAGTTATATTCTGCAAACAACTGCCAGGTCACATGACTGGAGAGGAAATTGTCAGGGTGATAATGGCTTACCTTGATGAGGGAGAACTGTACTAGAAAAATTGTTGTAGTGTTTGCACAGTTGGGGCTGCCTCTCTGACTGTCAAAGTGAAGAGGCTTGCAGGCAAGGTCAGTGATGAAAAACAGATGTTCTGGTGACCCACCATTTCCTGTATTAAGAATTGGTTGTGGCAAAAACACTGCCAGAAGAACCTTTTTAGTTAATGCTACATGGAGCACTAAGGATAATGATCTAAATAAAATCACAGCCTTTAAAATGTTCCCTTTTCAGCAGACAGCCAGAGTCTACTTTTATACACAGAAATATATTGGCTTCCCCATGGAAAAGTTCTCTCATTTGTATGAGATAAAAAATTAATTCTTAACTTTGGAGGAATCCGCACACACGTACTAGATCTCTAATGTGGCATGGTATGTGAAACTTACTTACCTGGCTGATCTATTCCACCATCACAACGAGCAGGAAAATATCATTTCCCACTGCAAACATGGCGGATCCTACTTGGGAGCATTTTGGTCAGTGTCATTTCTTAACATCTGAAAGGTCACGAAGAAAAATTCTTCTCGTATTTTCCTTCAGCTTTTACAAAATATTTTGATTACGTCAGAGATCCTTTCTTAGAACTTCCATTGCAAAGGAACTGAATCTTACAAAAATAACTGAAGAGCAACATACCAAATTAAGGCTGGACTGAACTTTAAAATGAAGTTTGGTGATAGGCCTTTGGATTCATTCTGATTGTTGGTGGCAGATTAATACTCCATAATCTCACACCACATTCTCTCTCTTCTGTTGCTGTTTTCAGTAGCATACCTGCTTAAGTTTAAACTTGTCTTGCATCAAACACCAAAGGGCATTTGAGTTTGCTAGAGCAAAAGCTCCAAGTTGCATTGTCGTCATTTTCTTTCAGGATTCAATGAGTCTGTGCATCATGGCAAGTTCAAATTTCTTATCAAAAGTAAGGTTTTTTTTGTGGTAATTTTACCATGCCACACAAATTTTATTAAGTGAATCTTAGACTGAAAAAGATTAGGAAACACTGCTCTAGTGTGACCTTGTGGTCTGTAGCAGACACCAACTAATACCCTATTTTCTGCCTTATCTGTTAGATCAGTTCTTAAGTGCTTATGATCATTTTCTTCTAAGTTGCCAGTGACTTAGGAACCTCTTTGGATAGAGTGCTAGTCCACGTTTGCCCACTCCATGTTTAAATCTTATATGGCAACATGCCTAGATTAGTTCAGAAAACTATTTAAAGATAATTTCAAATCAGTAAAAATTTGAGAACCAGCTTATGGTTTACTATTGATTTAAGTGTACAAGTTTTAACCCATGAGGATCCTATCATAGCTTAAAAACTGAAAGGTAAATTGTTTTGTTTTTTTTATTAAAAAATACTTTTACCTTATGTTTTTCATTTTCTCACCAGATGGCCCTACTTCCAGATTGAGGATTTATAATGTAGATGTTTGATTCTGTAGCCTCAGGAAAAGAGACTGGTCAGACTAGGAAAATATATTCAGCTGAAGCCAAAATGTCTTTCTCTCCTTCCTTGAGAGAAGATCTAGACTCAGTGACTGGCGGTGACTATTTTGTTAGGAATTTGGGTTTAGCTTTATCAGTGACTGGTAGATGGAAGGAGAACCAGAGAAATACAGAGGCTAGATTTTTCCTGTAAAATGAAGCAACAGATGAGAGAATTCCTTTCAATATCAGCTGACTGTGCAGTTCTGAATTCGTACCCCTGACGTTCCATCGAAATAGTATGTGGCGGCTATGCATACTTGCCTATCATTCAAAAAGGAAAAGCTTGGAATTTTCAGTTTGGCTGTTTCCTGTAACCTTGTCCTACATGTTCCTTTCTGACCTATTACCAGAAAATTTGACATAGTTGTTTTAAACCTGGAAAATTCGCTATTCTCTAATTTACTCTCAAAACAGTGAAGCTCAAGAACTGTCAACTTTTCTCCCTGACTAAAAAGAATCCAATGTCCTGTTCTTTCTTCTGTTCATTGCTGCAGCACTGGATGTCCTGAGATTTTTGAAGGCAGGCTTGAGAAACGGCACAAAAACCTGTGGTTAGGCAGGTATGCTGTTTTATGTCTGCATTTAGGAAGTTAGCCACATAGTGTGTGAGTGAAAAATGTAGAGTTGTATATTTTATTTGCTAAAAGACTCGTCAGTTGTTGTCCCACTAAGAGAAAGACACATTTAGTCTTTGTTTTTAAGTTCACCATGACATAAACTGTCAATCTTAATTTCAGTTTTCTAGATTTTGTTGGTATAACCTATAACAATTTAAAAACATTTTTGCATCTAAACTGACATAGTACTGAACATTTACATTAGACCTCTATTGCCCTGTTTACAGAAACAAAAGAAAAATATGAAATACGGAAATAGAAGAAAGAGGAGGTTGGGAGTGTACTTGACTCTCCTCATCCTGAAAAAACAGGCAGTCAAACTGTAACTTGATGTGTTAGATCTCCTAGTGCTGTGCTGAAAATGTTGAAAATTACATCTGAAATTGTGAGAGTAGTTAGAAGTTCTCCTTTAGCATTAGATTAATCATGCTTACAATAACCTGAACTGTTTCTCTTACAACTACTTTTCGGCACATTTTAATTTTTTTAAATGTAAAGATGAATATCTAGATCTTGGTTTTTGTTTTACTTGGATCCTATAATCATGTATTGTTCGCCTTTTTCTTCTTCTCTCCATTCAGATGCAGAGTTTGCAAGGTGGCACAGAAGCTATAGCCCAGTTGGACCGGTTAGAAGCTGATTATTATGATCTTCAACTTCAGTTGTATGAAGTGCAGTTTGAGATCTTGAAGTATGAAGAACTGCTGCTGACAGCACAACTTGAAAGCATCAGAAGACTAATATCAGGTGCAGTACACATTTTATATGCCTAATCTGTTACCCAGCACCATATTAGTATTGGAACTGTAAAAGGAATAATCGACAATTTTAGCATTCTTTAAATAAGTAAAGATTTAGGACTTTGAATACAAGTACAATTAATCTGCATCAGGAGGAGATAAAAGTTTGTTTTTATGTTTTGGTTTGTCTCCTTCAGTTGGAATCTCATATCTAACATCTGATGCAGTTGGAAAAATTCGGGCTAGAAAGGAGGGAATTATTTTCTAATTGTTCTTGTGTACTGAGGGTTTGCCTTACAAGAGTTTTTGCTTTCAATTTTTTAAATGAGTGTTTAAGAGTAGCACATGGCAATCAAGGAGGCTTCATACTAATCAGAATTCCTTAGCTTAGCTTTTGACATCTTTTGAAACATGTTATGTTGCTCTTGTAACAGATCAGGGGTGCACAAGCTGTAACCCCCTCGACCTCATGTAGCTCACAAATCATTTAAAACCAACACACAGAGATGGTGCAGAGAATTTGTAATGTGTGTCCAGCCTGGTTTTCTGGGTTTTCTTATGCTTATACTTTTTACTTAGATATTGGCTCTCTGTATCAGTTCTAAAGGACTTGTGGAATGAATGTTTGTTAGAAAAGTCATTCTGGAGCATAAGTTTTCAAATGTGCTCATTGTGAATTACATCTTGAGATTCAGCACCTCCTAGGACCTTTTCTTCAGTTCCCAATAGTGTGAATTGCCTCTTCTTACGTGTGATTCTATGGCAGTTACTGTAATTGAGGCTGAGGGACTTGGGTCTGTTTAGTCTGCAGAAGCGAAGAGTGAGGGAGGGACTTGATAGCAGCCTTCAACTTCCTGAAGGGAGGTTCCAAAGAGGATGGAGAGAGGCTGTTCTCAGTAGTGACAGATGGCAGAACAAGGAGCAATGGTCTCAAGTTGTGGTGGGAGAGGTCCAGATTGGATATTAGGAAAAACTATTTTACTAGGAGGGTAGTGAAGCATTGAAATGGGTTACCTAGGGAAGTAGTGGAGTCTCCATCCCTAGAGGTGTTTAAGTCTCGGCTTGACAAAGCCCTGGCCGGGTTGATTTAGATGGGATTGGTCCTGCCTAGAGCGGGGGGCTGGACTTGACGACCTTCTGAGGTCTCTTCCAGTTCTATGATTCTATGATAAGGGGATGGTTGGATGAAATAACATGATCTTGGTAACTAATTGACCATTCATTATCAGTTGGAAATAGGTCAATGGAGGTATGATAGGAGTTGCTATAGGGAACTTTCTGGGTATCTGGCTGGTGAGTCTTGCCCATATGCTCAGGGTTTAGCTGATCGCCATATTTGGGGTCAGGAAGGAATTTTCCTCCAGGGTAGATTGGCAGAGGCCCTGGAGGTTTTTCGCCTTCCTCTGTAGCATTGGGCACAGATCACAGCTGAAGGACTCTCTGCATGTTGGGGCCTTCAAAGTATTTGAAGGCTTCAATATCTGAGACATAGGTGAGAGGATTATTCTGAGAGGGGTGGGCGAGATTCTGTGGCCTGCACTGTGCAGGGGGTCAGACTAGATGATCATAATGGTCCCTTCTGACCTTAAAGTCTATGAGTCTATGAGCCCATAACAAGTGAGCTTAATACGTTTTTATCTGTCTTTTAAGAAAGTTTAGCAGTCAGCCTACTCATCTGTCTGCAAGCCATGTTTAAGTGTTCAATAGAGAACTCCTTGTTCTCAGACCACAGACTGGGAACCTTTGCCTTAAGACAGTGTTTCTCAACAATGGTACGAGTACCCTTAGGGGTACTCGAGAGAATTCTGGGGGGTATGTCAATCCAACTGAAATTTGGAGAACTGAATTTTTATTTTAAGTTGTATAGTGTTTTATTTTTGTACTTTTTACACCCAAAAATGTCATCGCCCTCCCGGCTATGATTAAGTTGTTTAAACAAATGCGTTGCAACGGTAGACAAAAAAAATTGTCTGAAAACTGTAGGTACTTGGGGGTACTTATACATTTTTTTTAAAGGGGTACTTTATTAAAAAAAAAAGGTTGAGAAAAACACTGCTTTAGGATATGATTCTAGTTCTGATCCTGATGCCAGTGTGGATTACTTTCATGAAGCCAGAAGGGAACCTAACTAGTAAGAGAGCGGAGGAAAAAGTAGCTAAATTAGTTTTCGTTGAATTATTAGGAGAACTATAATGTTATGTTGACTTTCATGTTTGGAAGGTTCACTGAGTAATTTGAAGGAGCTCTGAGTTCAGGTATGTTGTCATTGGCACTGAGATTCAGTTTGGATATTGAGGTATATTTCACTATTACCAACTCTTCTGTTATAAGTGGAACAGTGGACCTGCTGTAAAAGAATCAATATCCTTTTTTGCTCATGGTAGACTTTCACAAGCTTTCAGATTATTACAGAATTGAAAATCTTCATAGCTGACTGCTTATCTTACCCCCAATATTTTAAGTTTTAAAAATATTCTTATTTCACAGTTTTACATTAAACAGTTATCCAGAAAGCTTAAAAGAGTTTGTCTGACTTTATTGAATCAAACAGTCTGTGTTAGGCATTCGTGTTTTTCAATAAACAGCAACACTAAACGCAAGTTAGGACAGAATACTGGAAAAATACGGTTCTAGTTTAACTACTTAATTTGGAATTTATCCAGCAAAAGGTAGCTAATGCAGTTAGTCTTGTGTAAAATCACATGATTTTTAAGTAGACACATGTGGTTAATATTATCCTCTGAAAGATGGCATCTCTCAAACTACAGTGGCCTGTAACAGACGTGATTTATAACTGACTCAGAGACCGTGCTGTTGTTTGGATCATCAATCCTACTTCTTTTAAAGTACAGTTATGATAAAAGTAGCAGCCTTCTTATGGAACAGATCTGTGTTATGTACATTTTCGTAACCACTGTCAGCTGGAACTTCTTTTTACTCATGTAAGTTACATTTACACTGTCGTGCCGTGAGAATGGAGTTGGATTCTGTTCTGATTTCTGCAATATCAGCAGAATTAACTAAATTCTGATTGAAAGCCAAAACACAACTTTACTTCAGAATCTAAGCTTGAATATCTGGGTTGGTATTTATGGCAGTAAGACCCAGTGCTGAGTGTTCACTGTCCTTCCTGTTTGAGTCACCTGCACTGAGCTCCCCTCCAAGTAGCTTCCTTTGATCTGCCTGCAGCAGAGGATAGAGAGGGATTGTCTCTCCCTTACCTAGGAATTCACAATGAACTATTCTTTTTTTTTCCTTGATGAGAGGTTAGAAGGCAAATGTTTTAACTCAAACGCTGTAATGAATGTATTGTTATTCCACTTTAAGCCAGAGAGACTATAGTGAAAAATCTCTATTATTTTTTTTCCCTATGGGATAACAGAATGACATCCCCCCCCCATGGGCACTGAAGTCCCCCAAAGCCACCTGGCAGCCCATTCTGGGCAGATTCTGCTTCTTAAGGGTTCTGCCTGCTCAGCTCTGGCTGGTGCGAGGTCCACTGGCAACAGGAAAGGAGGCAGGCTCCCACACCCTGGGGTGCCACAGTTTGTTCCAGGGTCATACTTGGTGCTCATGGACTCCTGGGTCAGCAGGTTCAGGAAAAGCACCAGGCACAGGGAAGGACCTCTCGCGTCCCTGGCTGCCCACTGCCCCATCCTCTGCTGTGCCCCGAGTGGCCACGTCCCGAACCCAGCACCAAGCCACCCTGGTGAAACCCAAGCCTCACCTGTTTCCTAAACCCACGCTGGCTCCCTCCTTCCTGCCCAGCCACATGCGGAGCTGCAGCTGCGAGCAGTGCTTCTGCAAGGTGGGGGAGGAGATGCTCTGTAGCACTGATCTAGGTGTCCCATGCCCCCTTTGTTTGGTGCTGCAGCCATGCCTGCCCTCCTCCCCTGCGTGGTTGGGGCACCAGTGCTGGCTTCCTGCTGCAGGGAGGAGACTGGGAGTAGGGGTGGAGAGAAAGCCCTGAGCCTCACTACACGAGGAAGAACAGCTCCCCTTCCCGGGCTTGGAAAACAGCAGCACAGGAGCATGCTGTCTGAAGTAGGGATGTTAAATATTAGTTAATTGAATAGTTGAGTAATTTCATGAATTCTTATCAGTTAGTCGACAACTCTATAGTCTCTGGGAGCGGGGCCGGCAGCCAGTGCGCTCCGGCCTCACCCCTGAGAAGACCCCTGCCGCTATGCACTGCTGCCACTGTATCAGACAGCAGCACGGAGTGCCAGGCGGGAGATGGTCCGAGAGGGAGCCAATTTAAAAACCAGCTCCCCTTGTGGACGGGCTGCCTGTTGCCTTGTGGTGCTGCCTCTGATACAGAGGCAGCATCATGGGGTGGCAGCAGCCCCTGTTTAGGGGGTGGTCTGAGCTCCCGGAGCCAGCGCAAGCTGGAACTGAGAAGGGTTGCCTGCCCACCTGTCTCCTAATACACTTTAAATGCAGAGCTGCAGCAGGGTCGATCCCAGATCCAGCACAAGCTGGGACTGAGCCGAGCTGCTGGCCAGCCTGATAAAAAATGTACTGGCAAGTGTGTGTGTGTGGGGGGGGGAAGGGGTAAGGATGCATGTAGTCTATAGCATTAAGCTATAAGATGTTGCTAATTGGTTAATTGACTACACTTTTACATCTCTAGTCTGGAGGCTTTTCCTGTGCTCCCATTGGCCAGAATCTGGCTAATGGGAGCAGTGGGAGGCCAATCTGAAGACAAGTAAGTACCTGCCACCCCTTCATGCCCAGATCCTAAACGTCCAGCCCACTCACTTACCCCTCCCCGCTGCTGCTGAGACCCCGCATCCCCAGCCCACTCCTCTCCGCTCCTCCCCCCGCCAAGACACCTTGCACCTAAGCTCACTCCTGCCTCCTCCCCAGCCAGAAATCCTACCCCTGGCCTGTTTCTCCACCCTTTCTTGCTCCTGCATCCTCTATTCTTGCACTCTTAGCCCCTCCTGCATCTCACCTCCTGCACCCCTCATCCCTCATGCTGGCAGCCTTATCCCACACATTTACCCCTCATTTTTGGCCCCACCTCAGAGCCTAGGGAGCCCACAAAATCCACTAACCCTGGAACCCCAGAAGAGATAATTTGGTCTGAGGTCCTGGCCCTGCCCTCCCACATGAGGCTGGAGCACCAGGGGAGTGAGATGTTTCATTTGGGGGCCGTATCAGTGAGGGTTGAGGGTTTTTGGAAGGGCTTTTTTTCCTTCTCACTTGTGTGGTCCCCAACTCACTTTTCTGTGGGTTAGTGGCCCCAGATCCAAAAAAGGTTCCCTACACCTGCCATAAATAAAGACAATGTTGAAACCTTGTTGTGTTGGACATCTTTTACTTTATTTAAAATCAAGCCTGGCCAAAAAGGCCTTAAATAGGGCCCAGCCCCCATCTGGCTACAGCATCCTATCCCTGGCCCTGATCCTGGGGGAGGCTCTGCGGATTGTGCCCCCACTCACTCAGCTGTGGCAAAGAGAGGAGGAGAGGCCACGATCTGGCTGTGGCAGACAGAGAAGGCTGGCAAGTGTAGCAAGCAGGAGGCACAGCCCCCTAGTACACATTTAAAATGATAGGTAGTGATAAAACTTTTGGTAATGTCATTGTCCTCTCAAGTGTAGGGTCTTCCACTATGTGTAACCTGGCGACGCTATTTCCAATGAGCAGAAGCTGTGACTGAAACTTTCTGATAGACAATATGACAATCTCAAAATTTCTCTTTCATGGAATATATGAGAGATGTGAAGGATAGTCCCACAATAGAAACACTAGGAAGTGGTCATGTTTCTTGAATTTACATTGGCGATCATATGGGATGGCTTTGCAGCTAAATTTTCCCCTCGTGTTAGTTAAGGTGATATGCATTCAGGGGCATAGTGTTAAGATGTGGCGTTATGGAAAGTCTCACACTCCCTGGATGTGGTACACTAAGACCATTTACAGAGAGAATAATGAATCTGCTCTATTACCTTAACTAATAAGCCTTTGGCTTTTAGCTCAGGTGGTAGTCTCCTGCACTAAGCTCCAGAGGTCCCAGGTTCAATTCTGCCCACAGGTGACAGCGTCTGTCTGAACTATGTTTTCTTCAAATTTGTTCTTATAGTGGTACCTGTGCTGTTAAAAATCCATGTCAATTATGTACTTCCTGTTCTTATGTTTTAGCTAAATGTAGAGCCTTACAAGGTTGTGCCCTTTCAGTATCTTGCATTGAACTGTTACCTTTGCTAAAGCCACCAGCTCCTCCTGTACATTGTCTAATGTGGGTTTGAATATTAAACATAAGCATAACCCTCCCACCCCCATCAACTTAGTGTTTTTGTCAATCATATACACTGATTTGACTTTTTATTTCTGACACTTTAAAAACAGAGAAGAAAGATGAAGTGGTGTATTATGATACTTATGAAAGTATGGAAGCCATGCTCGAAAAAGAAGATATGGCAACATCTATGCACTTACAAAGAGAGGAACTGCAGAAGTTGCAACAGAAAATCCGCCAGCTGGAAGCAAGGCGTGGACGCATTTCAGCCAAGAAAGCCTACCTCAGAAACAAAAAGGTAATATTAAATTATACAGTTTTTCTCTTAACATACTTCCCCTTTTTAGTAAAACCACGGAGGTATCCAGTCTTGGATGGGAGTAGGAATGTAAAATCCCAGTTAATCAGTTAACCTGTTAAACATTGTTTAACTGATTAAATGGATCCATGTGGAGGGTGGCCCCTCTGCTGTGGGTGGGGGCTGCTTCTTCTCAGCTAGGCTCACCACAGAAGAGGGCTGCTTTGGCTAGAGTGCCCCCTTGCCCGAGCCGGGGTTGTTCTGTCTGAAGCAGGTAGGGGACTGCTTCAGCCCACCAGTTAACCATAACTGGTAAGCATCACCCGGTAAAGGTGATGCTTTCGCATTAACCATTCACATCCCTAGATGAGGGGCTGTCATGGCTCCTTCCCCACTCTGGCACGATAAATGCAGAAGTGGGGGCCCACAAGTACCCCAAAACCTTATCTTTCTAGGCTTTGGTTTTAAAAAAAACTTCTCCCAAAATCTTAACAACCTAGATTTTGGGGATAAAACTCTGCTGCCCCACCCAAGCAATGATAAAGAAACCAGGGAGAGACTACTTGGGATATCTCATCCCTAAAGTAAAAAGGACACACACATTAACCAACACCAGGTTAATAAAAAGAAAAGAGAGAGAACTTTTATCACCACCACAATATTCCTGTTGCAAGCATAATGACTAGATGGAATAGTCACCAGTAATACTCATGGGGAAACTCCACCATGGGCCTAGAACTTAGTTACAAAGGAAAGCAAAACCATTTTTAAAAATAAGTGCACAGACATCAGATCCCATTTTCCAAACCATAAAACAATAAAACCTGATGGATTTATCTAAACTTTACCCTACTTACAGAAGAGTGAAGAGTCTATTCTTAGAGGGAGACATTCTGTCTGACTCCCTCAGTAGCTGGAGAGAAACTGCTTAGCACAAAGGAGGGAGAAATCAAACATTCCTTTGTCCTAGTTTGAAATTCCTATTTACATTCCTATTGGCCAACTCTACCCCTTAATCTCCAGGCTGCTGGCTAACCTTCATGATTATGATGGGCCCACACTGAGGATATGGCTACATTGGGGGAGGGGAGGTATTGAACAAAGTATGCAAATTACACTCACATTTGCATATCATCTTCTGTTTTTTTCTTTCTGGAAGAGGATTTTTCGATATTTGGCCCATCTACATGGGGCCAAATGTTGGGGGGGGGGGGGAAACCTTGTGGAAGCCCCCTGTACATCATTTTGTTTTCCTGGCTCGACACCCAACGTACGCAGGGTGGGAGCGAGGGGATTGGCAGGGAGTGGACTGGCACTTTAATTTAAAGGGGTCACAACAAAATGTTCCTGACTTTTTTTTGTCAACAACAATTTTCTTGGCCGTGGGGGTTGCGAATTAAAAAAGGCTCAGCACCACTGTTCTAGGATAAGGGAAATAGGACACCAAGTTTTTGATTATCCTTAAAATTATGGTATCCTCAGCTTTCACTGTGGAACTATAAAGGAGTTTTGCAGCAGTTCAACCTCATTCTGTACCCCACAATTACAGCGCTTATTCTTTGAGCACATAATTCATTTTAGATGATTTGTAAATTGGTTGATTAAAAATGGGTCCTTTTTTGTTTCTTGTAGCTTTAATAAGGAAAAACCTGACTCTTCAGACTTCTAGTATAATAAAAAAAAAACCTTGTTTTTAAATAAGTTTCAGTTAAAATTGGAGATATTTATTAAGTTTGTTTATTTTGGTGGCTGCTGCTGTTCTTCATAACTGAAAGTTTCTCCTTTAGTAGAGGCTAATACTCATCTACAAGGAATTCCTCCACAAATTGTCATCTTTCAAAATATCTGCTCGTTGGAGCCCAGTCTACCCACTAATATGTTCTTCACAAAATGGCTTTCATCTCTGATTGTTCTCAGTGCGGTGAAGCCCCCAGGCTGCCTTTTGCAAAGATGGCCACTGTCCTCATTCACCTGCTGCTCAGCGATTCTCTCTGCCTTATAACAGTTTAGGCTATGTCTAGACTGCAGGCTTCTTTCGGATAGTTGAGTGGACTAGTCGCTTCCCTCCCTTGCTGCTTCTATCAGAAAGAGGAAGCGGGGGAGTGAGGGGAAGAATAGGGTATTTGAAGGTGGCAGCGTCACTTGGAGGTTGGGGCCAGTGGAGGAGTCCCTAGCTGATCCCGGGCTCCATGCAGCACTGCCGCTTTAAAATGCTTCAAGGAGCCTGATGCTGGGCATTCCCCAGCTTACCCCAGGCTCCACACGGTGCTGCCACTTTGGAATACCTTTGGAGCATAGAACCAGTGGGGGACTGCGGAAACACCCTATTGACTAACAGAATAGTCGATGCAATAGTCGATTAGTCAATTATTTGAAATTTAAGATCCACATACTAAATTTGAAGAACAGCTGAAGAATTAATACAGAAACTGAGCAGTTATCAGCTAGCTAACTTTATATTTGTTTTTGTATGTACTACTTGCTTTTCAGTCATCAGTGTCTCACCTATCTTATTCAACATTGCATGGGAAGAACACAAATAGAAAAATTTCCCTTGTTACTTAATCATGTGAAATAGTTAGCTCTGTCAACAGATTCACTTATTTGGATTTTTTTTTTGTCTGAGTGTTTTGGTGCCTTTTTAATGTGCCTTGCTTTTCAGATAGTAAAGAAACACATGCAGTATAACATATATTTAATCATGCAGAGTTGACCAAAGATTCTACTTTTAGGCAGAAAGGATAGGGGTCATCAGTAGCCCTATGTCATTAGATAGCAAGTTTTATGGGAAAAAGCTCCTTAGGCTGTTGAGGATGAGTATCTAGGTCAAAGTGTTTTGGTTACTCAAACTAATTTTAAATTTCATTATTGACTTTGTTTCTAATTTCATACTCTCCATTAAAACTCCTAGCAATTATTGAAAGGAAATAACATCCAGTGACTTTGAGACTCATGTTAAGTAAGGACTATAGGTATGGAAGTACCACTGAACTATTTTTTGCAAATGGTGGTATTAACACTTACCTGCAGTTCCATAGATGTATAGAGTGTACAAACCTGTAAGAAGACAAGGTTCCCATGCTGAGAAACTAGGCCATGTCTACACCATGAAATAAGGTCGAATTTATTAAGGTTCCCAGTAGGGAGACTGGTGGCGACTTTGAGAGCAATGCACTATTTATGCTCCCAGTACACCTTTTGGGACCAAAAGTGTTCCAGTACATGGTTTAGTCCGCATCCCATAATGCACTTGTCTACTCCTCTTCTCCTCGCCTCTTTGCTTGAGATCAACAGGAAACAGGGCTGTGGTTACCCACACAGATGCAAGAGCAATGTGTGCACGGACCCACTCCTGGATCCTGTTGTGCATTGAAACATTGTGATGATATTTACCTTGATGACCCATCCTATTCCTTGCTCTCATGGCTCATGAAGCCATAGATGGGCAGCCTGGATCCCAATAAGAAGCAGTTCAACTACAGATTGAACAACTACAGCTTGAAGGTGGAAAGTGCTTTTGGATTTTTCAAGTGAAAGTTTAGGAGTCTACTGACTAAACTAGTCCACAGTGAACTCAACATTCTTTTTAGGGTGGCAGCCTGCTGTGGGCTCCATAATATTTGAGAGAGAAAGGGAAGAGAGAGAAAGGGAAGAAAGCTATCTGGCAGGGTGGGGGCTGTGCACCTAGCCAGAGATTTTGAGCAGCCAGACACCAGGGCAATAAGGAGAGTACAGGGCAGGGCATTGCAAATCAGAGAGGCGTTCAAAAAAGTTTTATGAATGGCTAGTTGAGTCCATGTTGCTTTCAACGAGGCGCCCCTAAACTTAGTGCATTTGTAACCCCACCTTGACCCCTGCAATAGAAGCAATAAAGATATTGTTCAGAAGTAATGTTTATTTAGGGAACACAGCAAGAACAGAAAAGGAGTCCATGGTGGGCACCTTGGTGGATGGGAGTGGGAATGAGAAATGTGATAAGGAAAGCCTCTTGCTTTGCAACACTCTGGAGGTTGAGTGTGGGGCTGCCTTTGAGGTTTCCTGCCCCCCCAAGGTTTCGTAGGACCATTGGGGGAGGAGGCTATAGAGCTGCGTGAGGAGGGAAAGTTGTTCTGCAAGTTGGGGAGGGGGAGAGCTCATCCAGGTATGCATTTTTGAAAGTCACTGTGTGGTCCATCACAGACATCCTGGATGTCAAGATGTTCTCCTAGTGCTTCATTTGCAGATCCTTGCACACTTCGCTTTGCTGACTTTCCACTCACATCTTCTCCAATAGCATATTGCTCATTCAGTTACATGTTCCCTGCCCAAGTGGATGGATTGCATTTGCTTCTTGAATATGTCTTGTCTTGTCTGTTTTTGCCTTTGGATTTGTTTGTGGCAGACAGCTGCTGGAGCCAGGGGAGTATGCAGCAAGCTGTCTGTTCTTCCTGCAACTAAAAGTTTTACAAGAGCATACATTACAGGAGATACGTTGTGGATCCTAAAACCTAATCTGTTAACATCAGTGAAAGACAATGGAGATGTGTATTGTGCAAGGCCAAAGTTATGCTTTAAAGCATCCATTGTACAGCAGGAACACAACAAAGTTCTCAGGGGAGCATCTGGACTCGAGTAGATTGGTGGCAGACCTGTTAAGGGTCCTACTAGGGCACGATCCTGAGTCTGGGAGGGGGAATGGGATCCAATTGTGTGGGCGGGCAGGGAGGTGTTTCACACTTGCTTCTCTGTGTCCGGCACACCCCATTTGCCAGGTGAGTGCTACTTTCCCCCTTCTTGCAGGAGCCTGTGGGCAGGAGGACAGAGGAAGGGAGGAGGGCAGAGGAGGCCCAGGAACTAAAGCCATACTTCTCTGTGGATGGGCAAATAGAGGTTAGCAGGGTTAGCAGCAGAGGCAGCAGCTAATAGCTTCCCTTCCTTCATCTAAGTTGCCTTGCAAGAGATCAGTGTTCTCCAAATCAGGCACAGAGATAGGGAGCTGATGACTGAACGTGGTCACTACCTGGTCCACGTGCTGCAATAATTTGTCCTGCAATGACACCACGCCACTTTTGGTGCCTTGGCTCAGGAAGGTGTCCTACCATGGAGGATGAAATAAGGCTGGCCTCCTCAGAACCCTTGGGAGAAGGATTAAAGTCCCTGTATGAGAGCTTTATGGAGATGTGCAGGAAGGATTCCCACCCCATCTCCAAACACATTAAAAACCTGTCCCAGGTCCTCTGCACAGTGTAGGCACAAAGTACACCACACATCATACCCAATTGCCTTAATTTTTTTCTTGCTACTAGTGAATTTTGAACTCACCAGAAGTGCCTCCCTGTGAGACGTCCTAGGAGAAGGGGCTTATCTCCAAGGTCATAAAAAGTTCTTGGCTCTCGGTCACATCAGTTGCCCCTCTCGACTGCTAACAATTCTCCTCCTTCTCCTCCAACACACTGTCCTCCATGCTGCTGCCCTGACGAGTGTCTTGGGAAGCTGGTCTGGTCCCTACCTAGGATCAAATGTGTGGCTTTGTGGGGGGTGGCCCCTGCAGGCAGAGGCTGGAAACTACCCCCTGAAGCTTCTTATCCTAGAGGGGAATCTGTGGTCTCTGACAACTTCACTAAATCTTTCTGCTGCTTTGCATCCACCGACTTCTTGGTGGGTTTCCTTTATGCAGGGCTGGACTAGCAGGGGCTTCAGGTCAGATGTAAGTCGTACTGGCAGAGCTGGGAGAAGACCAGGGCTGTGCTAGCAGGGGCTGTGGGTTAGAAGTGAGGGGCACCAGCAGAACTGGGGTGAGCCCAGGACTAGATTCTTGCCCAAAAGAAAACCAGTTGCTATCATGAGCTATGAGAGCTATGGAACCGCCGCAAACTGCTGGCTTCAGCTCTGGCAGTTGCTCACCACATGGTAGCTGCTGGAGCTGAAGCTGGCTACTGTACTATGGCTCAGGGGCTGGAGTGTGCCCCAGCTCCAGAGCCGCTGTAAACAGCCGGCTTCAGCTGCAACAGCCGCCTGCCACATGGCGATTGCCAGAGCTGAAGCTGGCTGTTTGCAGCAACTCTGGGGGTTGGGGCTTTTGGTGGCCTGGCAATGTTTTATTTGCATATTCATTAGCTGCATAATGAATGTGAAAATAAAATGTTGCTGGTCTGCCAAATTTTTGTTAATGGGTTTGCCGGTCTGCAGTATTAAAAAAAAAAAAAAAAAAAAAAAAAAAAAGGTTGGGAAACACTGACTTAGTTGATCTCTCTCCATTTTTGAGTCTTTTCTTTTAAATGTATGATTGAGTTCCAGGGCGAGTATATTGTCACTCTTCAAAATACATTTCTCCTTCATTAAAAGTTTAATTTAGCAAAGCATGTAGGTTTATGTTTCCTGAATTGAGGAATTAGAGCCTATGCAGTACCCTCCCCTCCCCCCCACACACAGAAAACGAACTGTATGTTAGATGGCATATGCCACATAGGTTCTGCTATAGCAGGAATTTAATGAGCAGTCTGATATCTCTTATTGCATAATAAATTGTTGGGTGTTAGGGTACTCTGTAGCCAACTTCCCCTTTTGTGGCTAAAATACTGAATAGAAGACTCTCTCAATAGCTCCTGCTTGTGGTTTTGATTTAGTTTTGTTTTTTGTAAGAGATGTAGCTAATCTTTCCAAGTAACTGAAAACCCTCAGAAAAATTATAAATATAGTGATATAATATAAATAATTTTTATTCATAAAGCTTTATATAAAAAATACAAAAACGTTAAATTAAGAGTATAATAGGTTGCATCTCCCAAAACCAGAATTCTTTGGTTTGGCAACATCAGTGGTCTAACAGGACCATCGATGTTCCTTGTTCAGAGAACGTTGGTATCTTAGTGTCAGGAGGGCAATCCAGGAGGGGCTGGGCTGAAGCAGCGGGATGCGGCAGGTATTGGGGCTGACAGCATCCCCTGTCAACTCCCGCTGGCCTGCACCTCTGGGACTGAGTCGGGGCAGCCCCTGGCAGCATAGGATCGGGCCAGCGACAGCCCATGGCAGTGGGGACCAGGGATAGAACCTTGGGTTGCCTGCAAAAGCTGGGCCAGAGCCTGTGGGCTGATTCGAGGCAGGAGCTTGTGCTGTAATGGGACTGGAGCCAGTTACTGGCAGCAGCCCCAGCAACACACAGCAGCGTGGGGATGGAGCCCTAGACAGCCTACAGAAGCAGGGCCAGAGCCTGCAGGCTTCTGTGGGGCTGGGACCAGAGCCCAGTCACTCAGCAGACCAATCAAGGAGTCTTGGCTGGATCTTCAGCAGCAGGGCCTGCAACCCAGTAGGCAGCCCTGCAGGGGTTGGAGATAGTTTTCCCCCCCTCCCCCAACTGGCAGAGTCAGCAGCTGTGGGCTGTGGCATGGAACTTTCTCTAGTCCAGCAAATTCCTTCATTTGGGACCAGTGAGGTCCCAAGGGTGTCAGATAAGAGATGTCCAACCTGTACAGTATTGAAAATACACATTGTACCAGACATTTGGTGATAGTGTAAGATGTTTCTCAGTACTTGTACTTCATGATTTTCCTGTTTCATTAACATTGTTAAATCTTAGCACCATTATGAAAAATTGTATATAGTCAGAAATTATTACAATTTAAAATCCATAAGATAACACTTTATCTTTCGTTAATAGTGAAGCTCCAGCCTATACAGTACATGAAGCATGTTTTTGAGATGCTTCTAGATACCACTGATGCAGAATTTCTGAGTAAGATAAAACAACATCTATCTCAATAAAAGTCTCACATACAAGTTGACTGTACACCATCTTATCTTTGTAATATTTAAATTAGTTTCACAGATGTTTTCTCTATTTCATCTTAATCATAGTAATATTTCAGTGCTATTACTTCTATCTTTGGTGAATCCAAGTGTTGTGGCTTTTCATCAACTAGTTTTTAATAGGTACCATACTATAAAAGTAGTTGTGTATCTTCTATTCTTATGGACAGCACTGGATTATGCTTGCAAATGTAGCTGTATTGTTACCCCACTGCTACCACCTGCTGGCTGCACAATAGTATTAGATTAGTTACTATTTGAGTAGTGTCTCTGTAACTACTCCACATCACGTGTGGAGCCTCTTGAGCTCTTAATCAGAGATTTTCAGTTAGCAGCGTCTGGCCCATGCCTCTGCCCCATGCTTCTTTGTGCTAGTTACCAAGGCTATTTAGGAGTGCATGGGCAAACCATCCTCAGTTAATTTTCAACTATCTTGGCCTGAGATGGAGCAATAATGTGTCTAGCTGAGTGTGCTTTGGCTTTTTTTTCTAATATTTCTATAGTGTTTATGATAGTTTTTTATAGTCCGTTGTTACTATATCTGTAGTTGTTTTATTCCTCTTATCCCTCTGGGAGATTTTTTTTCCCCTGACAAGGCAGGTTTTAAATGTTGGCCTCTTCTTCCTAGAGACCATACTTGTGTGCAATGTCCTCTTGAAGTGGGTCTGTCACTTGTAGGGCTCCCATGTCTTCCAGCAGTGCACTTTCTGCCTGTCCCTTGAATCAAGGGCAAGGCAAAACAGAAAGATTAAACTCAGACTGCTGATTATGGAATGCTCCCTTTGACCAGCTTCTGAGTTAGGTCAGGGAGTCCCTCTCTCCTCTTCCTGCTTTGCCCTTATCTCCATACATCTGATTCCAGACAGATTCTTGTGTATCCTGAAGGACTAGACCTACTTTATGATCCCTGGATATATATATAATCCTACAAATAAGAAAAAGTTTATTAAAATCACAACTGCTTGGGAATCGCATCCTGTTCAGTGTTCAAGGTTACATAGATCCACCAAACCAAAACTCATTGCTGGAAAAAGACAGATTTCAGAGAAAGAGGCCTGTAGGACCTCCCTCTTATCGCTACTTAGCAATCATTTCCATTCCACTTATCCATCATGAATGAAAATCACCAAAGGCTCAAAAGGCAGCTGAGAACCTGAAGTGGTGCATCTATAGGGACACAACCTCTTGCAGGACTGCAGTTACTGCACAAGTGAGTAAGAGTAACCTATTTTTTTTATCTGAAATAAACAGCCATTGTATTAGGAAGTTGGATTTGTAAGAGAAGAATCAAGAAGGGAGGCCATTAGAAAAAGAGTGAAACAGGACCATGTCCTAAAACAAGTTGAATAGCTGTGAAGATCCAGAAATATTTCTTGCTCTGAGAAATTATCCTTTATCATAGGTGGGATGGGAAAACAGTTAAGTCAGTGAAGCTGTGAGGAAATCATTATTCCTGATGCCTGTCCCCCATCATGAGCCTGCTTGGATTTCCAAACAGTGAAAAGCCAGTACTACAAAAGGAAACCATACGTTTCCGCTAAGATAGCAATTCACCTCTCCAATGAGTCCTGGTGCAGTAAGTGAAATTTTGTGGAGTAAGGTGCTAGTCAGTAAAGGTAACATAAGCTAGATCAAAGATTTTAAACTCTCTTGAGAAGTAACACTATCATTGTTTGCACTAGTCTTAACAAATGACCCTCAATCCTGATATAATAAATTATATTTAATCTATTTAAAATAATTTAAATGTTGCAAAGTCAAGAAGTTAGGAAATGCCAGAATTAAGGATTCTTTTGCAACCTTAATTTTTGGCCTGTGTGTGTGTGTGTGTGTGTGTGTGTATTTACAAACACACTCTTTAATGACAGCATCACTTTTTTTTTCACAGAACTGTGGCCTCATTCAGTGCATAAAATGGAAGGTTCTCACAGAATGGATATTCAATATTTCTTTTACTACTTATTGTGGCTCCATGCATTATTTACTTCCTGCTATCCAACCCTTGCACTGAATGTCAAATTTTTAATTTTCTTGTGGGCTTTTATCTCATAGCACTCATGATTGTAGTATGTGACTACTTCATGAATATTGGTCTTTTTTTTGGAACATACATGGAGTCAGTGACTTTTAAAGTTGGGGAACTGAGGCACATATGTCAGAATTGACCATCATCCACTAATTTTGGATGCTCAGTTTGAGACATCTAGGACTCAATTTTTTCGGAGTATTTGGCATCATGTCTCATTTTCTATGCTCAAAGCAGAGTGGCCATTAACCTCAAGTGCATTTGAGTACTTACTCTGAAAATCAAACTCCAGGGGTTACTCCCAACCTCTTAACACCTTCTTTCATAAGATGCTGCTGCTTCTTCAATACTAACAGTATTCTTGCAAGTGGAAAGCTTGGAATCAGAGAAGACACTGCCTCTGTATTCTTCTGGTATCAGCTGGAAAGAACAATTGCAAGAGGGCCTTGCTCATAGCGGAGAGTGCTCTATGTAGAAAGACCATGTTTAGTGAAGATAAAATATGTAAACAGTTCTGTAAATGCCCTTCAATCTCCACTGAACATCTACAAATGGTGATGTTCAGAGGCTTATAACTTGGCCAATTTTGGGTGGATTTTCATGACGACACCAAAGATCTCTCTGTTCTCAGTCTGGTCCCCCCCCCCCCCCCACACACACACATGCCAGATGTGAAGTCCCAGCTCCAGTGTATGAGTATTCTAGATCAAGGTCTCAAGAAATGTTTTGCTGCCTTTGGAGTGCAGCTACCAACTCTTGCTGGTGGTAACAGTTTTTCCTAAAATTCTTAATCAACTTTAGAAAAACAAGTATGCACACATATATGTCCAAATTATAATTTATTTATGTAGGTTTTCATTATTACAGGCTTGATAATAAAAACAATGTACAGTTGTCTCTATTCTTTACAGGACCTAAACAGAATAGAAAAAATAATGTGCTTTTCATGGTCTTGTGTTCCTGTTGCTGTTTTTGCTCTCTTGGTTGCTTTTTATTTAAGGGTTGCTGGATTGTAAGTCCGTTTCTATGACAAGTGATATTTATATGTTTAACGCAGCTCCCCCTCCCCCAATCACCACCCAGGAGGCTGTGGCTAAATACAAAGCTGTGGTGACCACATTTGAGAGAGACTCTTTTGGATATTTTGTGAAACAATTGTAAGATTAATTTTTTTGTCGGTGGCATTTTTCCTAGACTCATTCTTGAAGACTTCTGAACCATTTTTGATGAAATGTTCCTAGAACTTCAGTCATAGACATGGCATTGAAACTTTCAGCCTGAATGGCTAAATTAATAGATTCCAAAGACAGAAGAGGCCACAGTGGGGGAGAGGGATAGCTCAGTGGTTTGAGTATTGGCCTTCTAAACCCAGGGTTGTGAGTTCAGCCCTTGAGGGGACCATTTAGGGATCTGGGGCAAATCTGTCAGGAATGGTACTTGGTCCTGCTGTGAGGGCAGGGAACAGGACTCAATGACCTCTCAAGAGCCATTCCAGTTATATGAGATGGGTCTGTTTTGGGACCAGATATCTTCATCAATGATTTAGATATTGGCATAGAAAGTAAGCTTATTAAGTTTGCAGATGATACCAAGCTGGGAGGGAAGGATAGGGTCATAATTCAAAATGATTTGGACAAATTGGAGAAATGGTCTGAGGTAAACAGGATGAAGTTTAATAAAGACAAATGTAAAGTGCTCCACTTAGGAAGGAACAATCAGTTTCACACATACAGAATGGGAAGCAACTATCTAGGAAGGGGTACGGCTGAAAGCGATCTAGGGGTTATAGTGGACCACAAGCTAAATATGAGTCAGCAGTGTGATACTGTTGCAAAAAAAGCAAACATGATTCTGGGATGCATTAACAGGTGTGTTGTGAGCAAGACACGAGAAGTCATTCTTCTGCTCTACTCTGCGCTGGTTAGGCCTCAGTTGGAGTATTGTGTCCAGTTCTGGGCACCGCATTTCAAGAAAGATGTGGAGAAATTGGAGAGGGTCCAGAGAAGAGCAACAAGAATGATTAAAGGTCTAGAGAACATGACCTGTGAAGGAAGGCTGAAAGAACTGGATTTGTTTAGTTTAGAAAAGAGAAGACTGAGGGCGGACATGATAGCCGTTTTCAGGTATGTAAAAGGGTGTCATAAGGAAAAGGGAGAAAACTTGTTCATCTTGGCCTCTGAGGATAGAACAAGAAGCAACGGGCTTAAACTGCAGCAAGAGAGGTTTAGGTTGGGCATTAGGAAAATGTTCCTAACTGTCAAGGTAGTCAAACACTGAAATAAATTGCCTAGGGAGGTTGTGGAATCCCCATCTCTGGAGATATTTAAGAGTAGGTTAGATAAATGTCTATCAGGGATGGTCTAGACAGGATTTGGTCCTGCCATGGGGGCAGGGGACTGGACTCGATGACCTCTTGAGTTCCCTTCCAGTCCTAGTATTCTATGATTCAATATTACCTTGGTATCACAGTGACATCTACTCTGACCCTCTGTATAGCACAGGAATAGTCCTTCCTCAGAATGATTTATTTTGAGCTAAAAAGTGTATTAAATCTAATCTTGATTTAAAAATTTCTAGTGATGTAGCATTTACCACAAGTCTTAGTAAATGGGTTCATTACTCTATTAAAATTTGACAAATTTATAAACTGAAAACTGGATCTTTTAATGGGAAGTATTAGACAAACTTAATTAGAGGTAGTGTGGCCATGGCTACCTATAACATACAGGCTGTGATACTCAACAATGGCAACACAACTGAATCAATTGATGTAAGGATTGGAGTCAAACAAGGGTGTGTACACCTACACCATTTAACATCTTTTTTGAGGCTACGCTCCAGACTACTGGAGATGACCTTCCAGGTAGAATTGAAATAGTCTACAGGATAGGTGGTAGGTTATTTTCTCTGCAATCTGGGCTGCTTCAGAGCCAAGACCGAGAACACAACAATGTCACTGGTAGAACTTCAGTACGCCGACAATGCCCAGGTCAGTGCCACCTCGGAAAATGGACTCCAAGCAATCATCGACATTTTCTCTATGGCCTACCATAGGTTGGGACTGACTCTCAATCCATGAAAGACCAAGGTTCTCTTTCTGTCAGCACCTGCCATATCATTATCTGAACCAACCATCATGGCAGATGATCAAGTGCTGGAGAATGTCAACAGCTTCCCCTATTTTGGAAGCTATCTGTCCAGCAATGCTGATATCAGTGATGAAATCTGCCACTGAATCTTGAGTGCCAGTGCAGCCTATGGACATTTACGGACGCGAGTCTTCAATGACCGTGACATCAAGATGCAGACCAAGATGCCGTAGTCATCCCAGCATTGTTATATAGAGCTGAAGCCTGAACTCCCTATAGACGACGTATTGAAGATCTGGAGAAATTCTACAAAGGTACCTGAGGAGAATATTGGGCATCATGTGGCAGGACAGACGGACCAATGTTAGTGTCCTCACAGAGGCTGGTTCCTGCAGAATTGAGGCAATAGCAGCCCACAGGCAGCGATGATGGTCTGGTCACGATGCCTGACACGCTTGCCTAAACAGATTTTCTATACTCAGCTGAGGAACAGAATGCGGTCTTATGGCGGGCAGAGGACGCGCTACAGAGATTTCCTTAAGAACACCTTGGTAAAGTGCGACATTGACACTGACACCTGAGAGAGGCAGGAGAAGAATTGGGTAACCCGGAGGACCTCCATCAAGTGCCTGATGCTTTGAGATCAAGTGACGTCTCCATGAAGATCAGAGAGCCTGACAAGGAGTGTGCTCGGGCTTACATTGGTGCTGCTGGTGTTGGTGCTGATGGAGATAGAGACTTCACATGCACCTACTGCCAGAGGGTGTTCCTTGCCACAATTGTTCTAATTTCTCATCTACGTACTCATCAGTTATAGGAGTCCAAGGGAAATCTTACTCAATTTAAGGGATCCCAGAGAGAGAAAACCATTGAAGACAATCTGTGTTCATTTCTGCTACTATTAACCATGTAGTTTTAACAAGTAGCTTAAAGATTGAAAGGGTTGGCCAGATTTGTTGGGAAAAGTTAAGATAATTTGTAAACATGAGGATTTTCTATTTTTTAAGTAGAAGCTTAATTGTCTGTCTGGTTTGTAAATCAAAGAGAATCAGAACAAATACTTTAATTCCTTACATTGATACTATCCTTTATTTTCTCATCTAAACCTTAAGCATTCTTATTTTAATTAGCATATAATCAGCACTTCTTAAAAACAAAGAAAGGGCAACTATTGTAAAAATAGAAGTTGAACATTAAATCATCTCTTCATGTTTGTGTCTTTTATATTAGGCCTTTTATATTATATGCAGTCTGTCTTCAGGGGTTTTATTTAAGTTGAATAATTTTTAAAATTGGGGTAAAGGAAGTAGATAATTTGTAGATTGAATCCTTCTCAAGTAACATCAGAGCAACATTCTAATGAACATCTCAAATTTTAGCCATCTTATTTTAATAATCCCAAATCAGAGAGTTTTTATCTATAAAAACTAAAAGTAGAGACCTAAAATATTAGAATGGGTCACTTCTTGATTACTAAAAAGTCAGGCCATATAGATTTTGTGCTAATTGTTTACTTGCATGACTCATTAGAAAAAAAATATTTTTGTTCAAAATTTGACTTGTCATCTCTGAAGTGAAACTCCTTTTTTGGTACATTTGTCTAAGGGATTATCTGTTAGTAACCTTTGTCATTTTCATTCTCTGATATCTCTTGACTCTCAGAAAATAAGGTACAAATGCATGTGTAGAAATATGGATACAGTAGTATTCATGTTTGTGCGGGCAATTACAGGAAATTATGAATTTGCACTTGCAAATTGTCGGTTGTGTAGCTGAAAACATAATTACTTAATTTTGCTTGACTATTAGTAGTCATTGTTCATATTTATTAGACATGGAGTTTTGTGAGTAGTTTTGCACACTCAGACTTTGAAAAATCAGTAAATTGTGCTATATCTGTAATAATGTTAGACTTGCTTCGTAGCTGTTACCTATATACCCTGTTGGCAGTCAACAACAGTGTTAACGCAGTTGTTTAGCTTTTGTGTTTTTATTCAGAAGTTAAATTAGCATGTTTAAGCAGTCTTCATTTTATAATTTTACTTTTTAATACATAATATTGTTTGTAAAATATTACAGTAAGCCTTTAGTTATTTGGAATGGGTATTTTATAGATAATATTTTCTCTACAGGAAATCTGTATTGCAAAGCATAATGAAAAGATCCAGCAGCACCATCAGAGTGAAGAGGAATACAGAATGCATCATACTCTGCCGCTAGTGAGTTTGGGCTCTGTTTTGAAATTAGCCTTTGATTCCTTTTTTTAATATCCCTCACTATGCATTAATTACAGAAGTGTGTTCAGATGGATTACTATTCTGAACAGTTGACATATAACCTGGAAACTATGGACAAAGATGAGTAAGTAGAAGTTCAAGATAAGTTATCTTCTGTTTTTCAGAGTAAAACTGAGGCTGTTAAACTAGTGATTCCTGCACAGTTTTGGAGGTTATTTTATTTTATTTTATTTGACTACAGGTCTTTGGATTTGTTTTTTATAGTGATGTCCTTATATAGCTTGAAAACTGAAATGTGTTGCGTGATAAAGAGAAGGTACATCTAAATTATTGGATATCAAATAGGTTTATTTAAAAAACTATAAAAATATTTAGAGAAATAGGAAATAATAGGTCAGCTCTTGGTTTTTCTTATTGCAAATTTGGGAAGAGGACTCCGTTATTTTAGTCATAGGGGTTCTTTCACATACTTTAGGGAGTACCATGATTGTGTCCAAGCAAAATTCATCATAATTATTAAACACGGTATTAAAGAAAAAGAAAACCTTAAACAAAACAATACAACAGAATATAAATGATTAACTGTTTTCCATTACAATCTCTTCTGTATGTGTTTTAAGGAGAGCTTTTAAAAGAGATTACACCCTTGAGAGTGAACTGCCTGAGGGAGCATTTTTCTCTTAACTCCAAATTGTATTGTTTCACAAAATTACTGTAAGTTCACTTTTAGTATTGTATTAGATACTTATGCTGTTTATCTATGAGCAAAACAATTTAAGGGCAGGTTGGTGGAACTTGTCCATTTGTTAATAAAAACAAGTTTGTTTTATAGATGGCCTTGTAAACAATCTTGGTTAAATGCTTTCTTAAATCAGCTACTCAGAAAAACCATGAAAGGGAGCTACCCTGACACAGGCCAGTTACAAATTTCAAGAATCTTAAATTCCACTATTCTTCTGTTTCAGTGTTTTAGCCTCTGCCTCCTCCTGAAGAACACATGATCTAACCATCTGGTGATTAACAGGAGACGTTAATATTTTAAGCTACAAAAGCATTTTTACACTCCAATAAAATAATTAAGAGTTTTAAATGTAATTCCTTAGCAGTGTTTTTGTTAATGTTCTCTCACCAAACCATGCTGGAGCGGTGAGGTTTCCCAGGGTGGTTACTTCTTGAGTCTTCTCTTTCATAGCTATCTTTGATAGTGTGGAGGTAGATACGGACATGAGATCGGGGTAGCAGAGGGTAGTTGGGTAGAGGAGGTGTTTTTATGCCCTTCTTTTTACTGTCGTAAAATTATAGGTAAATATACCTTTTTCAAATGTATTTAGATTCAAGGTTGGTTGCTGTCACCCTTTTACGATTTGATTACTTCCATGGGTTGTCCTAAGAGGCTGTCTCATCTTCTGAATATGAAGTTTGTTAATGTATAAAGGCATTGGATTTCAACAGGAAATGAAATTGTTTTCAAAAAAGTTTCCTGTTTTTATAGAAGTGTTTTTGGTATGTTTTTGGTTTTCAAAACAAAGCCCTTAATTCAAATAGTTATTGAAGTTGTTGATTCAATGTGACAGTTTTTAGAAAGATGATTCTTCTTGATTCTTGATTTGGGTGTGAGAATTCGAGTACTGCCATTAATATTTTTTCTCATGGATATAAATAGCCTATACTTTAATAACTTTTTACTATAGTAATTAGCAAGGTCCATCTTGGTACGTAAAGCCTTTTACAATTTACGTAGCAATTACTAAATTTGTATTTAGTAACAATACTTGGGACCGAGATGAACCACAATCCAAATGTATTTGTAAGTATGCATCTCACAAACAATTAAGAAATAAATAAAAGGTTTTAAACATTTCCCACAACAAATGTTTTTCCTGATGTTAGAGTAGGAGGGGTTTTTCATAGTATAAAGTCTCTTAGAGGAAGTAAACCTGGTTTTTATATTCATGACATATGCTTGTTCTTGAGAGACCAACAGAATACCTCATGGAATTTCTTTGATTAACCTGAACATTTTGTGCCACACTAAAGGTTAGCTAGTTTTGTATTATTATTTTAAATTTTTGTGGCTATAACCTACTTATATCTGTCTCCTTCAGTAAGGATGCAAACCAGTTGAATGACCTTTCATCCAAAAAAATTATAATTTAATATCATTCTACCATCAATACTGAGGGCTGTCTGGTACAGAATCTTAAGTAAAATTTCAAAAAACAATTAAAGAAATATCGGCTTTCTTCCAGTTAGGCAAGACGGACAAATTGTAATGGTTTATGAATATGAAGTAGTATCACTGGAAGGTTCATTAATTTTTGCAAAACAAATAATATAACTTGGGAAAGTATAGGAAGGACTTCTTTGCATATTTAAACAGTGAATCTTCTATATTAGCTGTAGTTACATTGGGGTTTGCAGCTGTAATTAAGATGGGCACCAAATACATTTAGTAAAAGGCTTTAACACTGTTTTCATGCCCGATACTTGTCATTCAGAAACCGGTCTAGAATTGGCAGTGTGTAGTGCTATCTGATCAGTAGCTTTCAGCTATGTAAATTATAGCCATGCCAAAGAGCTGAAATTAATGTGGGCGTGGGTGAATCCACTTGCTTAAACTTTGGCAAAACTAAATTTCAGTCACATTGGCATGTCCACAGTTACCAGCTTCCGCAGTAATGGACATTGAGGATCCTAGATAACTATCTCGTATTGCCTTAACAACAAAAGTTAGGGATGAAATGATAGGCACCTTCCACAAAGCTACTTTTACCTAGAATTAAATATAATAATAATAAGTTGTCCCAGGATCTCTACACTGTATAATTCATAGCATTATCTTCCTCTCCATCACAGACACTGTATTATCTTTTAAAATTGTCATATTGCTCTCACATTTCCAGTTAAATGGGATGATTTTTCCAGATTCCTTGTGGGGTCTCGGAAACTTGAAATATTTAGATTTACTAAGAATACTTGGGACAGAGATGCACCATAGTCGAAATAATCTCTTCACTGTCAAACTATTATTAAAAATGGACACATTTTATATCATACATGTATGAGAAACTTGCCCTGACATCTTGTTACATAATTCACATCATGAAAGGCCTACATGTGAAAAATCACACGAGTTGATATTTTTGCAGTTTCTTGAAATAATGTATAAATTTTCATTCTAATAGTGAAAATTGGTAGTTTGGTTCAGCTTTTACTATGAAAAAAAGGACTCTTCTATGTCAAGAAAAATTAATTTACAATTTTATTAAGCATATCCTGACATATTGAATTAAGTTTTTCTTGCATCTCTTGAATGCTACAATAAAAAGAGCAGGCAGTGTTGCCAACTTACATGATTGTATCACAGGTCTCACTGCTTACTATTTCTCTCTCTCTCCTCTTCCCCCCCCCCCCCCCCCCGGGGCCATAAATTCCTAGTTTCCAGAGTCTACACTGCAATGAAATAGTCCCATAGTTCGAGTCCTGTAAACCTGAGTCAGCTGGCATGGGCCAACCCTGGGCTTTTCTTCATAGTATGGACATACCTTAGTGACCAAGAAAAATCTGGTTTATGTGACTTATCTATCATCACCTAGGAACTCTGTGGCAGAGGGATAAAACCCAGATTAGTACACATCTGCCTTAGCCATGAGACTGTTCTTTCTCTTCCTGCAATCCCCTCCCTCAACTTCCCTCTTCTTCAACAAGTGAAGCAGGGGGTCCTATCAATAGTTTCTTCCAGTATATAACCCTGAGTTAGTCCCAGAATATGTCCATCCTGTGCCATTAACAAGACATGGACCTGTGCGGGGGAAAGTGTATGATGCTGTATTTAAAGACCGTATCAAAAGCAAACTGAAATAAGTCAAATATTATGTGGCTTACATTTATGTCCATGTGGATCGTCATGAGAGTTGGAACCCCTAGGATCCATCACGCAGATCTCTCCCATTTGAGCTTATGGAATAACTAAGATCTATAATAGGTTGTCATCTTTTATATGGACAAAAGGGAAAGGAGTGAGACACTTTGAGAGGGGAGTTCCCAGACATTGCTGACAGCGGTTGAATAGTGAAATTCAGGGATTTGGAATTCTGTTTCAGGCTCCTCATCCTAGTCCCCTACACCTTGCTGTCCCAAGCTCTGTCTCTTAACTCCTCAGGCTTTTTATCCCATTCCCAATCTCCCTGCTGAGCCAATCCCAGCTTTCTCCTATATTATAGCTGACTGGTTGATCTCAGTATCCTCTCTGTCCCTGGCTAGCTGGCTCTCAATCCCTCATCCTCACTTTCCCCATTGACTCCGACTCCTTCCTGCCACCAAATCCCAGTAACAGTTTCTTTGTCCCCCTTTCTCTCTCTCTCTCCATTCCAAATTGATCCTTTACATTTCTTCTTCTCGCTTCCTTCAGTCTGGCTCTCATCCACTGTGCATTCAAGTCATGTGACTTCCTCCACCAATCTGCATGGGTACCAGAAGGGGGGCATTATTGAGAGTTCATAAGAGAGAAGCTCCTTGTTGTCATTTCTGTCAAATTTGAGTGGATTATCGCCAGAATGGCAAAAAGGCCTAATCCTACTATAAAGGCCAACCCTTGCCAAATTTCAGTTATGCACTCCAAAGCCTAGCACTAACACTTGCCATACGTAATCATGGTTGCCAGAATCTTTTAATATGGGCAAAATATGATTTTCCCTTTGTCCATTTCTCAGATGTGGCTTGTGTTCTCACTAAAACTCAAAAAAAAAAAAGAAAAGAAAAAAAGAGTCATACTTACTGTGGAAAAATTGAGTACAAATAGTAAATTTGACAACTATAAATAACCAAAAACAAGATCTTATAATGGAAAGTGTTGGCCAACCTTCAAAAATCCAGTGCTGCCAGGTCCACCTGTAATATCTTTGAATTAATTGGTATTTGTTTGTTTGCATTATCTATTAGCAATCACATATCAAGGGGTAGCATATTAGGATTGAGATTACGGGAGTTGAATCACTTCCTTCCATAAAATATTTTGCAATATATATCTTTACATTTACCAATACAAATAGTTTATCTGTAAAAATAAAATCAAACCCTACTTTCTCTAATTTGACTGCAAATGGGTTTTAAAAGAACTATTTTTGCACCATAAAAAGTAAACCATTAAATTGATTCACTTTTCACAAGTGTAGTAGACTGATACCTTGATGTGTTGACTGGGTATATATCAGTGTAACTGTTACAGTTTTCTTTTTAAAAAAATGATGAGCAAACACCTGAATTCAATTCTAAACATATGAAAGAAAGGGAACAGTAGTACCAATCTGAACCAAGGATAACATTGACAATCTTGTGGAATCTTCCCACATTTCTGTGAACGTATTTCAGCCAGCATTTGCACTTCTGCTTTTCTATTGGTGGACCTCTAGAGCCAAAGAATGTGTTTTGCTGAATTTTGTGAGAAATTAAGACTATTTTTAGATCAGTTTTGTAGCAGCACAAATTGAGAATAAATTTGAAACCTGAGATCACATTTGGGAGCCTTTAAAATCTTCCAACTGCACTAATTCCTTATAAGTAACCTGTTCTAGTAATTGGGACATGGATGTCAAAGCACCTTTGTTTTTGTTTTTTAAAGCATTTTTTTGGGTTTAGTTTTATTTGCTTACATACAGTCCACACTGGATCAAACAGTGGCCTATTGAGTCCTATATGTTATCTCTAACAGTGGCTGGTATTGGCTGTTGAAGAGAAAAAATCTGCTGTAGGCAGTTATGGGACAACTAATCTCTAGGAAAGTATACCTCTAGTTCTCAAAAGTTAAATGTTGGTTTATGCCCTGCAGTTTGAAGGTTTATATACCGTTCAAAATTCTTCTTTAGTTTACTTTTATAATTCAGGAGATTCTTGTTATTCATATACATATCTAATCTTGATACAAAAACATAAGAAGGGCCATGCTGGGTCAGACCAATGGTCCATCTAGCCCAGTATCCTGTCTGCTGATAGTGGCCAATACCAGATGCCCCAGAGGGAGGGAACACAACAGGTAATCCTCATGTGATCCCTCTCCTGTCACCCATTTCCAGACAGAGGATAGAGACACCATTCCTACCCATCCTGGCTAATAGCCATTGATGGACCTAACCTTCATGAATCTGTCTAGCTCTTTTTTTAACCTTGTTGACGTCCTAACCTTCACCACATCCACTTGCAAGGAGTTCCACAGGTTGACAGTGCGCTGAGTGAAGAAAAACTTCCTTTTGTTTGTTTTAAACATTCTGCCTATTAACTTCATTTGGTGACTTCTAGTTCTTCTTTGAGGAGTGTCTCTTTGGTTACTCCACCTTAGGTGTTTGGGCGCTGCAGCGCGCCCGGCCAGAAGATTTCAGTAGCAGTGCTAGTGACGGGTTGTTCGCGTATGCGCAACACACTGGGCAGCTAATGTGAGTGTGTGGGCTATGATCCCTTCAGTTCCTTCTCTGCCGCCGCCAGCATCAGTTGGAATCTGCCATGTGCTCTGCATTGAGCGCCTCAGACAGATAGTTAGCGTTGTTATTTTAACCTTAAAACCACTTCCATTTTACTTTACAAGAAGAAGAAAACAAATGTTTTTCTATGCCGTCCACCACGGAGCCACAGATAAGCGGAGGCTCGCTGCCTCTGGCTTTCCCCTCACAAGGCTCACCCTACAGAGGTGCTCACTCCACATTTCATTTGATTTATGTCATTCAGAGAAAATTTTCCTGAAAACTCCTCAGAACGCGCCCTCCCAACTCTTATACCACCGTCTGCAGGGTTCAAGCGCTGTCTATTTTTGGCTACTTTATCTCTGCTGCCTGGGGCAGAAGCATGGTGTGATTCATCTCACTCATAGAAACCTGACAGCTGGGACACACACAGCTAGAGAGCTATAACCAAAACCTCTCTCACTTGAACAGTCATTCAGACCAGCCATAGACCCCGGTCACTGCATCCCCGCTTAAACCCTCACAGCGGTGATGTCAGATATGGTGGCTTCAGCTGTCTCAGCTGCGAACTCTGCAACCTCTGAACAATCTAAGAGGCCATATGCAGACTCTAGCAGGGAATCCCCTTCACCTGAGAAAGGGAGATCCCACAAATCTAAGCCAGTTCCGTCCCCTATGGGGGCTCCAGACAAGAGCTTGCCGGGGCTGCAATCACCCACTGCACCCCAGAACCTGGCCACAATGCCAAGACAGGCTAACAAGCCTAAGCCCCCGTCGCAGAAAATCCCAGGGCAAACCCAGCTCCACACTCTGCCATTGATAAAAATAGCGGTTTCACCAAATTGCCACGCTTGACACTGTCAGCATGTATGCCTTCCCCAGTACCGAGCAATTTAAAAGGCACACATGTGCAGTACCTCTTGTCTCCTGTGCCTCCAATCTATTATTTTAAATATGCAGACCAGCTACAAGCCTCCTCAGTACCCACAACTCCTCTTTTTGGTACTGATGTCTCCCTGGCACCAGCCAGGTTCTCTCCAGCAACTCCAGCAGCTTCTGCACCTCCTTTATCTAGTGAGGAGGAAGCTGCCTCCTTCCTAAATGCCATATTATCCAGGCATTCCTCCCTTAAGAGGAAAACAGTTCAGCCACAACCCATTATACCTCAGTGGCGTGGCACCCCACCCAATAGCTACTGCCTCCTATGCCCATGCCGCCCACTTGGTCCTATTGGGACTGTTGGCCATCTTTCAGAACACAGCAGCAGCAATACCACCATGCTGAACAGGTCCACTCAAGACCCACATTGGTGACCTCCCTAGATGTGTCTGGGGATCAAACAGATTTTGATCACCCTTTAAGCGACAGTGACTCAACAATTCATCTCACCTACCATCTCAGTTGTCCTCTTCCCCTCCAGAATATGCCCTCATGCCACTGCTTCCTTCAGCAGGTGATGATTCCAGGGCTTTCCAGGACCTCTTGAAAAGGGTTGCTGATGGATTCGAAATTTCATTAACGACACAGCCTGACACCCAACATAAGCTCTCCAGCATCCTACATGCTACACTGGTGGTTATTTAATGCTACCCATGCATCCTGCCCTTGTGGATCCCACTAAACACCTGTGGCAAACACCCGCCACCGTATCCCCAGTGGGCAAGAAAGCAGATAGAAAATACTGTGCCTCTTTTTAGGGTGTGGAGTTCCTCTTCACGCATCCTCCTGCCAATTCCCTCATAGTAGATGCTGCCAGAGGACCAAACATACCTTAGCACAGGGCTACTCATCATAAGGCCTGTGGGCCACGTGCAGCCCGTGGCTCATTTGCAGCCTGCAGTGCAGTTTGGGTTTACATGGGGCTCAACAGGTGGCCTGTGGGTGGGATCCTTTGAACATGGCCTCCACTCGGAATATGCTGTACAATGGCACATCAATATAATGGTCCAATGTTATGTGTTTTAATAGTTAAATGCCTGGACTGTCATTGCTCATTAAAAGTGCTGTCATATTGATGGAAATTGGGTAAATACTGCATTTTATTAATATCATCAGAACTGACTTAAATGGGGCTTGTGTGTTGCGTAGTCTTGCCTTAATCTTTGTATGCATTTCCATCAGTGTGAAAGAAGCTATTTGCATATATTAGCATATATATTTGTACCACACTTAAGTTGCGGCCCTCGGCATGTGCTATGAGTATTATTGTGGCCCTTAGGGCTTCCAAAGTTGAGTAGCCCTGCCTTAGCAAAATCCACTCCCGCTGATAAGGTCAAGTCGTTTCCACTTCTTATGGGCAGAAAAGCCTACATCTCTGCCTCCCTCCAGCTGCGCATCTCGAATTATACTGCTCTGCTAGCAAGATATACACATCACATTTTTGAGCAGAGAATCACTTTTATTCAATATCTTTCAGAACAGAAAAGGGAGCAGTTTAAAGCCAACATGAATTAGGGCTTCCTAATAGCCAGGACAGCCTGCCTTTGACTCCGCTGACACCGCCACTTAGACCCTTGTAGCCACGGTCATGAGGAGGAGAGCCTCCTGGTTCCACATATCTGGCTTCCCAAAGCAAGTCCAGACTAGGGTAGAAGACCTCCCATTTGAGGGCCCAAAGCTCTTTGCAGAATCTATCCAACACTTCATTGCACTCCTTGAAAGATTGTAGGGCCACTCTTCAAATGTTGGGCATCACAAAAGCTATATCCAGAGATACAGACTTGACCTCTTTGCTCACTCACAGAGGCAGTACAACCAGAGATAATCCGCCGACCAGCCTACCCCTTCCCAGTCCTCTAATAAGACAAACGTTTTGAAGCTCAGGTCAGGAGTCATCAAATTCATCCCTCTCCTCCCGTCCTTCATGATACTCCAATATGCACACAATACCTAGCACCTTTCCATCATCACTGGTGCCTCATAACATCCGACATATGGGTGCTGGATATCATAAAGAACGAGTACTGCATGCCTTTTCTGTCCATCCCAAAACCCCAACCACCCACTCCATCCCTCTTGAGAGACCCATCTCACAAGTCTGTCCTATGTCAAGAAATCGACCACCTGCTCTCCATCAAAGCAGTAGAACGTGCTTCTGCATGGTAACCCTCTCCACCATCATTCTCTCTCTCAACAAAGATGACTGGTTGGTGACTCTCGACCTCCAGGATGCGTATTTCCATGTGCCTATCCACCCTGCGCACAGGAAGTTCCTCAGATTTACTGCGTGTGGACAGCCCTTCCAGTACATGGTACTCCCCTTTGTCCTTTCCACCGCACCAAGGGTATTCTCCAAGGTACTGGCGGTAGTTGCAGCTCATCTGCACAGACATGGAGTGTCCATCTTCCCTTATCTAGATGATTGCCTTATAAGGGCAGACTGCCTTCAAGAAACACAAAAGTCAGTCAGTACAACCATGGAAGTCTTTCAATCCCTGGGTCTCCAGATAAATCTTTCCAAGTGTCAACTCCAGCCAACCCAGGTGCTAGAGTTCCTAGGGGTCCATTTAGACTGTAACACCACCACTGAATCTTTGCCCCATCACAGATTCCTAGCCACATGGGAGCTCATTCATCTCTACTGCACAGCTCCCCAACTACCCTCCAAGGCATGTCTCCAGCTCTGACTTAAATGGGGCTTGTGTGCCACCACCACCATGGTAGTTCCTCATGCCAGACTATACATGAGGCCATTACAACACTGGCTCAGCACAGTCCATAGAATGAGGAGACACAGCCTCCTCAAGCTGGTCCCGGTGGCACTCACCATGAGAAACTTGATCCAGTGGTGGTTGAATGCACAAAATGTGCGCTGGGGTCCCCTTCCACAAACAAGCACCCTCCTTTACAATCACCACGGATGCATCCCAACTAGGATGGGGAGCCCACGTAGGCACCCTTACCAAACAAGCCTAATAGTCACCTGCAGAGACCATTCTGCATATCAATACCCTCGAGCTCTGCGCAATATTCTACACTTGCTGGCACTTTCGAGACCATATCTCCAATTCCACTGTGCAGATTTTTACAGAAAACCAAGCTGCAATGTTCTACATCAACAGGTAGGGAGGAGCCAGATCTTACCCCCTCTGCAGCAAAGCAGTCCGCCTCTGGACATGGTGCATTGCACACAACATAACCCTAATTGCCTCACACCTCGTAGGCAAAGACAACGTAACAGCAGACTCTTAGAAGGAACAGCTCCTCCAACCATGAGTGGGAAATGGATCCCACCATCTTACACCAGATCTTCCAATGCTGGGGTTTTTCCCCAGATTGACCTATTTGCGACACATACCAACAAAAAATGCCCTCAATATACTGTTCACGTGCAGGCATTGGCTCACTCTACCTGGGAGACGCATTCACGATCCACTGGGGCATAGCACTCCCTCTACGTTTTTCCACTTATACCTCTTTTCCATTAAGTGGTCAACAAAATCCGAATGGACAGGGCCAATGTTATCTTCATAGCCCCAGACTGGCCGAGACAAACGTGGTACTTACCTGCTCCAAATGCATCCAAGCGGCCATGGCGTCTCCCTCATGTCTTCATCCAACACTGCGCTCGCCTCCATCACCCACACTCTCCAGCTCCAGATGGGGTTTCTCCGTGGCTCACTCCACTAGAATCACAATGCACATATCAAGTCCAAGAAATTCTCAACAGCCGCAGAACATGCATTCGGAAATCTTACCTGTACAAATGGTGATGCTTCTCTTCTGGTCCCAAAGAAACGACCTCAATGCAACCTCAGCTCCGCTACCTGCAGTACATGATGGAGCTTAAGAACTTGGGCCTTTCCCTGAGATCCCTTAAAGTCCATCTTGCTGCAATCACAGCTCTACACCAACCAATAGACAATACATCGGTGTTCACACACCTGATAACTAAATGATTTCTTAAAAGCCTGCAAACACCTACCTGCCCACCAAACCACCAGTCCCTGCCTGGAACCTCAATCTCATTCTTAGTGCCCTAACAAGAAAGCCCTATGAGCTGATGGCAACCTGCTCGTTGTTCCACCTCTCCATAAAGATGGCCTTCCTTGTGGCTATAATGTCCACCAGAAGGGTTGGGGAAATCGGGGTCCTCATAAATTAATGGAGATTGCCTATCTCCTAGAACTGGAAGGGACCTTGAAAGGTCATCAAGTCCAGTCCCCTGCCTACACAGCAGGACCAAGTACCATCCCTCATGAATTTTTGCCCCAAATTCCTAAATGGCCTCCACAAGGATTGAACTCACAACCCTGGGTTTAGCAGGCCAATGCTCAAACCACTGAGCTATCCCTCCCCCCCCTCTTTCATAAAGACAAGGTGGTACTTCGGCCTCACCCCAAATTCATGCCAAAGGTCCCTTCCATGTTCTATTGCAATGAATCCATCAATTTACCTGTCTTCTTTCCTAAACCTCACGACAACGAGGCGCAAGCAATGCTCTATACCCTCAACCTCCACAGGGCCATCACGTTCTACATAGATAGAACCAGACATCTGCAAAACCAACAGATTATTAATTTCAACTGCTCAACCATCTCAGGGACTGCCCATTTCCTCTCAGAGACTATCCAAATGTATAGTGGGGTGCATAAGAGTAGTATACACAGCTTTCGGCAAAGAACCACCTGCACAACTTCATACACAGTCAACCAGAGCCATGGCTGCATCAACTGCATATATCCAGGTCATTCCCCTGTCAGATATCTGTAAATCAGCTACCTGGTCGTCCATCCATACTTTCATGACCCATTATGCTCTCGACATACATCCCTGTAGGGGAACCCTGTTCGGTCACACCATTCTCACAGCTGTCTATAAGGACACTACACTGACCGAAGCTCCCAGCTCTAGTGGATGAACCGCTTCATAATCACCTAAGGTAGAGCACCCACAGGGATGCTCCTTGAAGAAGGAGAGAGTTACTCATCCTCTGTAGTAACTGAGGTTCTTTGAGATGGGTGTCCCTGTGGGTACTCTACTACCCACCCTTCCTTCCCTCTGCTTCAGTGTATCGTCACGCATTCCTTCCGGGGCAGAGAAGGAACTGAAGAGATGATAGCCCATGCATGTGCATTAGCTGCTTGGTGTGGAGTGTGCTGCGCATGTGCGAACTACCTGTCACTAGCACTGCTATTGAAATCTTCTGGCTGAGCACAGTGCGGCACCCAAACACCTATGGTGGAGCACCCACAGAGACACCTATCTCGAAGAACCTCAGTTACTGCAGAGGGTGAGTAACCCTCTCTTCTTATATTGTGGGAACAAGTACATAACTTTTCCTTGTTCACTTTTTTCACACCAGTCATGATTTTACCTATCATATACCCCCTTAGTCTCCTCTTTTCTAAGGTGAAAAGTCCAAGTTTTTTAAATCTCTCTTCATACCAAACCCGTACCAAACCCCTAATAATTTTTGTTTCCCTTTTCTGAACCTTTTCTAAAGCCAATATATCCTTTTAGAGATGGTGACCACATCTGTACACAGTATTCAAGATGTGGGCATACCATGTTTTTATATAGAGGCAATAAGAAATCCTCTGTCTTATTCTCTATCCCTTTTTTTTAAATGATTCCTAACATTCTATTTGCTTTTTCGACTGCCACTGCACACGGAGTGGATGTTTTCAGAGAACTATCCACAATGACTCCAAGATCTCTCTTGAGTAGTTGTAACTAATTTGTCCCCATCATATTGTGTATGTAGTTGGGATTATTTTTTCCAACGTACATTATTTTACATTTATCAACATTACATTTCATTTGCCATTTTGTTGCCCAATCACTCAGTTTGGTGAGATCTTTTTGAAGCACTTCACAGCCTACTTTGATCTTAACTATCTTGAGCAGTTTGGTATCATCTGCAAATTTTGCCACCTTACTGTTTACCCCTTTCTCTAGAGGATCATTTTTAAATAAGTTGAATAGGATTGGTCCCAGGACAGACCCTTGGGGGACCCCCGTAGTTATCTCTCTTCATTCTGAAAACTTACTATTATTCCTACCCTTTTTTCCTGTCTCTTAACCAGTTATTAATCCACAAAAGGACCTTCCCTCTTATCCCATGACAACTTACTTTACTTAAGAGGCTTAGATGGGGGTTCTTGTCAAAGGCTTTCTGGAAATCTATATACACTGGATCCCCCTTGTCCACATGTTTGTTGACCCCCTTAAAATACTCTAGTAGATTAGTGAAGCATGATTTCCCTTTACAGGAACCATGTTGACTTTCCTCAACAAATTATGTTCATCTACGTGTCCAACAATTTTATTCTTTACTATATTTTCAAATAATTTACCCAGTACTGATGTTAGACTTACCAGCCTGTAATTGCCAGGATCACCTCTAGAGACCTTTTTAAATACTGGTGTCACGTTAGCTATCTTCCAGTCACTAGGCATGGAAGCTGATTTACGGGATATGTTGCAAATCACAGTTAATTCCACAATTTCACATTTGCGTTCTTTTGAACTCTTGGGTGAATACCATCTGGTCCCAGTGACTTGTTACTGTTAAATTTTTCAATTTGTTCCAAAACCTCCTTTAATGATCCCTCCATCTGGGACAACTCCTCAGATTTGTCACCTAAAAAGAGTACAAGCAGAATTCTGATAAGCTATGGCCTCAATACCTCGAATTTGAATTCACATAATGTTCTCTGTTTAGTAATTCATATGTTTCTGATGTCCTTTCTTAGAAGCAAGATCACCTTCAAGATGAAGAGGAAAGAAAGAGCTCCTGGGTTAGTCAGGAGCGACAGAAAACACTGGACAGACTTCGTACATTTAAACAGGTAATGGAAGTAATGTACTTTTTTTTCCACCAGGATGTAGCATTTATTTCTAAATATAAACTTCAGTTATATTCTGGCAATGTCTTGAGAGAGATCTGTTGCACCTCTTTAAATATTTCAGAGCATTCATTTGGAGAATGGATATTATAATTCTGTAGGCTAAGATTTAAGGGGAAATAAGGCATAGCATTGGATAAAGTTCTTCGGATGTATTGCAGCATAGTTCTGTGCTGAACCTCAATAGTCTGTTTTTCTCCTGTTAGTTAATATTTGCAGGAAAAAATTTAGAAACTGAAACAAGGTCTTTGCTTATATAGAAATTGGATTGGATCATATTACTTGTTGTTTGCATGACAATAACACTTAAAAGTCCCTATCTAAAAGAGCTTACAACTGATAACCAGAGAAGAGAAAACAGATTGATTGCAGGCAGGACTACAAGGAAATGACAATATTAACCCCTTTTAATTAGGGATGGAAAATAGCAGTTAAACAGTTAACTGGTTAAACAAAAAATGTTTAACCGGTTAATCATGGTCCTGCAGCAGGGAGGGGGGCTGCCTGGCTTGGGGCCAGGATCTTCCTGCCCCCTTCCAGGAATTGGGGCTGCCACTGCAGTGGCTAGCGAGGGGTCGGGGATGCCAGTGCAGCTGGGACTTGAGCTGTGGACCATCTGGGGTGCAGGGCTGGGGCTGTCACCTAATGGTTACCCAGTAAACCTTTACATCCCTACTTTTAATAGTTGCTGGCTTAAGTAGGAACGAGTAATGAAATTGGAGAATTTCCATTATTAGTAACATTCTTGTTTAGTAGTGATTACAAAAAATGAAGTTTTTTTCCATCCAAATTGCTTGCCAGGGCTACTTGTCACTTAGAGCTTCTATACATTAGAGTAATTTCACACACTGAATCAATAAGGTATTTATCAAATTGTTAATGGTTACATTATGTATATTTTATCCATATAGATAGGATTGTGTACCTTTGTAAAAAATATTATGTAATATGTTTTTTAAAAATACATACTGGGCCCATTTTTCAAAAGCAGTCTTTAGTTTCACCTTTAGTAGCTTGTCTAAACAGATACAATTTTCAGGGACATAAACTTCAGGGATAGGGCAAATGTAGAAGCCACAGATAATAAGACCACTTTAAAAGCTCATCTTTGACAGAAAAGTCTAGTGTTTGAAGTGCCAGTAGAAGAAAACTACTGAAAAGTGTTGAAGATCTTCTTGTTGTCTGGGTTAGTAGGATAGTGCTGCATTTGGCAAGCTGCAGTGCAACTCGCTGGCCTATTTTATGTGGGAGGAGAAGGAAGATTTTACTTTTATTTTCCAGGAAGGAAACATTTAGATCAAGTGTCTGGCTCTTGAGGAAATATGATTTCTATCTATTTGCATCCAAGTTGACCTAATCGGAAAGATTGAATTGACCAAGAGTCACAGTGAGACAATGGATTTAGAACCTAGGATCTTTCTGTCATTCTAGTCTTTATTGTAGCCTGTAGTTACGTAAAGAGGAGAGAAGATGACTGGACTAATCTAGTTGTGAAGCATTTATAAATTTCTGAGGAATGTGCTCATCTGTCACCTTCTGTCAAGAGTAAGGGTAGGAGGAGGTGGTGGTTTGCAGTATGTTCAAGATACAATCTGGGAATGATAGTCCATGCTTGCAAAACTTTAAATGAGTGTCACACTCTATAAATATGTCATGGTACGCTAGTGTGCTGCCATATGCTGGCTAATTTTATTGGAATATTTTGTTTGAAAATGAGTGATTCCAGTCCAATACATTAGCAAAGTAAAGAACAAAAATATAAAAATGAGTTTCCTTGTCACAAAGGCAAAATCACTGATCAAATGTCCTATAGTTTCTAATATAGCATATTGCATACACTTATCTAATTTTAAATAACTTGTTTTATTTTAGCGGTATCCTGGGCAAGTAATACTTAAATCAACCAGACTGCGACTGGCTCATGCAAAAAGTGGTAGTATACCCACCTCACTGTCCTGTGTAGATCAACTTCAAACTCTACCAGTAACCACGCTTATCCAAAAGAAAACCAAAGAGGTGGAATCAGGAAAAATAATCCAGCCTTTACAAAGCCAGGATGCCAGAGGTTTAGAACAACTTGAAAATAGTTCATTTTCTCCCAGTGGCACTACCTCTGAACAGTCCCATCATACTCCTCCTCCACTTCTTGCCAGTAATGAGCTTCACCCAGATACTGTTACTATAGTTCCACTCCCTCCTCCTTTGCCTCCACCACCACCACCACCGCCACCTCTGCCCATCAAGGAAGATTCTACTGAATCCTTAGAGAAAAGTGACAGCCCTGTTAAACAGGAGAGTGAAGATAAGGGAGTCCCACAGTCTACTACTGTACTACCATCAACTGTCCCATCAGCACACCTTTTTGATAGCAATCAGTTAGTCAGTGCCAAGAAGAAACTTAAGAAGACCGATCTAGAAGGTTTACAAAGGAGAAGAGGTAATATTTTTATTTATTTAAACATAACGCTAAGGAATATACTCCTAGTAATTTTGTTTCCCTCTTTTTTTTAATTGCTGTATAGAAAAGGGTGTTCTAGTGCCCTCAGCTGAAAAATATGAACTTAGGTGGTAAGGAATTTGTACTGTAGTGTATGCTATTGATTCAGTTGTATCGGACATCATATAAACTGGTATATGGCAAAGGTCAATGTTGCTGTTAAATGGATACTTTTAATTTTTTTCTGCAGTCCACAAAACAATTGTCTACTGTTATAAGCACACAAAGGTCCTGGTCCTGCAAGGAGGACTGTGTATGTAGACCTATGCACTTGTGCAGCTTCCTATTTAAGTCAGCAGTTCCCCAGAACTCTGCCTGTATTTGGGGTCTAATCTACCCGTGAGTTTCTAGGTGGGAAGATGCTTACTTTCTAGAATTCTGTTTTACGTTTATTATAGGGATTGTAAAATTTGTGTCAAATGAAGAGTATAATTACACTTATATAGTATTAATTTGGAATAACAATGCTTCAGCAACTTATTATGTAAATTTATGTAACTCGGTTTAAATCACTTTTTAGTTTTTGGCAAAACTTCTTTTGCCCTGAAATTACTAGTGGTCAGCTTGAAACTAGAAAGGAAAAGTTTGGAACAATTTAAGAATGTTAGTCAAGCTTAAAGCATTTTTGTCAATGTTTATAAAATATCTTCAATATTTTGATGCATTCAGAATGCTTGGCACACAAAGTAACAAATGTGTATACATATACGATCAGTTCTTCTAAGTTAACTTTAAACCTGTTTCAGCTACTTTTGGTCAAACTGGGGGAGCATTATTTAGGGATGTTAGATATTGTGTAATTGAATAGACATGTAACCACATGAAATTTTAGCCATTACCTCAACGGTCCCCAGAGGAGGGGCTGGCAGCCAGTGCATTCCTGACCCCACTCCCAGCAAGCTGCCTGCCACCCTGGGTCTTTATCACAGGCAGCAGTGCAGGGTGGCATGTAGGAGCTGGTCTGCTAGGGGAGCCAGTGGAAAAACTAGCTCCCTGTGCAGACCAGCTGTGTGCTGCCCTGTGCTGCTGCCTCTGTAATAGAGGCAGAAGCACGGGGTGGCAGCAGCCTGTGGGGACAACGTCTGAGCTCCCTGCGTACAGGGGCTGCTGCTGGGTACAAGTTGGACCCACCATGGACAAAGGCTGCTCCATAGGATACAGAGCAGCCTCTGTCCACAGGAAGCTCGGACCCCCGGGGACAGGGGTTTGCTTCACACCAGCCTCCCCTGCAACCCCCCTGCACTGCTGCCTCTGATAGAGGCAGCAGTGCGGAGTGGGCTAGGCGGCACATAGCTGGTGCTGGGGGGAACCAGCTTTTAAGCTGGCTCTCCCCATCACTGGTTCCTGCCTGCCCTCCTCCGTGCTGCAGCAAGGCAGGACAGGTGAGTCCGCAGAAACTCTTACATGTAGAGGGCTGGCTTGAAAAGCTGGTTCCCTGCATATATTGGTTCCAGTCAGCCTCCCTCACCCTCCACGCTGCTGCCTCTGTAGCAGAGGCAATAGGGTGGGGGAGGGGGAGGGGGGAGGTGGATCTGCTGCTCATGGGGAGCTGGCTTTTAAGCTAGCTCCTCATGGGCACTGTCTCCTGCTCTCTTCCGCTGCCTTCTGTCTGATACAGGGTTATCAGTTAATCATGTAATCTACATGCTGACATCTCTAGCTTTACTGCATTTCTTAGAGACATTTATGGCCAGATTGAGGGGCAGATGACTGGTGGGGTGCTGTTTTTTTGTTAGTGATAAATTGAAAGATAGAATGATTGAAGTAAAATGTTTCAGATGTTCTGTTTGTGGATTCATTTTTCACTAACCACCTAGAATGTCCCAAACATTAGTAGAATCTCATGGAACTTTGCAGGCTTCCTGAGAGCTGTTTTCCTTGAACTATCTAGAATATTGTCAGTCTTGCCCCTGTGGGTACTAAAGGGGTGAAGCATCACCAGTCATTGAGATATAAGAATGAAGTGAAGTGAAAGTCCCACTGCAGTATTGTGAGCCTTGTTTTACAGTGTAATTGTGAAAGAGTACTTGTGTTTTAAGACTTGAAGAGGGTAAGTAGGAATTAATAAAGGACATATTTAGTGAGATGCCAGAGACATCTATGAAACAATATAAAAGAAAGTTACTTTTTTGCCATGCTTATCAAGTGATTTTTGATGACTTTGAGACTGACCAACAGCCTCCCTGGTTTGAGCAACCATGGTACCAATCACTGGGTTCCTTCCCATCATAGTGGCCATACTGGGACTCTTGGGCCAAATGCAGGGGTGGCCAACCTGCAGCTCATGAGCTGCATGCGGCTCTTCCCCCCCCCCCCAGAAGTGCGGCTTGCGCAGCCACCCCTGCATGCTCTTCCCTCCCCCCTGCCACCCCCCACAATGGCCCCACGCTCCTCTTACTGGCGCTCCCCCAAGATGAACACCACGCTGATACTACCTCCAGGGACAACAAAGGCTTCCTGTGGGGTGGCGGGGGGGAGTTCTGCAGCTACACGGGAAGTACGCGGGCTGCTCTCCCCCACCAGCCAGCACAGTACCTAAAATGCTAGTCTGTTGCATGCTGCGGACTTTGTTCCCCTGCTGCCTTCCTGCGTGCGGGGGAGGGGGTAAGGGTCTGGGACTGCGCTGCTCCAGTGGCGCGTGCTGCCTGAGAATTTGGGGCTGGCATGGTCTGGGACTCCCGCTCCCCCCGCGCAGGAAGGCAGCAGGGGAATAAAGTCCCCAGAGCACTGGCTCCAGCTACTTGGTCAGCGTGTGCTGCTGTGGGGAGCAAAGGGGCAAGGTGCGCAGTGCCCGAGCATTTGTTGCTGGCGCAGTCAGGGACTCGCCCTACCCCCAGTGCAGGAAGGCATCATGTGTGTGACGGACCAGCGTTTCACATACTGCGCTGCTGTTTGGGGGATGAGAGAACAGCTCATGCACTTCCTGGGCCTTAGTGCACAGCTGCAGGATTCCCTTCCCCCCACCCAGACCCTCCGCAAGTACCATGCCCCAGCACCCACTGGCACCCTATTGTCTGCCCCAGGCCCCTGCCTGAGCGGCCACATTAGTGAGGCTTGGGGGGTTTTGGAGTGGTTGTTTTTTTGCATCTCACTTGTGTGGTCCTGACTGACTTTTGTGGGTCAGGCATCCTGACTCAAAACAGGTTCCCTGCCCCTCTCATAAATAAAGACAATGCTGAAACATTTTGTGTTTGACATAATATTTTATTTAAAACTGAAGCCAGGCCAATTGGGGCCAAGCCCCAATCTGGCCACAGCATCAGAACACTCCTGCACACACACACCCACACTCCAAACCTGAGTCTATCATACACTGGAACCCCCAGTCCTGAGCCTCTCACATCTCCAAACTGCTGCACCCCCAGTCTTCTGCCACAACATTCCTGCACCATCCACACACTCCAGATCTGTGTCCTGAGCCCATCATACTCCCAGCCTCCTTGCCTTGAGCCCCTCATACACCCCAGCCCAAACACCTGCACCCTCACAGCCACAAGACTGCAGCCCAACCCTCTCCCTGACCCCAACATTCTCCAGCCTGGAGCCCCCTCCCTGAGCCAGCATCCTCTTCTCTACTTCCTCCTGCACTCAAATTCCCTCCCAGAGCTTGCACCTCTCACCCCTTCCCAGTGCTTTTTTTGTGATGGTATGTCCCGTGATGGTGTACTGGCACCTATTTTCCCCCCCTGTGGCTTTTTTTCCTTTTTCCTCAACAACTCCTCCCCCCTGCCCAGTATGTGGCTTTTCACACACTATCCACCACTGTTTTGGCTCTTCGTCTCTAACGGGTTGGCCACTCCAGGCCTAATAGGTTTGAGCCTACCAGCAGCTGAGGAAGTAGCTTCTTCAGCTGCTGCCTCAAGGGCCTGTGAACACCATGAGCATGCAAGAGAAGAACCAGAGACCAAAGTTGAGGAGGAAGTCACTCTACAAGCCCACTTCCTGTCACTGTCATCAGAAGAGATGTGATGCCCCCCTGCCAACTATGGTAGATGACAAAGTATTCCTAGACTGGGCACAGAGAGCAGCAACTGCACTATTTTTACCTAAGCTGCTTCCTGAAGGAGGTCCAAATGACTGCAGAACAACTCCTTTTGAAGGGATGAAATTATTTGTCAGTAAGACCAATGTCTCCACCTCTTCTAGAGTAGCCCTTCTATTAAACAGGCTCTACTGGACCCGACCAAGGCAATATGGCAGACCCCCATATTTGTTTGAACAACTTGCAAGTGGGGAGACAAGAAATAGTGTGCTACTAGAAGACACAGAATTTCTGTTCACATCTACCTCCCAATTCAGTCATTGTAGACAGAGTTAATTCTAAGGGCCACCAAGATCCAGTTTAAGTTCACCCTTTATGACTGCATGTGGAAGCACCTAGACTTTTTTGGCCGGAAGGCTTACTTTGCAGTCAGGCTACAGTTCAGAGTGGAAAACTATCAAGCCTTGTTGTCTAAATATGACTATTAAAACAATGCTAAGTTTAATTATTTTATTGAACAGCTCTCCATTTCTCATAAGGAGCCATTTAAGGCCTTAGTGAGCACCAAGTGGTGACTAAAACATCTCTTCAGTTTGCACACATTCTCTTTCAACCACCATTGTGATGAGATGGGTCTTGTGGCTTTATCTATCCTGCTTCCCAAAGGATGCCCAAATGACTACAGAAAACCACCTTTTGAAGGGATTATTTGTTAGTAAGACCAGTGCCTCCCTCCATGCTAAAAAAATGCAAGGGCCACTTTTCAGTCCCTCAGGATATGTACACCTGGGTGCAAAAGGAGATATAGACATCAGCCATCTTTCAAGCCTCTTCATCACAATACTCTTGAGTATTCATTTCACTGATCATCTGAACCTAGAGGAAGGAAGAAGCCCACCTTTCTCACATAAATAAAGGTGGGAGCTCAACAAGTTTCCTCTCAACTCTTCACTTTGAAGAGCCAGTTTTGAAGGGTTGGTTGAGATGCCTGTAGAACACTTGACTCACTGCTGCATCATGATGGAAAACCCCACCCATTCCTTTGAAATTCCATTCTATAGCACCTGGGAATGGATTAACTGTAACAAATAAGTGCGGAAGATCTGGGATGCATACACCATCCGTTTCTGTTCCTTCCTCCCTGCATGATGGACTGTAAATTTGACATGAAGCACAAAGCCTGGCAAACCAGATCACTGATTTCAAATTTCTGGTCTTGTTTGTCATTTGGCAGGGTATTCTGTTCCAAGTAGATATTGAAAGCAAGGCATTACAGACTCAGTGGACATTGGGACTGCTACTATCTTGCTAATACCTTGAAAAGCTGCCTTGAGTTTTTTGTGGCCTGCAGAAACAACGAATTTGAAGATGTCATCACGACTGACAAAGAAATGGTGGAAAATTTAAGAGTTGAGCCTGTCTTCAAGGAAATTCATATTTATGAGAAGAGACAGGTTACAAGGGCAAAGATAAGGTGATGGTAAGCTCATGGAAAAAAATTCAAGAGGGAGGTTATTTACTCACTCAATACTGCTTAAGTGTCCATCGGAGAAAGGTTTGAACAAGAAAAGCCCCACAAAAAGATCTGGTTTTTTTAATATGATTTTTACTAAGATGCTAGTGGACAGGAAAACACTCTTGAACAATGTTATGCACCTTCACCAGATGCTGACACATGGGGAATGTTTGGATGTCAGTGATAAAGGCCTGTGTGTCAAATTGGACAAGATCTGTCACATATTTTGCAGCAGAGTAAGCATTCTGCACTCCAAGTTCTCCAGAACTTCTCTTCCAGTCAGGTTATGGATAACAGACCCCCAACAGCCTCTGAAATCACAAAACCCACTATGGATCACATATGACCATCTTGTGTGTCTAGATCTGACCAGGGAATGATGGGACCTCATATACCATTCCAAACAAGCATGTCATTACTGAATCAACAAGCCACTGTATTTTCACCTCCCATATAGATTTTGGATTGCACTGGAGCACATCTGAACAAAACAAGAAAGGGGCCACTACTCTTAATGCACAAGTACAAAATCAAAGACTTCCTTTTTCTGACTGCAAAGAGACCATGCCAACCATTGAACACAACATTAATAGTGCCCCAGATATGGGTTGAAAGTGAACTGGATGATATTTACAATCGCTGTGCCAGAGAAGGCCTTGAAATAGCATATGTACTAAGGATGTGAAAGGTTAACCAGTGGGGGCTGGAGCAGCTTCTTGCTTGCTGTGAGCAGGGGGCTACACCTGCCCTGCGGGGCCTGCTACAGACGGGGGCTGATCTAGGTGTCCAGAAATGCTCCTGCCCCCACTGCAGCTGCGCTCGGATATTTTGAGTGCTCCAGCCCAGATGGCTTGGAGTACTCTTCCTTAATTAAGAACATAAGAAGGGCCATATTGGGTCAGATCAAAGGTCCATCCAGCCCACTATCCTGTCTGCCACAGTGGCCAATGCCAGATGTCCCAGAGGGAGTGAATTGAACAGGTAATGATCAATTGATCTCTCTCCTGCCATCCATCTCCATCCTCTGACAGAGGCTAGGGACACCATTCCTTACCCGTACTGGCTAATAGCCATTTATGGACTTTACCTCCATGAATTTATCTAGTTCTCTTTTAAACTCTGTTATAGTCTTCGCCTTCACAACCTCCTCAGGCAAGGAGTTCCACAGATTGACTATGCACTGTGTGAAGAAGAACTTCCTTTTGTTTTAAACCTGCTGCCTATTAGTTTCATTTGGTGGCCCCTAGTTCTTATATTATGGGAACAAGTAAATAATTTTCCTTATTCACTTTCTCCATACCACTCATGATTCTATATACCTCTATCATATCCCTCGTTGGTCTCCTCTTTTCCAAGCTGAGAAGTCCCAGTCTCTTTAATCTCTCCTCATATGGGACCTGTTCCAAACCCCTAATCATTTTAGTTGCCCATCTCTGAACCTTTTCTAATGCCAATTTACCTTTTCTGAGATGGAGACCACATCTGTACGCAGTATTCCAGATGTGGGTGTACCATATATTTATATAAGGGCAATAAGATATTCTCTGTCTGATTCTGTCCCTTTTTTTAATGATTCCTAACATCCTGTTTGCTTTTTTGACTGCCGCTGCACACGGAGTGGACATCTTCAGAGAACTATCCACAATGACTCCCAAGATCTGTTTCCTGATTAGTTGTAGCTAAATTAGTCCCCTCCATATTATATGTATAGTTGGGGTTATTTTTTTCCAATGTGCATTACTTTACATTTATCCACATTAAATTTCGTTTGCCATTTTGTTGCCCAGTCACTTAGTTTGGTGAGATCTTTTTGAAGTTCTTCACAGTCTGCTTTGGTCTTAACTACCTTGAGCAGTTTAGTATCGTCTGCAAACTTTGCCACCTCACTGTTTACCCCTTTTTCCAGATCATTTATGAATATGTTGAATAGGATTGGCCCTAGGACTGACCCTTGGGGAACACCACTAGTTACCCCTCTCCATTCTGAAAATTTACCATTTATTCCTACCCTTTGTTTCCTGTCTTTTAACCAGTTCTCAGTCCATGAAAGGATCTTCCCTCTTATCCCATGACAACTTAATTTACGTAAGAGCCTTTGGTGAGGGACCTTGTCAAAGGCTTTCTGGAAATCTAAGTCCACTATATCTACTGGATCCCCCTTGTCCACACCTTCATTAACCCCTTGATCCCTAATAGATTAGTAAGGCATGATTTCCCTTTACAGAAACCATGTTGACTTTTGCCCAGCTGGTTTACTGGTTAAACTTCATGTTTATCCAAAACCCAGAAAGGATGGGTGAAATTCACAAATGGGTAAAAAAGGTTGTTTTAAAAATATAAACTTAGGAGAAATGGGGAGAATGAACATGCAGGTGCATAGCTAGTTCTCGTTGTATTCAGAATACTATGCTGGGCTTTTTATTTTGTTTTTGACGCCTGAATTCAGGACTCTTAGTCTGTAGCTCTGCAAAACCAAAATGCATTTGAAATACTAGTTTCTGTTTCACAGGGGAATAAAGCTGCAGGTAGACTGTAAAGGCCCCTTACTCTGTGCCTTAAAGCTCAATTGCTCTGCTTGCAGTAAGTATTTGAGAAGGTTTGAGTAGCCTGGGGATAATTCTATGCAAATCCACTGGCCCATATGCCACCTTTCAGATTGGAGGTGAGGGAAAATATGAAGCTGCAGCTGACCACATCTGCTACTCCCTGATGGCTTGTAGTAGAAGACAAGCAGTGGACATAAACCAGCTTGTCCTAAAAATTCAGTTTCTCTTTTGGTATTTTCATTAGACAGAGTATGCAGTCCAGGCAGTTATGTGCTCACTATTGTCGTTTCAGCCACAAGAAATAGACATCATAATGTATTTTGATTTTTGTAACTGATTCTCGCAGGCAGGAAAACTTACCTACCAAAGTAGCCATTCTTTATATCATATGCTGATGTTACTTGGTTTTCAGGAGTCAGTGTTCACAGTACAAATATAATTTCTTTCTTCCAATAGAGGAAAATATATTTGAAGATAAAAACAGCATTAGAAAATAGAGCTTACCAACAGTTATCATAGGGCAGTATCTTATTGTTTTCCCTCTATTTTGAATGCAAAATTGCTGTGGTAACCAGCTTTAGTCATATTGGAAATAAAAATGAAGCTGTTGAAATGTGTAAATATATTAAATGTAAGACTAACTCAGTGTTTTGCTTCACTGCAGTGAGTTCCCCAATGGATGAGGTGCTGGCTTCCTTGAAGCGTGGTAGTTTTCATCTAAGAAAGGTTGAACAGAGAAATCTCCCTCCTTTCCCTGATGAAGATGACAGCAATAATATCTTGGCACAGATAAGAAAAGGGGTGAAACTGAAGAAAGTACAGAAGGATGTTCTGAGAGAGTCTTTTACAATTCTGCCTGACACTGACCCCTTAACACGGAGCATCCATGAAGCACTGCGGAGGATTAAGGAGGCATCACCTGAATCAGAAGATGAAGAGGAGAGTTTGCCTTGCACAGACTGGGAAAGTTAACCTGTAAAGTTCCTACATTTTAAATTTGATGCTTTTTAGGAATACCTGCTAAGCTTGGGTTAGAAAGTCTAGTAGACTTTAAATTGTGCCTAAATCATTCTAAAATTGGTTAAAACGTGCACATGCACAAGCTGAGAATCATGCACGTTTAACTGGGAGTTAATTAAGCTTATAATAAGGGAAACTTTTTTCTGGGCTGTTGCTTTTGTGAACATTTTTTGCTGAACCAGTGATAAAAATTATCCTCACAGAAAACTTACATTTCAGTAAATTGAAGAGACTGCACCTTGTAAGATTGAAAAGGGATTTCAGAAATAACAACAAAATCACTCGTGAATATATCCCAGTATTTTCTAATATGTAAAAATCCGGTGTTTCCTGCTTGAGGCTAAATAATTACAAGTAAAAAAAAATTAGATCTGACTACTAAGCATATGAAGTTGTTGGTTACCCTGGGTGGCTGGCTTTTTGATAGATTCCTAAACCATAAACCAGTATAATTTAGACTTTTACTGTTAATAAAATATTCCACAAATTTACAGGTATTGTAGTTAGATACAATACAAATACTGACTTAAGATGGCTAGTTTCCGTAAATTCAGATCAGAACATGCAGAAATAGCCAAAGGACCTAAGTTTTCAACATTAAGATGGTGTGGTAACCTAAAGACATGGATTCTTTTGTGTTGCTCCTATGAACTGGACTGAGTGTGTTGTATTTTTGCAGCAGATCTGCTGATGGGAGATGGTCATATTTAAATATAAAGAAAAGGTTAAAATAAACATACTTGTAAGTAAATTGGTAAATCCAAATCAAAGAGAAGGGTACACGGGTCTCTAAAGAAATTATTTCAAAAACTTGTTTAAAATGGACACTCAGAAGATTTATAATTGGTTAAAGGAAATAAATAATACATATTACATTCAACCCACATATTGTGGTAGCAAAAATACCCAATCTGTGTATTAAATATTAAGCAGTAATGCATTACTATGTATTGAGAACTTTTCAGACACTGCCACAGCTGGGAAACAACATTTAGTACAAGTACCACAGCTATTATAAAGCAAAACAACCTATAGTATTTTACTGTGATTACAAGTTTATTAAATTAAAGCCATTAAATAAATTGTACTGTCAATTTAATATCCTATTCTAAATTTTAGAAAAACAGTCAGTTACCTTCTTCCCTTCTCATTGGTAGAGTTTGCACGAGACAGAGACACGTACTAATTGATCACATTTGTTTGTTTTTACTGTATTTCTCCTGATCTAGCTTTATTGATAAAAAGTGTGAAACCATTTTAACCCAGAGGTGCAGATATACTTGCATGCTGGTGGAATGCCTAGTCAAAAGCTGGTATCATCTGAAGGGCTATCTTGCTCTCACTACAGTTGTTAGTCACTCAATCTGGCACCTGCCTTAAAACTATCATTCAGTTCACGATTGCAGGTTTCGGTTCCTCAAGATTTCCCATGACCATTAATAAAAAAGGTGTGAGGTTGAATTACTTTTTTTAGTGTGTTTATTCTTCTGTTTCTCACCTAGACATTTCACCAAACATATTTTATGATTGGGCTTTATATAGTAGTTTTGTAAGCCTAATTGTGTCTTTTGAAATCCCCCCCCCCCCCATTTTTTTCCCTCTTGGGACGAATACCCTTTGATAAACAGGTTAATGTAAACTGCTTCCCTCAAAATCTTTTTTTTTTTTTTAATTTGAGGTATTGATAGGGTACCAGTTGTCATCTTTTGTAGGCCAATGTTATCTGAACCTTAAATACTCTCACAATGAGACTGTATTTTATGATCTTTTTCCCTTGTTAAGGACACAGTCCTGACATAGATTTTTTTAACTTCTATTGAAAGTAGTAAGTTGAAGATGCAGAATAGTTTGGAATTTAGACTCCAGATTTACACACCATTTGGTATTTTGCATTTTACTCCCCACGACACTCTGACCATAAAAATAATTGAGGGATATAATTGTATAACATTTTTTGGATAGATTTGTAATGGCTGGTGTTTAGAGTAGGGATGTTAGATTAACTAATTAATGGATAAGCATCACCATAACTGTTAACAGTTAACTGATTAACTGGGATTTTACATCCCTAGTTTAAAAAAAATTATAAAAGCTATGCTATGCTGAGGAATTGTATAAAACAATCTTATTGCAAGAGCAATAGACAGAAAGATGTTTAAGCCATTCTATTGAATTACTGTTTTCACAGACATGACCCTACTTTATGAATGTATAAATTAACAGAATTAATTGCACAGTACTTTAAATAATGGTCTACTGCAGAAATTTCAGAGCATGTTTTCCAGTACAAGAAAATTAGTTTAATGCCAAGACCTGTAAAAGAATGACATTATTGATTAAAATTACATTTCTGGGGCAAAATGCATTACAGAAAGGTATTTTATACTGTTAATGGGCATACATTGTATACTTACAGATATTATCAAACCATTATCTTCACTTAAATCTGCATAAACTAAATCTTACACATTAATTCCTCAAGCTTGAAGGCTAAATCAGATAGTTTGTTTGAGATACAGAAAGTATCTTTAAATTAATCCAGTTCATGGTTTTTAAAAAAGGAATTAACTAAAAGGGAGAAAAATGAGTAAATGACTACAAGTTTAAGGGATCTCCCTTTATATCTGTGGTCTGAGGGCAATACAATTTAAAAAACTTGACCATGACTAAGAAAATTTGGTAAATTGGAATAAAATCTAAGCTGACTCAGTAGAAAGATGTCCCTTTAGTTGATTTTGAATGTGTCTCCTCCTTAGAAGAATAATGGCAAAACTGTGAATACTTGTTTCCTGGAAAATTGATAATTTAGTTTTTTTGGGGGAGAGGGGGGAAGGGAAGTATAGTGGATGTGTATCAATGGGGTTTTTTTATTTGTTTAATTTTGATGGGAAACTAACATTTATACAAGTTTTTAAAGAAGGCATGCAAATTGTAAAACTGAAACTTGAAAGTGGAATTTATAGTAGTTTTAAAATATAGTATTCACCTAAAGACTAATTCATTTTGAGGGGAGTTGAAATTTCCATTTCTCATTTATTAATTTTTTGTCTTCCAATAAGACTTAGTCACAAACTTTCTTTAAAAAAAATTTCCCTTCTTGCACTTTCTGAAGCACTTATATATACTTCCTTGCATGAAGTGTAATCCTCTGTTAATTTTATGGTTATGCCATAATGAAAGGCAAAAGTGGCATCCATTCACTATTTTAAGCATTTTAGCAACTCTTGTATACTTTAAGAACTTACTTTAGAAGTTCTATAGATGAAATTGTAATGTGAAAAATACTTATAAATACATAGAATTAAACAACACATGAAAAATTAAATCTGGTCTGTCATAGTGGTTCTACTTGGTATGAGAATTAGCTTTCAAAATTAAAATTGTTTTATTGCTTCATAATATTTTTCCATTGACGTCTTCCCTAAATTTCTAAATCTCACAAGACAATACTTGAGTCAGTTTCATGCATTTGAATCGTAGTGATGCAGAAGATGCAGTGGCACTCAGAAAATTGTTGATGCTCAGAAAATAGCCAGCTGGGCATTTCATTTTATGATTGAACTGTCTCTGTTAAAGAAAAACTTAAAAACCAACTAATTCTAGCAGCGCCTTAAAGACTAACAAAACATGTATAATGAGCTTTCATGGGCACAATACACTTCTTCAGATGAGTGGAGTTATTAAAGGTCCAGTTCCAAAATAAATAAGCGATGGGGGGAGGGGGAAAGGAAGAGGAGGGGGGAAAGGGGGCGGGGAGTCCATTAGAGTGTTCATGTTACATGAAACAGAAGTTTGTAATGACTTCAGCCAAATACTGTAATAAAATAAGGCCCCAGATTCTCAACAGAGACCAAGGAATGCAGTCAACTCAGGGAAAGGGTAACTTTTTTTTCCTGGCCTACTGTCATCTTGTGCCAGTGCAATCTCCCTATTGTTACTCTAACTTGTGTTGGCTGCTAACAACACCTACAGGGCACAGTGAAGGCTGGCCTGGCTATACCCCACACACCGGTTGTTGGGATTGGTAGGAGCCACTATGATGGCTCTAAAACACAGGGATTAGGTCAGGGTTTAAAAATGCTGCTTAATGTATTTAAATGGAGAGGATTTGCACAGTTGAGATTTAAATTGTTTTTCAGTCATTCTTTGTTTGCTTTTTTTTTTTAACATAGGTGATAGCAGCCACTGAAGTAAGGAAAAACACAACAAAAAGTACCCCACAGTAGGAGATCAATCTTCCTCTTCATTTCAGAAAATTCAAATCCAGCGATTTTCACCATCAACTGCATAGTAGAAAAAGGTTTCTTTTGGCAAATGATTATGTGGAAAAAACATAACATTGATTTTGTTTTTCAGTTATTTTTTTATTCATTCCACAAGTGCAAGGTTGGACAAAAAGCTAAGTTGCTTAGATATACATTTAATAACTGTAATGAGAAATGGCTCTTCAGGATGTTTTTCCAATTCTTTAAGCACTTTTTACATTTGTGTTAGTGGCCAGTTAAGTGATGGAACATTTCAAGTGGGAAGAATGCTGCAGTGATAAAGTTACTGGGGGATATAGTTAGAACATCAGGACAGCTATGAAACCTACTCTTCAGTGCACTGAAAATATCATCTGCTTGAAAGAAATTTAATGGTTGTACCACAATGGCTAAAATTGCAATAGAGATACAACTAAGTTCTCTTTAGTAGTTCTTCTCACTGCGAAGAAATGTGTACTTGTATGAAAAATAACACATGACTGTGCAGTCTAAGGACCATAACAGAATACATGTATTTAAGGATGTATGTGTTTACAACATAGTACACTTAACATGGCATATTATAGCACCTTTTTAGAAGGTCATATATAATCTTAAATCCTACATTTTACAAGATTTTCCATGTTTTTTAAACAGTAGTATTTAGGTGAGATGAACTGAAGTAATCATTATACCATACATACAAATTTGTGATAAGAAGCAATATTTTGTAATTTAATAATACTTAAAATTGTTTTGTTAGCTTGAACTGTTCTTGTTTGTTTACTGTGAGCAATCTTTTCTTTCTTATTTAAAGATTCTTTAAAGAGATTGCAGGACTTAAACACATTAACACTAGTTACAAAAGTTATGCTTCTCTGTTAGTAGTTAGTATTTCCTTTAGTGGCTATAAAAAATTATACATCATACCTGTTCATCTGAAAACTACACTTGTTGGCTGTATGTGGTTCTAAAGGAGGAGGGTACAGTCTTCAGTACAGGAAGAACTTAAAGAAATAATCTTAAATTGCATGACTAATAGCTGCAGGCAGCTAGTTTTATAATGCCAGCGTACTTAAAGGTACATCTTACACAGGTTTAAGTAATCTTGTATCATGTTCAAAGCTCTTTATAATGTATATTATTTGACACTCCAGTTATATGAAAGTCTCGACCAGTGTTTGTTTTATTAAATATATACTGAGACCCACTTTAACCCTTTTCCTTTATAAAATTTTTATTACTCATTTTAAGAAGGATTTATTTTCATTTAGAAGCAGATTAATGAATTGCAACTGTTGTGTAATGGAGCACATAGTCTCAACTTTTATAACAGTTCTTTTAAAATAGTTGAGAGCAAGAATACCTGTCTTGGCAATAGGTGTTATTACCAGAATGAACCTCAGATCTTGGAAACTGTTCTGCAATTATTGTCTGAAATAATAAAGATCTCTCATGTTTTGAAAGATAATTTGCCACTCTGTACTTGACACTAATAGGCATTCTTCTTGAGCTTTTTGCCTTTAGTGATTCATTTTCAAAATGAATGTTTATAAGCAACATTTTTCAGCGATACCACCAGTTCTGTACCTGGTATCTGCTTTCAGGGCATCATTTTATGTGGACATAGCATCAGTTCTATGACATATCTATCATTCACTTGTCAAGGACCTAACAGTTCAAGTTTATTCCCAAATTACGTCTATGTTTTTACATTTATCATTTCAAAATTTACTATGTGTAATCATTTAGCATAGATAATAAATGTAAGTAGTTTGTGTGCCTTTGGTGTATGTACGGGCATCAGTACAAATGGGGTCCAGTGTATGAATTTTTAGCTATAGTATAAAACACATATTTGCAAGTTAGGATATTATATGAGTGTTAGACCAACAACAAAGTGACATCAAATATGTCCAGTTTTTCTTGCTTTAAGAAACAAAAGTGTACAGGGTGCATATAACACTGGCAAAACTTGAGTTGAGAGAAACTGTACTTTGAAAACAGGAATAATGTTCCTGCCCCTTGCACTAAACTTATCCACAAATTTATCTTTATATAGGGATCTGTTTAAATAGCTCTGCATTGTGCTGTACTATAGTTCTCAGATTTATCTACATATTTGTCAACTTTGCCTTGAAAACTTGTTCATGATTAAAAATAAACCTGTCCTTGCTACATTTATACTTAGTTAAAATATTCGATACCTGACTGACTTTGTATGCATTATTTATTCATAGGAATATCATATTTTATGTACATACACCCAAAAGAGAGCTGCTATGCTGAGCATAACAGTTTATATCAAATTCAAACTCCAACTTTAAAGTAGTCACTGGATGTCACCTTTTCAAACAATTCTCCAATTTAAGATATAAAAATTATTCACGTAGTAATTTATAACTCCATGCATAAAAACACTTCCAAGGCTTTTCTATGCGGATTTATACTGGTATTGCAATAGAAGTTATATGGGGAAAGTCCAATTACTTTCACAAGAGTTACAGAAATTTTATCAATCCTTGCTACTTTGGCACATCTGTAATTGACAGCAGGTTTTTTGAACAACTCTACTTGAGAGACCATGACAAACATCACTATGGAGATGGCATTTATACTTACATGTATGCAAGAGGGGAAAAAAAGTTTGCACATAAAATGATCACTAGAAATTGTCAGTATTTGCTCTTCATGGTTGTAGTTCATCAACAGTGCATGCTATATGCCAGGAAAACTTGCTTGTTTATTCAATAGAACGGTTAGGGAAAAGTCCACTGAAGTAATTGGAATTTCCCAATCTGAAATACATATAAATTCAGGAAACATGAGTACATACCGTAATTTTGGGGACTGAAAATTTATCAGAGAGAAAAAGGAATTAAAATGGTTTATTTCTAGTAGAGCAACAATAAATGAAAGATAAACAGCAATATTGTTTTTTTTATCAGGAATGGGATTAACATTTATTTGAATTTCTGTATCTTCCTCACAGTGGTCCCAAAATCCATTAAAATGACTAATGTTCTTCACTTTCTTATGTTTGCATATTTTGTTTGATTTACTTTTTAGAATAGATGAAAGTTTTGTTTTTCTCTAATGCTATTTTTTAATATTTCTTAAGTTTAGCAGCTTGTATTCTACAACAGATATCTGTAAAATAAGTTAACTTAATCTGATACTGTGTTCAATGGCTGCGTCAGGGATTTTGGATTCAATAGACTTCATCAAATTCTTTGTACAGAATCACTTTCACTTTCAGCATTATATTCTGTTAAATCAAACTATGAGCAGTTCATTATTGAAATGTGTAACCAGTTGAGATGAGGAAGCAGAAACTCTCATTAGTTAATGTTATCTTTTATTCCTTTTGTTGCACTGAATTCAAAGACTGAAATTGTAAATTAAGGTTACTTGCAGTTTAAACAGATGTTTTCATTGTAATGCTTATATACTTACTTTCTTGTGTTATTTCTGGTAATGATCCCATAAGCATGAAGCAAGATATTATGCATAATGTTAGCAAATCAATATGTTACAGACAAGAAGGCTCATTGCTAAGAGAGAAGCAGTAAGAGCTGTAAGCACCTTACTGAGAAAGCATGTTGCATTTATTGAATGCTATTGGAATATATAGGACAACAGGTTTATTCTAAAAAGTGCTCTTTTGTACAGTGAAGCACATTGACCTGCACTGCTATCTAATGCTGTGTAAAATTCAGCAGTGGCTATTTTAATCATATAACTATACTATAATTTAAATTTTTCCTACAAAATTAATTTTATTTGTTGCCTAAAACATCATGTATTAAATGTTACAATTTTTAGGAAGGGGCTGAGTATGCCAATGTATTTTGGGGTGAGTGTTGTTATGTTATATATTATTCTTTGCACTGCCCATTCAATGATGACTTTGTCCAAAATTTCTGGCTTTGACAATGGTGAATCTACATCTTGGAATTCAAAGAACTTTATTGTAATTTACACCTCCTAAGACCTGCCCTTGGGCCTCATGATATTACCGATCTGGTCTTCCTTCCATTCCTCCATGTAAATGCTCAGATGTTCCATTTTTAAACATAATATGACAAATTAGTGGCTTTATTTGACCTATAATTATGTGAATGAGGAAACACTGTCTGTATTGGATAGCCACTGGCTTGATCTTAGCTATCTGCTAAAAGAGAAACCTTGACTGGGAACATATGGCTCATTGTCTCAGTAGGTAAGGTGCCCAAATATACAAAGCACAATACCAAAATTTGTTTTTAAATAAGTCGTCTTGATTTTTATCCAAGTTCTGCTTGATAATTCAGTTTCCACAGCAATTTAATTCACTGCTGGAACGGCTTGATTTTCAAGTCTTCACAACCCTTGAAAGATACTTTTCACTTTCATGAACTGGGGCGAGATGTGAATAGGGACAGCCTCACTGTGACCACTCCAACATGTTTTTATGGTTGCTGCCTACTTCACAAGTTATCTTACATACTTGTAAGTGCTGAGCCATGAAGTTGGTGAAATGCAGAACACTACAGGGATGCATGAATAAAGGGTTAATGAAAGTGACACTTTCTAGCCTGGTTAAGTGAGAAATAATCAAATGGAAAAACTGATTCACAATCCACTAGCTTTGTGCAATATTACAAATAGAATCAAACACTAGCACATCGTGCTTGGCTTTAAGACAGTCTTTAAAAAACAATTATTTAAATGGATATTTTAAATACACATTGTATTATAAAACTGTTCCTGCAAATTTACAATACCTAAAAATGCTCAGTGTTCTAAAGTATTAAGCAACAAGTGTAAAAATTAAGTGAGCATTTCCAGCAATATCAAGGGTATGTCTACACTGCATTCCTCTTTCAAGAGAGGAATGCAAATGCAGCTAAGTGAAATTGCAAATGAAGCATGAATTTACTAATCTCATGCTTCATTTGCATAATGGCATCCAGGTGCTTTTTCGAAATACCCTATTTCGAAAAAAATGTCATCTAGACCAGTTTATTTAAGAAAAGATCCTCCTTTTGAAATAATCCTTACTCCTTAAAAAAATTAGGTTTAAGGGTTATTTCGAAAGAAGGCTTTTTTTCAAAATAACACCATCTAGATAGCTTTTTTTCAAAATAGGGTATTTTGAAAAAGTGCCCAGATGCCATTATGCAAACGAAGTGTGAGATTTGTAAATTTGCACTTCATTTGCAATTTCACTCAGCTGTATTTGCATTTCTCTCTTGAAAGTGGAATGCAGTGTAGACATTCCCCAGAAAACTTAAAAAAAATACTGGTTTGACTGTTTGCTTTTTGCTCTTTCTTTAGTGTAGCTTTTCTGTAATTATTATTTATGTAGTTCATGTTTTTACTATCATGACTTCATAGTTAAACCTGTACACAGACTGAAATCACCTTTTTCTTGTACATTCAATGTAACAACATACTCACAGTTTTGGTGCTTAAAAATGATTCTTTAATAAAGGATATTTATTTGAACACAATTTTATCCACGGTTTGTCTCTTCCACTTTTTAAATCAAATCAACACAGTTTGGTTCCTCAGATAACATTTACTCTTATTTACCATTAGCCTTCCTTTTCTATCACATTCATCTCTGATAATGGTAAAGTTTAGCTGAGATGCTAAATTCCTGAGTGCTTGTATTATCACTCCACCATTGCATCAGTGGATACTTATTAATGGTAAACTGAAAAATTCTGCATTTATATTTTTTCATGCCTTTATGGAACCAGGGAGCATCTACATCTTGCAGTGAAACCAGAACAAGCTTCCAGCTGCAATTACTTGGTTTAAAAAGACCTGGAATTAGAATTAAGATAGACACAATTTGTGATTTCTATACAGGTTGCCTTTGCTTACTGCACAATATAATCTTCCCAAACCAGCCAAGATGCTATATTATGCATATTGACTCCTTCCAAATTAGTAGACTGACTACTTCTCTCTCGTGTCTTTGTCATTCCCTTAATTGTTACAAAAAATAATTCTGCATTAAGAGTTATACAGATTGCAAGGTCAAGCACTCAAATGTTGGGAAATTCTAAAAATTTAGAATACCTATGTAACATTAATTTAACCTTTTTGTGCATGTTATGACAATCTGATCATTTCGTCCACAGCATCTACTAATGTAATGCTTACATTAAATTGAAGTTTGTGGTTTTGGCATGATTTAAAATTTTTCTGACAATGCATGTGAGCGCTTAGGTATCTTATAGACTAGTGGAAAGTCAGGCAGCCTAAATATAGCACTGTATGTACAAAATACTCTTATGTTTGCTTTGAAAAGATTCACCCATTTGTTTTCTGGTGGGGGAAGGAAGGATTTTTTTTTTTAGCTTGGAACCAGAAATAGATTATATTGATAACATTTTCAAAGAGAAAAGGAAGTTACTTACCTTGTGCAGTAACAATGGTTCTTTGAAACGTGTGTTCCCTATGATTGCTCCACTGTAGGTGTATATGCACCTCTAACTGGAGATTTTTGGTAGCAGTGCTCATTGAGCCCATGCATTTGCTCTCATAAGAATGGCCATACTGGGTCAGACCAAAGGTCCATCTAGCCTAGTATTCTGTCTTCCAACAGAGGCCAATGCTAGGTGCCCCCAGGGGCAATGAACAACAGATAATCATTAAGATCCCTTCCCTGTCACCCATTCCCAGTTTCTGACAAACAGAGGCTAAGATCACCATTTCCATCCATCCTGGTTAATAGGTCCATTAATGGACTTATCTTCCATTAATGTATCTAGTTCTTTTAGAACCCTGTTAAAGTTCTGGCCTTCAAACATCCTCTGGTGAGGAGTTCTACAGGTTGTGCACTGCATGAAGTACTTCCTTTTATTTTAAACCTGCCACCTATTCATTTCATTTGGTGGTCCCCTAGCCCTTACGTTATGGAAACAAGTAAATAGCTTTACCTTCTTCACTTTCTCCACATAGTCACGGTTTTATAGACATCCATTGTGTCCTCCCTTAGACTAGGACTCTTCAACTTAGAAAAGAGACTTTTTAATCTCTCTTCATACCGCAGTCATTCTAAACCCCTAATCATTTTTGTCTTTTTCTGAACTTTTCCCAATGCTAAGATATCTGTATGCAGTATTCAAGATGTGGGCATGCCATGGATTTATAGTGAGGCAATACAATATTTTCTATCCCTTTTTTGATTCCTAACATTGTTTGCTTTTTTTGACTTCTGCTGCACAGTGATTGGATGTTTTCAGAGAAATATCCACAATGACTCCAAGACTTATCTCTCTTGAGTTGTAATAATTTACTCCCCATCAATTTGTACGTATAATTGGAATTCTGTTTTCCAATATAACATTACTTTGCATTTATCAACATTAAAATTCATTTGCCATTTTGTTGCCTATTTCCTAGTTTTGTGAGATGATATTGAAGCTCTTCACTGTCTTAACTATCTTGAGCAGTTTAGTATCATCTGCAAATTGTGCCACCTCACTGTTTAGCCCTTTTTCCAGACCACCTATGTTGAATTGGACTGGTGCAAATACAGACCCCTTCAGGCCACCACTAATTACCGCTCCATTCTGAAAACTGACCATTTATCCCTATCCTTTGTTTCCGGTCTTTTAACCAGTTGTCATGGGATAAGAGGGGAGGTCCCATCATGGACTGACAACTCTCTTAAGAGCCTTTGGTGAGGGATCTTGCCAAAAGGTCTCTGGAAATCTAAGTACAAATATAGCCACTGGATCCCCCTTGTTGAGGCCCTGAAAGAATTCCAGTAGACTAGTTGACTTTTTTTTTCCAATAAATTATGCTCATCTGTGTGTCTGAAAGCTCTATTCTTTACTATAATTTCAACTAATTTGCCCAGTACCTGGATCTAGAGGTAATTGCCAGGATCACCTCTGGAGCCCTTTTTAAAGATTAGCATCACATTAGCTAGCTTCCAGTCATTTGGTACTGAAAATGTTTTAAAAGATAGGTTACAAACCACAGTTCAAAAATTCATTTAATTTCTTAGTAATGGCCTTATCGTCCTTGAGCATCTCAGTCGTCCATTGGCCCCACTGGTTGTCTGCAGGCTTCCTGCTTATGATGTACTTAAATAGTTTTGTTATTCCTTTTTTAATTCTTTGCTAGCTGTTCTTCAAATTCCTTTTTGGCCTTCCTTCTTATATTTTTACACTTCATCAGACAGAATGTATGCTCCTTTCTATTTTCCTCACTAGGATTTAACTTCCACTTTTAAAAAGATGTCTATCTGTCACTGCTGCTTTTACTTGGTTAAGCCAAGCCACAGTGGCAGTTTTTTGGTTCCCTTACTGTATTTTTTTTTAAAATATGGGGTATACATTTAAGTTGGGCCTTTATGATTGTGTCTTTGAAAAGTTCCCATGCAGCTTGCAGGGATTTTACTTTTGGCACGGTACCTTTTAATTTCTGTTCAACTAAATTCCTCATTTTTATGTAGTTCCCCTTTCTGAAATAAAATGCCGCTGCTGTGATGTTTTTCCCACCACAGGATGTTAAATTTTATTATAATATGGTCACTATTTCCAAGCAGCCTAGCTATATTCACTTTTTGGAGTAGAGTCTGCTACTATATAGAATACTATGGTTAAAGATGGCATTGGGGGCTGAATGTTTGGTGATAACCATGTTATGTGAGTATGTGGGCAGAGGCCCAATTTACTGCTCTACAGATTGAGATAAGAATGTCTGTAAGGAATGTGACCCGAGGTAGAAACTGACCTCATGGAGTGTATGTGGACTCTGGCTGGAAGCACAATTTGTCCTTGATAACAGTGATTTACACAACCAGAGACCCATTTAGATAGACTTTGTGACAACATGGAGATGATTCTGCATATGCTGTGTGTTTGTCTCAAAGTGGTTTTGGGGAAAAACCAATGAGATGGATCTGTTAATTCACATGGAAAATGAAGAGACAGTAGAGACAAACTTGAGATATGGCCTTAGAGTTGCTTTGTCTTTAAAAAGGTTCAGAATGGTGAGTGTGCCACCAGGGTAGTATTTCACCTGTGTGCCTACTTGAGATGGCAGCATTAGAAATTAACCATCTCTTGTACCTCTATCTTCATGGACATATGTGCTAGACAGCAAGTTGCCATAGACTCAAAAGCCCTGAGAACTAGGTTAAGATCCTAGGCTGAAGTGGGTGGTGTCACCCATGGGAAGAGATTATCGGTATCCTTAAGGTAGCTACGCATCAGCAAACACTGAATTTACCTGCTGGTTGAAGGATGTTTTCACTGCAAGATGTACCTTAATGGAGTTAAGTAAGAGTTTTGATATCTTCAGGTTTTAAAGTATAATATAAAATCCAAGAGAGGGAAGATGAGGTTGGGTCTATGTTTAGAATAACAACTTGGAATGATTTCCAATTTATAGGAAAGTATGTAGCATAGTCAACTTTGGCTGTGTAGCAACACATCTTTTAGCTTATCAGAGCATTCTGCCTTTAGGCTTGGGAATTAAGAAAGCCACACTTGCAGGTGCAGGACTCATAGGTTGGGGTGTGATGTAGTGGGGATTGTGTTAGCTCTGTTTGCTTTGTTGTGTGTGATTCCTACTGTCCGTGTACTATTCTGTTGCAACTCTGTGTATGCCTCAAGTTTCCCTGGGTGCTGCACAGGTACCTGGATGGGAATGGGAAGGTTGGGTGTAGCTCTCACTGAGGGAGGCTACCCCATCTTAGCACAAACACAACAATAGCTCAGGCTGTCTGGTAACCTGAGCATAGATGGGGGGAGCAACCAGGCAACACCTTGCCTGGGAATCTGAACAAAGGAGGGGGAGGGGCTGCCTGGAGGGCTGGGACCTGTTGCTGAGTGTGAGAGTTACTCTGGGTTGGGGGAGAATGCAGGGAGGGGGCTCAGACTGCTGGCTCTGGGCCTCCCTGCTTCAAGTTGGATTTGACTGCTCCTGGTTCTTGTTAACAACAAATCTGTGTTACACTGTATCCCTCTCAACTAATAAACCTTCTTGCTGGCTGAGTCTCACATCTGACTGCGGATGGGGGTGCAGGGCTTGGTGACTCCCCCACACTCTGAGATACGGTAAAGGAGCAGGCCACCGTTTTGAGAGATCAGGTGAGGAATGAGCTGAAGAGGAACAGAAGGATATATTGCCAGCTGTGTCAGGTAAGAGCATCTGACCTGCCTTGGCCAAAAGGGGCAAGCAAAATAACTCTCGCATTATCTTGTTGAATTTTCAACAGGGCCATGGATAGAAAATGGGAAAAAGATACATGAGGTGTCCCTGTGCCATGGGAGGTTCAGGGCACCTCTCAGTAACTGTTCCCTGGGCAGGCCCAATAATGGGGACATTTCTTGTTCGGATAAAATAGCAAAGAGATCTCTAGTACAGGTTCCCCAAAGGGTGAATGTGTGTCAAAGCACCTGAGTTTAGTTCCCACTCATGATAGTAATTTGTGACAAATTCAAACAAACTGTTGGCTGTCACGTTCTGGATCCTTGGTAGATAGACTTTGGAAGTGGTACATCCTTCACAGTGTGCTCATCCCAGCTATCTAAGTACTTCCTTGAAGAGGGAGGAAGATCTGGCACCCTCTTGATAATTTATGTAAAATATAGGGCATATTAAGTGCATCATGATCTTCATGTGGATTTTCTTGATGAAAGGCAGAAAGTGCATGCAGGCATTACTGCCGGCACTTACTTCTTCCACAGAAGTGACCCTTCATGCCATGCTTTTGGAGCGATTTGCCCTGAACCTTGTGGTTGTGTTAGGTGAGCTCAGCCTATTTGAAAGACATCTGTCCCACTGTAGTGAGTTTCTGTGCTGCTTTTAAGGGTGGCTCTAAGAATGACAATAGCTGTATGGGAGTTGGTGTTTCGGTTCAATGAGGAGAAACTCAGAATAACTGCTTGGGTGGAGTAGTCTGTACTGATAATGGTCTTGACCAATAGGTAAACTAGGAAATCTCATCACTCTAAAGCTGGAATAATGGCTGCCAGCACAACCAGCTTGAACACCTGTGCCTTCCTGTATTTGTTTAATGCCCTTAGAGCTAGAATAGGACTCCAACTTCTTTTCACTTCTAAAATCAGGAAATAATGGCAGTAACCGCCCCACGCACCCTCCCCGGCAGCTCCTGCAGTAGTCCACTGGCATAAATACTGATGCATTTCCTGATAAAGTAGGTTCTCAGGGGAAGAGTCCCTGAAGTGGGGCAGGGAAGAAGGGTTGGAATGGGGAAGGAACATTAATTGAATGTCATAGCTCTTCGAAAAAAAATCCAGAAACCCGCATGCTGCAGGTGATATAATTGCTGTGAAATAGGGCCAGGAAATTTCTGAGGGGATGTGGCAAGTGTGTAGGTGGCAGCTGACACTGCAAGATGTAACTGAGCAGTCGAGGGCCTGAACCATGAGAAGTGCTTAGAAGAGGAATGGGTTACCTGAGAATGGAATGAAATGGGTTACCTAGGGAGGTGGTGGAATCTGCAGCTCTAGAGGTTTTTTTAAGCCCCAGCTTGACAAAGATCTGGCTAGGATGATTTAGTTGGGGTTGGTCCTGCTTGTGCAGGGGGCTGGATTCAATGACCTCCTGAGGTCACTTCCAGCCCTAGGTTTCTATGGTGGCTTGAAAGACAGCAGATTGGGATGAGCAGCAAACTGCTTCCATATTTGAGTCCTGGTCCTCTTACCATATAGCTCATCACAGTGCTGAGATGGTGGGTATGGTGTGGCTGAGACACAGAGATCCTCTTTTCTGCCTTGCAGAGTAGATTCCTAGGGAGTGTAGTATGGTCCAGGAATCCAAGTGTGGGAAGAAGAATCTTCTATTCCCTGAAGTGTTTGGGCCCATCAAACAGGAAGTTTTCTGCATCTCCTTGGGCAAATCAAAAAGGTGTAGTCAAAAAGCCCTCCTGAGTACCATTATCATGAAGACCAGACAGGCCGCTGCATCAGCCGCATACAGTGTTGTCTCTAGCAACCAATCTGGTTATGAATTGATCTTCTTTAAGGAGGGTATGAAATTGCTACTTTTTGGTCTCTGGTAAATAGTCCAGAAACACCTTTTCCCACAAGTAATAAAATCTTATTTGGCAATTTGCAATTCTAAACAGCTTTGTCACTGACAAGTATTCCATTGTATCAAACTCGATCGTATGGTGGTGTCATGATGACGTTTGCTTTCTGCATCAATCACATCCACAATGTTGGAGTTTGACTTCAAATGTGCCACTTTGAGGGATGTGGAGTTTTTTGTTTTGTCATTTTTGGTTGGTTGGTTCTGTTACTAGGGACAACTTTGGTAGGTTCTAGAATCACCTCATTAACTGGGAGGGCAATTCTGGATGAGGTGGTGGTGTGCAGAATATCCCCAACTTGTGATGTTTATCTCCCTGTAAGAATCTGCTGCTCATCTGCAACCCTCTTGGCAAGATCCTGAAAGTTATTAAAATCACCTAGTGATGGGGGTGGGAAAGTCTCATTTGGTAGAGGTAAGAAGTTTGCTGGAGGTATAGCTTCCCCTTGCAGCCCTTCTTCCTATTCTGAAAAAGCATCCTCCAGCCATTGCTCAGAGGCTCCGGACAGCTATGCTATAGGAGGCCATCTGGTGGACTCTCTGAGACACATTGGATGGCTGTGGGGTGTGTGTGTGCGTGCAAGAAGGCAATGTGGGGGGATGAGGTGGTCAGGCATGGATGATCAGTGAAGAGGGAAAAACAATAACAGGAAACTTGGAAATGGCAGAGGTACTTAATGACTTGTTTCGGTGTTCACCAAGAAGTCTGATGAAGCCGAATAGTGAATGCTAGTGAGATGGGGTAGGTTTAGAAGTTAACATTTAAAAAAAAAAACAAGTTAAAAGTTACTTAGAAAAGTTAGATGTCTTCAGGGCCTGATGAAATACATCCTAGAATACTCAGGGAGCTGATAGGAGGTATCTGAGCGTTTAGTTATCTCTGAAAAATCATGGAAGTTGGGAAAGATTCCAGAAGACTGGAAAAGGGCAAATATAGTGCCCATTGATAAAAAGGGGAATAAGAACCCAGGAAACTACAGACCAGTTAGTTGAACTTCTGTGTCAGGAAAGATAATCTGCAAACATCTGGAAGAAAACAAGGTAACAGCCAGCATGGTTTTGTAAAGAACAAATCACGCCAAACCAATCTGATAGCTTTCTGTGATAGAATAACAAGTTTTGTGGATAAAGGAGAAGTGGCGGACATGGCATACTTAGACTTTAGTAAGGCATTTGATACAGTTTCAAATGACCATCTTATCAATACAGTAGGCAAACAACTTAGATGGGGCTACTATGAGATGGGTGCATAACTGGCTGGATAACTGTTCTCAAAGAGTAGTTTAACAGTTCACATTTCTGCTGGAAGGGCATAACAAGTGGGGTTCCACTGGGGTCTGTTTTGGGACCGCTTCTGTTCAATATTTTCACCAACAATTTAGATTATGGCACAGAGAGTACAATTATTAAACATGAAGACAAGACCAGCCCGAGCCCACCTCTGGGGCACACAGGCCGGGCCTTGCGGCCGTGGGGAGAAGGGCACTGCTGGCCAGGGCCGGCGCTGTGGGAGCCAGGTGCGCAGCGCCTGATGGCAGCTGTAAGGGATGCCACACGCCCCTTACAGCTGCCATCAGGTGCCCTCCATCAGTTGGCGCCCTGGGCAGCTGCCTAGCTCGCCCATGCCTCAGTCCGGCCCTGTATGCAGATGATACCAAGCTCGGAGAAGATGCAACTGATTTGGAGGATAGTCATAATTCAAATTGATCTGGACAAACTGGAGAAACAACCTGCGGTAAATGGGATAAAGTTTACGAAGGACAAATGCAAAGTACTCCACTTAGGAAGGAACTATCAGTTTCACACTTACAGAATGAGGAAGTGACTGTCTAGGAAAGAGTACTTCAGAGAGAGCTCTAGGGGTCATAGTGGACCACAAATTTAAATAGGAGTCAACGGTGTGACGCTGTTGCAAAAAAAGCAAACATTCTGGGATGCATTAAGATGAGTGTTGTGAGCAAGACACGAGAAGTCATTCTTCCGCTCTACTCTGCACTCATTAGGCCTCAGTTGGCGTATTGTGTCCAGTTCTGGGCACCACATTTCAAAAAAGATGTGCAGAAACTGGAGAAGGTCCAGAGAAGAGCAACAAAAATGATTACAGGTCTAGAAAACATGAGCTATGAGGCAAGGTTTGAGGAATTGGGCTTGTTTACTTTGGAAAAGAGAAGACAGAGGGGACATGATAGCAGTTTTCAGGTATCTAAAAGAGTGTTACTACAAGAAGGAAAGGGGAAAATTGTTCTCCTTGGCCTCTGAGGCTAGGACAAGACACAATGGGCTTAAACTGCAGCAAGGGAGGTTTAGGTTGAATATTAGGAATACTTCTTGTAAGGGTGGATAAACACTGGAATAAATTGCCTAGGCAGATTGTAGAATCTCCATCTCTAGAGATATTTAAGAGCAGGTTAGACAGACATCTATGAGGGATGATCTAGATGGTACATGGTCCTGCCATGGGGGCAAGGGACTGGACTTGATCTCTCTTGGTCCCTTCCAGTTCTAGTATTCTATGATAGGGTTACACCCTAAGGGTCCCATACCACAATAATGGGGGTTGATTCAATGGCACTGGGGAAGATCCTCATATTGCAACAATGGGCCACAGGTTTCTCCTACCCACTGTCAGACTTGTCACTAGGTAGGGATGGTACTGGCTGGGGTAGTAGCTGTATAGGCCCAGTGCCAAAAGTGATTCCAGGTGTCTGGATGTGCTCAATACTAGGGCCCTGGCACCACGTAATGGGGACTGTGGTTCTGCCCCAACCATCTGGTCTTCAGGGTACCAGAGTCATGTGACTCCCTGGGCTCACTCAGTACTACACAGGAGTAGTAGTTGTACTTTATTGGTACCAATGGTTGAGATGGTTCAGAGCACTCCCGAGATGAGTAGTGTTGTGCCAGGTACTGAAAGTGGTCAATGCCGCACTTTTAAAGACAGTACAGTAACTCTTTCTCTCGGTCCCCAGTGCTCCGGGATACCAGAGCTCACATGTTACTATGGGCTTACTTGGTACCACCGAGGAGTGTTCATGATACATTGTGAGCACCAAGGGTTGGGAGGGTACAGAGCACCCTGTTAATGGGAGTTGTCTCATCTGGTACCAAAAGTTCTCTCTGCCACTCTTTCAGAGATGGTTCGGTAATGCATAGCACAGTGCAGTGCCCTGAGAAAAAACCAACAAGATTGCTTAAATGTTCCCACGTTAAGGTTACATTTGATGTGCAGTTATACTTCAGTGTCTTTGAAAAAAGTATGATTTTTAAGTTCTTCAGTTTCAACTTTAATATTAAATTAGTTCTGTTCAAAATCAGATTCATTTAACAGTTGGACTCCTGGTTTTTTTGTTTTGTGATTGATGTCCATCTGGAGTATTCACTTCATCTTGGGATACAGCTCTACATGCTTGTCCCTGACTGCTGCAGCAATATACTTACTCTTTGCTGGTGTTCTATTCTTTACTCCTTAGTTCTTTTGACATTACAGGCCATTTCACAGGGTGAAGCAGCTGTCGAGAGCAACATTGTGGAGACAGCAGGATCTCTCTTCTTGCATAGGTTTCAGTGGGTGAGTAGCTCCTATGTGCATACTTATATCTTAATACGTCCCTAGCTCAAGAGTGTATTTTAATGTGTATAACAGAACCACTCCACACTAGGAAACGAGATACTCAGTGCAAGTTAGCTTTGGTGAATTAGTGAATAAATCAACAAGCACACACACACAAAATGAAATAATTAGCACAGTAGAGACTCAGCCACATTTGGGGATAGGCAGCAATACGTTAGATATTATAAAGGGGAACTACTCACTAGTAAGGGATTTTTGTCACAGTCCTCTTCTTCCCATTCCAGTATTACATCAGGCACTTATCTCCACCAAAGGGGACGTAGATTACCCACTTTCACGTCAGAAAATGAAAGAAGGGAAGGAAGAAGGAACGGGAAAGAAGTTTTATGCCAAACCAAACCACTGAGGATTTCTTTGATTCTCCTCTTCTGTTTGTTCATCTTGGAGAAAACTTACTGTTACACCTAGTGCTACAGCAAAAGGAGAGCCTATGTGAAAAACATTTTTAGGATATTTCTATACACACAAACAGGTAACATTTTAATTGATTGTATGGTTACTCTGCAGTTCTGTCCACTAAAGCTTCAGCTGTCTGCTTAAAACAGTTGTTCCTCTGCTCACTACAGTGAGTAGCCCTGTGTGTGTCAGTACTCTAATGCAACAAACTTTGATTCACTTTTCTACTGTGGAGCTCTTCAGGTTGCCAAAATGCCTTCCTGTCCTCCTCTCACTCCTGGATTCTCACTGAATATTGACACATTTTCTATAATTTGTCCACCTCTGAATTACCATTACATCCCAACAGCCGAAACTCTCCTCCACATCTTTCTTACTATTGTCCGCATTACTCCAGCAGCTTTGCCTCTCTGCTCTCAAACCCTCTCATCATGTGGTAACTGGAATAAAATGCTCAATTCCAATGTTGGCTTTCTGGCTCATTCCAATCAAGATCAAACATCCCTTTCAGGATCAGTATAATGTTTCACACCTATTATAACTAATCTGACATCTGAATGAGACTTAGACCCTGAATTAACTAACTAATTGTCAGAGAGGACATTAAGAACTGCTCTAGGACTCTGTGATATGCATGTTGGGAGTTTAGGATCCCTAAGTGCTACCCTCATACATAGCCAACAACAGCAATGCAAGAGTAAGTGAAGTTGATAAGGCTAGATGTGCTGATAATTATCACTGAGACAGTGATAAAGAGGGATCTCTACACTCCTTAGTCAAGACTAGCATGGATGCCACTTGCTGATTAAAGATTTCCACTGGAAAATACTTTTGTAGAAATCAAAGCACTTTATGGGATCATTTCAGTTTTAATGAAAACTTTTAACAGAGAACAAATACCATTGACTGGTTTCATTTTCACTTACATAATATTTTACCCGATAAAAGGCTAACTTTGAAATATATTAAATGTAACCTATAAATATAATCTTCAGAATGATTTGACAGCCTGTTTCCATTATCCTGATTTGTTTTTTTTTCATTTGTAACTTTCTAGGAAGTTTTGACTTTGTTCCAGTTTGGATCAAAGTTAGAATTGTACATGGAATGGAAACAGTTTTCCCTTCACCTCCACCTGTCCACTAGGCTAAACTATCCATCAGGCTGTTGGAAAACTAAGCCAGGAGTTACCTTAAGCCAGCACCTCCACTGACCACACTGATGCCAGCTTCCTAAGGAAGTGTAATACACATGGAACCATAAGTATAATTGAGTGGTGGCATAGTCCCACTTTTTCTCACAATGGTCATCTTGCCAACTTTGCCTGATTAGTTTTTTTTAAAAAAAGAAAGAGCCAGGTCTGCTGTTCCCTATGTAGTGCTGCCTGGGACTGAACCATTGGCAGGGACTCCTCTACTACCTTGAGGAGAATACTAGAACAAGGAGATGACTGGAAACATGGAGGCTACGTCTACACTGCAGGCTTCTTGCTCGAGATAGTCAGCAAAAAGTTATTGCGCAAGAGCGTGTCCACACAGCCATGTGCTTTTACGCAAGAGCATCCACGCTGACATGGACGTCCTTGTTCAAGAAAGCTCTGATGGCCATTCTATGAATGGCCATCAGAGCACCTGTGCTTTTTCCCATAGGCTTTCTTGTGCAAGAAACCCCTGTTATACGTCCACCCATGCCTTTTTGCGCAAGAGCTCTTGCGCAAAAAGGCTTATTCCTCATAGAAAGAGGAATAGCTCTTGCACAAAAAGCCCTGTCTTCTGATGATCTACTGTACTTTGTCTTGTGCAAAAACGCACTTGTAGTGTGGACACTCCGTAAGTCTTTGTGCAAAACTCTGCAGTTAGGGACCATTAAGGGTTAGGGACCATTAAGGCTGGTAAGAAAAGCCTTGGGAAGGATACTATGAGGGAATAGTGGGGGAGAGGGCAGAGTGAATACTAGAAGAAGAAAGAAAAGGAAAGCAAAGTAGTAAAACGTCTATGGGAGAAGTGTTTGATGAGGGAAAGTGAGGGAGAGAATGAACTTTTATAAGAGAGAAAATGAAAACAGAGTAGAGAAACTAGGATCAGGAACACCAAGGATCACAAGGGGGAAGGAGAGCAAATGGAAAGAAAGATGGAGAGTAAGAAATGGAAGGAACAACAATTACACAATACAGAAACATACTGAGGGGAGCACAGATCATCAGTTTTTAAAGAAAACGTATTAAATTGGAAATTATGGCAAGCTATGTTGAAGCCTAAACTTACTATGATCTATTCAAATAATTTAAATTACATAAATATCATTCAAGCATTATGGGTATGTCTAGACTGCATCCTTCTGTCAGCAGAGGGATGCAGATTAGGCAGGTTGACATTGCAAACGAGGCAGGGATTTAAATATTCCGCACCTGATTTGCATAAAATGGCCACCGCGTTTTGCCGACTCAGCACTGTCAGCAAAAAGCAGCAGTCTACAGGGGGATCTGTCGAGAAAACGCCTTTTTAGACAGATCCCTTACGCCTCCTTTCTCGACAGATGCCCCTCTAGACTGCCACTTTTTGCCGACAAAATGCTGAGTCGGCAAAACATGGTGGCCATTTTAATGCAAATTAGGTGCGGGATATTTAAATCCCTGCCTCATTTGCAATGTCGACCTGCCTAATCTGCATCCCTCTGCTGACAGAGGGATGCAGTCTAGACATACGCTATATGTTTACTCTCTGAGGATATAGAACAAGAAGCAATGGACTTAAACTGCAGCAAGAGAGTTTTAGGTTGGACATTAGGAAAAACTTCCTGTCAAAGTGGTCAAACACTGGAATGAGTTGCCTAGGGAGGTTGTGGAATCTCCATCTCTGGAGATATAAGAGCAGGTTGGACAGACATCTATCAGGGATGGCCTAGATGGTACTGGGTCCTGCCATGAGGGCAGGGGACTGGACTAGATTACTTTTCAAGGTCCCTTCCAGTTCTAGTGTTCTATGATTCTATGTCTGCTGCCAAAGTTTTCAAGAAAGTTGTGCTACTGAGCTGGTGGAAGTTACTGATTAATCACCTGGAAGCAGAGACTGCTGAACTGCTAAAGCAGTTCTTGATAGCAATAGCCTCTTGTAAAGGTGCAGGGCAAATATTTTCTTTGAGTTTATGCAACCGTTTCAGTTCAATAACTAGTTAATAAACTTATGGGAACTGAAAAAAGCTTGTTTTCTTCTTCTAATCTATTGTCAATAACTAGTTTTGAGACAATGAGGTATTCTTGAAGGGCATGGTGACCAGAAACAGTTCAGTTCACTAACTTCACATAATACTTTCCTTGTTTAACAATTGTTTGCAGTGTCTTAGCTGCGTTGCTCCCAGATACAACAGTGACAAGATGGGTGATGCAGTCCTATTACTGAACCAACATGCTTTTGAGCTACACAGAGATCTGCCTCTATAGATAACTCAAAAGTGTGTTCCTTTCACCAACACAAGGTGGTCCATTAAAATATATTAAACAACATAGGTGAGGTAAGTCAGTTTCAATGCAAAATAGATTTGGATAAACTCTTTTTCTTACACATCAAATTTAAGTTACTTGTTAAAAAAATATTTTATGAAATTTGCAAATGAATTATAATTTTTATCCAAATATAGCATGATGCAAATCATGAGTAAAACATGATCAGCTAGTAAATAAATGCATTATTCAGCATTTTTTCTAATAATAAAAATATAAACATTAAGAATCTGAGTAAATATAAGTTATGCCCAATAACTGCGTAAATAAATAGATATAGACATACTATATGCTCCTGCTAAGTAAAACAAACAGTTTTAGTGTGAAGGGTATATATTATTCAGTTGCAACTCAACATGTTTTCCTGAACCTTCTAGAGGTAATCAACCTCTCTTCAGGAAAATAACTAAAATTAAAAATGCAAAACAAGATTCAAATCAAGTATTTAAATCAAGATTAAAATCAGTTGTGTGTGTTTGAAGCGTGTGTGTGTGTGTGGGGGGGGTTGGTTTCTTTGCATTTATATTTGCTGATTGGAGGATGTAATATACTTTAACCACCCAGCTCCAATAGACTTCTATTGGCAGGAGATGAATAGTAGTTAATGGTCTGGGAATCTGAGAGGTCCAGTGAAATTCTTTTAAAAAATAGCATATTAAATTGCCCTAAATCTTGTTGAGGAAAATTTGATTTCTCATCTGGTGATAGATACTTTATATGAAAATTATATTAAAAAAAAAAATCTTACCTGGAAATTGTGGTTCTAATTCTTCTCTCAACATCTTGGTTTGTCCTTCATTTGTGAAGGTTCTGGAAACTCTGCATTAGCTTCTGTGGAGGCTGGTGCTACCTGACCTACAGGAAGAATTCGTTCTTCATCAAAAATTCCACTAAAATATTTAGGTTGTTGGTAAAGGCTATGTCTAAACTATGATCCTCCTGCAGAAGAGCAAATGTAAATGGAGCAAACATTTGCATGTGTCACACTCATTTGCATTTCCTCTTCCTCTCCCTTTTGCACAAAAAACCCCTTGGCTATGTCTAAACTACATCCCTTTTTCGGAAAAGGGATGTAAATTAGACGTATCGCAATTGCTAATGAAGCAGGGATTTAAATCTCCCGCACTTCATTAGCATAAAAATGGCTGCCGCTTTTTTTCAGCGCGGAGCTTTGTCAGAGAAAAGCACCAGTCTAGACGCTGATCTTTCGAAAAATAAAGCCTTTTCCGAAAGATCCCTTATCCCTCTTGAAATAAGGAATCTTTCGGAAAAGGCTTTATTTTTCGAAAGATAAGCATCTAGACTGGCGCTTTTCTCTGACAAAGCTCCATGCCGAAAAAAGCGGCAGCCAATTTTATGCTAATGAAGCGCAGGAGATTTAAATCCCCGCTTCATTAGCAATTGCGATATGTCTAATTTACATCCCTTTTCCGAAAAAGGGATGTAGTCTAGACGTAGCCCTTCTGTGCAAGAGCCGTTCTTTCTCAAAAAAATTTGAGGAAGAATGGATCTTGCGCAAAAGAGGGGTTTTGCGCAAAAAGGCGCCGTCTACACAATGCTTTTTGTGCACAAACCTCTTGTGCAAGAGGGAAAGGAAGAGGAAATACAAATGAGTGTGACATATGCAAATGAGCGCTCCATTTGCATTTGCTCTTCCGCAAGAGGATCATAGTTTAGACATAGCCTTGTTGTTTTGTGCCCACTGGAAGCTGTCCTTGACAGGTTTTGAAAATCCTCAATAAACAACTAGAAGAAGTTTCTGCCAGTAGATTTTTCTAACCTACCCCAAAATTGAAGAGAAGGAAAAAAATGAACCAATTAGATAACAATGTTCTGTCTCACTGATAGCGTAAAGGTGAGAGACATGGATTGCCCATAGCTGCTGTGACACCAAAACAGAAAATTTTGAGACTATGAATGGTAAGATCACCTCAAAAATACTTTCTGGATTTGTGGAGGAAGAAGGCTGAGAGACAACAGGATATGCAGGGAACCAGCGTTCTCAAAGTGCGCATATACTATATTCCATAGTGAAATATGCTTGGTTCTGCTCTTGGGACTGTGGCTGTATGACTCTTTCTCCTGGCAGACCCTTTTGCAATGAGTTGGTCCAAATAGTCTGGATGCACCCAAAGATAGAATGGTATGAGGAATTTGGAAAGTGGCTCCTTCATGAACCTGCTGTTGCAGATGCCCCACTTCAGAAGCTGTATGTTCTGCTGTGAAAACCATGAAACTCTGACAGTGAAAGAGCTGCCTGTGTCACATGACAGATTCTTAGAGAGAGCTCTCAGAATTCTTTTGCATTTCTTAGATTTTTTTTTTAAACCTGGGCTTTTTTTCCATGTCCTCAAGCTAAATGATCTAAAATAACACTTAAGTCCAGATTTACTGGACTACACAAACTCATCTTCATTCAAGACTGCACTAGGAGTCACAAATGGGGCTTTAAATCACATATATGCTCTCCTGATCCCAGGGCTGGCTGCCCATCCCCAAAAAGGTCATTCTGAGAGCTAGGGCATACTTGGTTCCCCCAAATCTCCTTTGCTTTATGCCAAAACTTGAGGAGAGTGGGGTGCACAGGAACCTGTGGATTGCACTATACACGTGGAATCCCCATGTACACAATTATGCCAGCTTTCCAGTTCCTTTACATTGCCAGAGCAGTGGAAAGTAGGTCAATTAGGATCGACTATCTAGCCCACAGACTCTACTCATTAATTTGTATTTAAAATAGTGTGTCAAATTAAATGCTCATGTGAACTTGAGGATTTACTCAGTTTATTTTATTAAACAGGACTAGGAATTCTAAAAATATTATTCAGTGATAAAGTCCAGCTTTGTACTATTGAAAATTAGTGCATGCATGTAGCATCATCAGAAAATCAGAATATTGCTTTGCTTTGCTTTTTGCCTTGTTTAGAGAATATGAGTGCATAAGTGTGCATCTTAATTGCATAGTCAGTTACTTAGAGTGCACACACCTCTGATACAATTAAGTTTGCTTTTTAAAAAAGTTATTCCTCAATGTTAAGAGCCATACTCTAATCATTTGACCTTATCCTAAAGCAATGACAAGTAAAACAGTCAATATATTTGTAAGACTAATGGGCCAGACTTTGCCAAACGGAGTATGAAAAGAAAAGATTTCTGGTTCACATAGGCTCTGAACTTGTGACAATAGCCTGATGTAGATTTTGCATTTTACTCTGTAACTACCTTTCTGAAATATGATGCATTCAGGGCATTGTTCTATAGCCTCCTCAGCAAAGAAACAGAATGTGATGATGAAACCAACTGAGGTTCATCCATTTACTCAAGTTAAGCCTGGATTTAACGCTTATCCAATAGTCTGGAGAAGGGAAAGATGTGGAAAAAGAAAACCTTCCATAGCTGGCAACTGAAGAAGGAAAAATCAAAATCAGTTTTCTTTAGCTGATGCATTCTCCTCCACTCTTTTCTTATTAAAAATTTACTTAATAAAGAATGATCTTCTTCAAATGCCACCATCATATTAGACAGTCACCTCCTGAGTCTTCTTTACCATTCAGTTTCAACCCTATCTGTAAATTCACTCCTCTAAACTACTTACCTGAAAAGTGCTCTTCTTTGAGATTTTAAACCAATTAACTAGTCTGTATCCTTCCCAGCACCAAGTAAAATCCACTGTTGATTAAATATTTTGTTTTCCTTTCCAGTTTTCTTAGAAATTTGCTGAGAGCAGGAAATCATGCTGGCAGACTTTAATATGTCTATATAGAAGAATACAACTTCAGGATCATTCGGTTTTATGCATTATGAGAGAAACACTCCAAAAACTAACTTTCCAGACGGGGATGTACTTATAAAACCTTTTATGTCAAATTCAGGATTTCACAACATGACACGCCAATGCAAAATCCAGTAGCACCTGAAGGATTAAGGTAACTGCTGCAATCATTTGCACACTTTTTAATACTTGAAAAAGTTTTAAGAAAAAAATAAAGAGAAAAAGTACATTCTCCAGAGAACAGCAAGTGTATTTCAAAATAAAAATTATATTTTTGTGTTTTTACTTTTGTTTTTTGTTGTTTTTTTCCAATTTTTTTTACAAGACTTATAGTGGTCATATAACAAGTTATACACAATGTGATTGCTCTCCTCTCCTGTGTAGGTTCTTGTTCACATTTTCAGGCTACAGTACCCAACATTAATTTCTAGCATATGTATTCCCATCATTTTATCTAAAGTCAGATACAATGCATAATACCTGTCTCTGGGAAAATTAAGGTTTTAAATATCTTAATACAGAAGTGGAGAGGCTACAGTAGGTATAACCACCTAATTATGAACTTTAAATTACAATTTCTACACACTCACCTACTGTAAATGAACATTTAAAATACTCTTAACAATAAGATTTTATTTATATGTGCACTTATGTCCACCTTATCCCATATCCATGTTTGACAACTATTTGGGAATACAAAGGTGCAGCCCTCAGTAGATTGTATTTTAAAAATGAAATCAAGCATCTTTACTGTATGAGAAAAGAAATGTTCAAATATTATTTTCCAATTTTAGATTTCATTTCACTAGGAAAATATTAAAAATGTGCACATCTAAATTTTTCCATGTACTATATATACATATGTGTATGTATGTATACATAAAAATACTCATGTAACACACATATACAAAAATTTAAGTGGAAATATTTTGTAAGCTGTTTTCCCACAAGTAAATTATATTTTAAAAAATTCTCATCATAAATTTAAAATAATACCACATTTATCATCATTGTATCAATTTGCTATTGTTTTACCTTTCCATCCTCCTAATTAAGCCCATTAAGTTCTAATGGGCTTGATTTACCTGGCACAAGCCAGTTTTAACCAGGGTGACTCCTCTGAAATAACTGAAGTGTCTTCTTATTTACATTGATGTAAGTTGCAAGAGAATCAGGCCCAAATATCTTCATGTAAATTAAAACCTGATGATATCTGCTCACCTGATAGTTACCCAGATCATCATCATTTAACATCCATCAACTTTTTAAAAAATTATGTAACTTGCCACAAAAAAGCTTTCAACCATATGCACGCTGAACTAAGCTTTTTCACCCTCTCAATAAATAAAACAGGTGAAAAAATACCCTAAAATATGGAGGAAACTTAAATGGTGTGCACAATACATACAGTATAATACATGATGTTTTACTATTTGATCTAAACTGTTCTCCTGACTTGTCATGAGAACCTGATAAATCACTTGCAAAGAAAAAAAAAAGACATTTTAAAAATAACCATGTATTGTCTCTCTAATATGAATCAAAATGTGTGTATACATATATACACACATACCAGACCTAAGTTTTCTAGTTTCGAATAGCACTCTATAAAGTGGAAGAAATTGTCTGTTCTTCAAATTTAATAATAATCTGCAATTTGTATTTAACATATTAACATTTTTGGGGTGCAAAAAGTCAGTGCATCTTGAGATTCTTGAGTCTGATACTCATTAATACATTTTTAAAAAGACCAACTCTCACCAACACCGCAGGCAATTTATGGCAACAACATACCTTGATGCACTTCCCATTCAATAAGCAAACATATGACACTTGGCTTACCTTTCAACCACTTTTCTTAAAATAAATATATAGAGAAATGTGTGTTTGCCAAAAGTCTGTTAAAATTACATCAAAACAACTTTAAAACCCATTCACTGAGGGTTAAGTGAATTCAATTCTTCTTTTTAAACAACTACTGAACAGTTCAGAACATTGCCTGGTGTGGTTTTGATAAAAGTGTGGTGTGAAGACCCATACAGAGAAAACATGTCTCCATTTCAATTTGTTATGATCACACAACTTCTAGAAACATCCCTCTTGGCTGGGCAAGTTAAATATAAAGGTAATCCCCTTGGAATAGCTCAATATCCTTAACATGATCAATAAACAGTATTCTCCACTAGCCATTATTACACAAAACTGAAATGTACTGATCAGTCAGAAAAAGTTTTTTGCAAAACAGGCTAATAAAACAACTTCAAGTAACTGCACATACTAATTCTATTTGACGTTTAATAAGACCAGACAGTAAATGTCTGATTACTTATATTTGTCTGTGCATATCAAATTTTAAATTTAAAAAGATTTTTCTGAGGAACTCACCTGCCTTCATTGGTTGGCTTCAAAATGTGTAATAAAATGGGAGACAGTATCTCATAAATACATGGAATTAATTGGAAAGTAAACCATACACTGGACAATATTATAGAACACCAGAGTGAAATTCATAAAGAAATACAGTATCTTCCAGTATAAAAAAAAGGAAGAACTCTATACAAGCAGTTTTATTAACTACGTTTCAATTAAAGATGCAATTCTCTCTCACTCCTGGCAAGAATTAATTGGTAACGGCACTGTTTCTCAACAGTGCAAAATATCCTGAGAAATTATTAAGACTACAACAGAAGACAGGGCTGTCATCACTAAATTTTTGCACAAACAACAGCAATAGATATCTTAATTAAATAAAAAAGCAGATAATCTACATTGTGTCTAACACAAAAAGGGGGTGTGACCTGGGACACTGCTAATTCTTCCACTGGCTAACAATTAGAAAGTAATTGCATTCAATTACTCTTAATACCTTTCAAGTTATTTATGGCCAATAATATACATGGAGGTAATTTGTAATTCAAGTGTTTTCTTTTTCAACTAGCTACAAGCTGAATTCTAAATTTTATGTTGAAATATACTATTCAAATTTAAAATAGGCCCTCTTGGAGGAGCATTTTTCTAATTTTGTGCAACTTTGATGCAGAGCCCAACATAGTCCTATGAAGAGAGACAGTGCATCTTTAAGATGATTGGCACTGAAATCCCATTTCTTTAGCTGCATTCTATTAGCTTGGCCAGATTATCTCTTAATTCTGTTAGTTCAAAGATTTTTCCATCAAGAATTTCTAAAAGAGTCTTCAAGTTATTGCGAAAAGCTTCTTGCTCATTCTGACTTTTCTCCAGACGTTGCTCTAGATCAGACAGCTGTCCTTCCAGATCCTTGTTTCGAATTTCTACTTCCTTCAGAGAAAACATGCAGTATGTTAATGTACAATTTATAAATAGAATGTAGTTTTTTCTTCCTCTTGTCATTCATGTCTGTCTTGGTTAATACAGATTTTTAAAAGGCTATAGTTAAACTACTTGCAACCTTCCAGCTTCAGCTAACATTGTTAGGCCAATGAAGAATCTGAAACACACTATCTTCCTTGTGTCTTTTCAGTAAAACAGCCAAAGGACAGGACATTTAGGATAAAAAGATAAAATTATATAGCCAGTGAGTGCCACATTGAATGTAAGACATTAACTGAGGTATATTTGCTATTGTTTCTTATATAAATATGTCACTTACTAGAAGTGTCTTCAAGGGATTATTTTAATCTTAACCAATCTCCATTTTAGGATACATAGATTAGTTAAGGACACACTCCCAACAATAAATGAAAATAATGATCTCACATCTTAAACATATACTTCATGTGTGAATGAACACTATTCCACTGTAAACCCACTGCATGTGCTATTTCACAATTCACACTGACCAGTCTAGAGTAAGACTAATATCAAGGTCAAACTAACTGTAAGAAATGCATAACAGCCACCTATTAATTACACCTTTTATTTTACTGAAATATATCTTTCAGAGCTTCTCTCCATTGCCAAATCTGAGTAGTTTCTGAACTGCCATACACAGAAGTTGTTCCAATATCATAATGGGTAGGAGGGGAGATGTGGTCGCAAGTCAAATGAAGCTCAGGGGGAATTGGACCAGGGCATAGGAACGGACTCTGTGGGTGCGCCAACCTTAGAGCATCCATAGGAAAAAAATTTGGGGGGAGCAGAGCACCCACTGAAAGTCAAGTCTCTCTGTTCCTTTTGCCTGCTGGTGGACACACAGACAATCCCGCTTCCCACCCCATCCTCCCAGCACTTCTGGAGTGCTGCAAACAGCTGATTGGCAGTATTCAGGAAGCTCTAGTTTAGGAGGATGGGGAAGTATCAGGGAACAGGCACACTTGGGGGAGCAGACAGGGAGGAGGAGGGACAGGAGTTTGGGGAAGGCATGGAAAGGGGAAGGAGAGGAGCTGAAGCTGGGGCAGATGTTTGGAGGAAGGTGTGGAGCGAGGGCAGGGACTGGGACAGAGACAGTGGCAGTTGAGCACCCCTTGTCTGGAAGGACAGTCAGCCCCTCTGTACCAGGGCAAATGTCTTTTCCCATCTTTAAGGCAGAGGAGCATGCATGGTTAGTATAGGTCACAGACCACAATGATGCTGAAATCCAGGCTGTGCGGATCAAGATGCAGAACTATATGCTCAGACCGCTAATCTGTGTGGTCATGTATTTAAGAGAAGAGCAGCTATAATAAATTCCAGTTTATGTAAATTGGTGCTGCCCTTGAGCTTCTGGCAAGTTATCAAGATGAGCATCACTTAGGTGTGGTGTAGCTTATTGTAAAGCCCCTTGTTTGTCACAGAGGCCATGAAGTCATGGGTTCCATGATGTTCCATGACCTCGGCTTGCCTGGCCTGGGGGGCCACCTGAGCAGCTCAGAAGACCCAGGCTAGTCACACTGGTCACTGCTGGGGCGGTCTCAGGCCCCTCTGTCCCAGAGCAGCAGGAGTGTGGGGGACGGGAGAGGGAGTGATCAGGGCTGGGGTTTGGAGTGCAGGGCAGTGCTTACCTCGGTGGGGCTCAGCTCCTAGATCCACATGCTGCCTCCACCCAGAATCACCGCTCCCCCCCCCCCCAATAGCACCCACTGGCAACAATGCTCAGCCAATGCGAGCTGTAGAGCTGGGACTCTGAGTGGAGCAGAGGCAGCATGTGTAGCTAGGAGCTGGAAGTCACAGCTTCTCAGGATCTGGGTAAGGAGCCTGCCCCAGTTCCACCAAATCCCATGTCCCAAGAATAACGCAAAAAATAGTACAGTGAAACCTTTGTTATCCGACACTCTGTTAACCAGAAAACTTTGTTAACCGGCATTGCCCCCAGCCACAATATTGTCACATCTTTAGGCGCACAGGCCTGGCTTGGTTTACCGTGACTGGCTTAACAAGTTTTTATTTAAGAAGTACTAATCATCTTTAATGCAAAATAGAAATGTGAGATCAACTGCCTCACACTGCAAAACTACCAATATTAAAAACCTGAGTTTTACTATGATTGTCCATTTGGTTTTTCATAGGTTGATGGGACCCTCAGATAACGGGAATTTTTAGGTAACCAGAATGCCCTGATCCCTGAGCATGCCAGATAACACTGGTTTTACTATATTTGTTATTTCTATCATAATAAAGTCCTGTGGGTCTTAGTATAAGGAATGTGGTAAACAGATCACAATCAAATATACATGGTTTTGAGTAAAAGCTGTATTTATGAAACTACTAAACTAATAAAGGAATACTTACTACGAGATCATGTGATCATGGCTGATTGTGTATTCCTTCTCTACATTATTAACGAAAATATTAACTAACAAGGCTCCCAGTACTTACCCCTCCACTGAGTTAGGTTACTTGATACTGTTCCCCATTGGAGTTCTTACCATTAATGGATTAGTCTGTTTCATTCCTGTTTATCAATAGATTTTTATCTAGTTGATATGCATTACAATGTGATATACTTTATAAGGTATAGCCTTTTTTTTAATACAAGCTGTATTTCAAAACATTTTAGAGGTACACAACACATTAATTTGAAAACCAACCCGGCAGCACCCCAGCTGCTCTACCCCAGGTGTCCCCAAGTCAGCTGCTGCTGAAACTGATCAGCGGCTGATTCCAGGAAGCTTGGGGCAGAGCAGCTCTGCCTCGGGCTTCCTGTAGTCAGCCGCTGGTCAGTTTTAGCAGCGGCTGACTTGGAGACGCCTGGGGCAGAGCAGCTTGGGTGCTGCTGGGTTTGTCCAGTAGTGCCACACCTCGGCGCTGTGGGACCAACCCGGCAGCCCCCCAGCTGCTCTACCCCAGGCGTCCTGATTCAGCCGCTGCTGAAACTGACCAGCAGCGAGAAAAGCCTGGTCTGCTGGGGGGGGGGGGCACGCATTAGCTGCGCCCCCCCCCTCCCCCCCAGCAGACCAGGCTTTTCTCGCCGCGGAGGACAGGGGCAGCGGGACTGCCCAGACACGCTGTGGTCCCGCCGCCCACGTCCTCCCCGGCAAGAAAAGCCCCGTTCATAAGTAGGGATCCGACATAAGTCGGATCCACGTAAGTTGGGGACTGCCTGTACTGGCAACTCCATAACTACCCTTGAAATTCTATTCCAGAGCTTAGCTACATAGTTAGAAAGCTTTTCCACCTAACATCTAACCTGTATCTCCCTTGCTGTACACCCTTCAGCAGACAAGAACAACAACTGATGACAGTCCTCTTTCTAACAGCCCTTAATATATCTGAAGACTGCAATTAGGTCCCCTTTCAGGATTGTTCTCTCAAGACAAAACATGCCCAGTTTTTTAAACTTTCCTTTTTATAATTTTTTGCTGCTCTTCTCTAGTCTTCAATTCATCTATAAGCTTTCCTAATGAGTAGCATCAGAATTGGACATATTATTTGAGCTGAGGTCTCACCAGTGTCAAGAAGGAGGAGACAATTACCTCCTGTGTCTTACATGACATACCTGTTAATACATTCCAGAATGGTATTAACTATTTTTGCAACTACATTACATTGTTAAGTCATATTCTATTTGTGACCACTATAACAACTAGATCCTTTTCAACAGTACTCTCACCTGCCCAGTTATTCCCCATCTTGTAACTGTGTATTTGATTTTCCTTTCTAAATAAAATCCTTTGCACTTGTCCGTTTCAAATGTCATCTTGTTGATTTTTTCTCATGCTCTAATGTGCCAAGGTCGTTCTGAATTCGAATCCTGTCTTCAAAGTGTGTGCAACTCTCCCAGGTTGGTGTCATCTCCAAATGTTATAAAAATACCCTCCACTGTATTACCCAAGCCATTAATAAAAATATTGAATACCACCAGACCCAGGACTGATTCCTGTAGTATCCCACTAGATATATCCCCCAGTTTGACAGCGAACCACTTTGAGTATTGTCTCTCAACCCACCTTATAGTAATTTCATCTAGATCATGTTTCCTAGTTTTGTGAGAATGTCATTTGGATCAGTGCCAAAAGACTCACTAAAATCAAGATACAACACATCTATTGCTTCCCTCCTATCCACTAGGCCAGTAATTCTGTCAGAGAAGGAAATTAAGTTAGTTCTGCATAATTTGTACTTGACAAAGCCATTCATTACAATGCTATTATCCTCTTGATGCTTACACATTGATTGTTAAATTATTTGTTCCCCTACCTTTCCAGGTACCAAATCTAGGCTGACTGGTCTCATCCCCAAGTATTAGTTCCCCCCTTTTAAACATATTTACTATGTTTGACCTGTACAGTCTTCTGAGACTACACCCTTCTTTTATAGCTCTTAAAGATAAATGCTAACAGTTCCAAAATTGTTTCAGAGAGTTCCTTATATAACCAAGGATAAATTTCCTCATGTTCTGCTGACATGAATACATCAAACTCATTTACATATTTTAAAATCATTCTTTCCCTAGGTTGTTTTGCATTCCTTCCACCTTGTTCATATTAATTATGGTGAGTTGCTTGCCACGATTAATCTTTTTAGTGAAGACTGGAGCAAAAAAGTTATTAAAGACATCAGACTTCTTAATGTCATCAGTTATCTCTCTATCTCCACTAAGCAGAGAACCCACACAAGCAGGTTATAAAGAAATGTTTGCTATTTCACTTGTCTCAATTTTGTTTGACAAATTTAGTCCAGCTCCAACTCCATTTTCTCTCTGACTTAATCCTATAGTGAATTTATGGTTCGTCAACAAAAACCTTCCGTTTGCCACAATCTGGGGTATGAATCTATCCTGTACTAGACTGCCATGCACTAACTCTTCTTGTGAATCCTATGAATGCACCCTAACAGTTCATTAGTGTGGTTTGATCTGCTCTGCTTTCAAAATAGTGTAGTAAGAGCTTACCACAGAACTATTAACACACCTCTGCACCCTTCACATAGGGTGATGTGCAACAGGCTACTGCAGGATGGGTCTCATCCTAGACAAGCCTTGATTGTGTATGCTTTCATAGACTGACATCCAGTTTCCACTGAAACCCTTTTCAGTTTCTCATAACTCTGTGAAACACACACCCTTTGAAGCAATTGTTTTTCTTCTTGAAAGTCTGAACAAATTAGTTCATTTTTTGAATTGTGTTTAAAAAAAAGCTTGAGTAACTAACTTGTCATGTTTTGACCAGAAAAATCCAAAATGACTGAACTGTTTTTATTCAAATTTGACTTATTTTGTAGATTGCAGTGAGATTTGTAGTATAAACCAAGTTTGAAGAAAATATATTAAACAATTTTAAAATTGTGGGATTTAAAAGATTTTTCACCGAATACACAGAAGAATTTGTAGTTAGATTTGGAGTGTGGTTGTGTTTCATTTGATTCAGAACAATGGTAGGGCACTGTGAAGCATTTGAATTTAAAATCTGAGTTGGCCCAGTCCATAAGAAATTAAAGTCTCATTTGGCCCAGAGTTTAAGCCAGTCTAAACTTTGAGTGCCGTTTAGAGAATCTTAATTATGGCTGGTTGGGTATTTTGACTAACGGATGTTTGGTCCCAAATGTGGCAGGGGAGGAATTCGATTAGCTAGAGATGGTTGGATTCAGGAATTGTCATGACAAATAGATTCAGATTATGAATCTTACAGAAACCATTGGCCATTTTAATTATTTTTTCCTCTTTTTAACATAGTGTGGATTACATTTAATACAGAGATGATACTGTGAACCACTTTCCTCCAATTTGTAATGGGAAAATAAGAGGGGCCAGCATTATGTGACCAGCAAATTACATATACACTTATATAACCTTTATTTTAAGACTATGTAAAATTTTAGGAAATGCCTTCCATGGGAGAAAGGGTTGTCAGATTCAGAACTCTTTAGATCTATGCTCACTGAATTTCATATGTTTCTAACTTAAAATTGTCATGTCCCTCAAGCCTGCCTATGTTTGTAAATCTCACTGAATTTTATAAATCAAGCCAAGTTTGAAGGTTGCGTTATTATTGCTTATGTTGCAGTAGTGCCAATGAGGGATCGGTGCCTCAAAGGTTTTATTATTCAGAGGCAGACTCCACAAACACAATAAAAAGACAGTTGTTGCCACCCAAAGAACTTGCAATCTAATGCACTGAACTGTAACTTACTGTGTACCAGGTTAAACATGAAGTTCTAGATTGTACTATATTGTTGTGTACATTCAATTATTTGACAAATAATTTAAAAATGAGATAAAGAGGGATTGTATTTTAAAAGCATAAGCAGTACCAAGTTCAAGACTTGAGGAGTTTCTATTTTAGTTTCCTTTCTTTGAGTGCTTGATTTATATTTCTTAATGAGGCAATCACTTTTTTTTCCTACAGAATTACCCAGCCTTTAACATCATTGTGGCCTTGGAACTGTGTCTGGCAACCTACGTTTATCAAGTTCAATATATGAAGAGTGACTAGGTTCTAGAGTAGTATGAAACACAGGATTAAAACTCCCCGTTGGATCAAATAGAATAAAAATCTAGACTACAACATACTTTTATCCACATATGAATACCCAGAATAAAAATCAGACGAAAAACAGAAAATGAGTGGCCATATAATTTATAAATATAGCATTTTTTGAGATGTTCTCCAGTGCAAAAGATTATAAAATGTTTTTGGATTTTTTTCCCCCCAAGCTAAAAGCAAGCCAGCTTATTTTCATTGAATAGAAAAGTGGAAGAGGAAAGTTGGTATACTTTCAGATACTAATAATCAGAAAAGAATAATACACCATACTAAACCTGATGTGCTACTAATATTAAACATTTTTACAATTGCATTACAGACTGGCAATACCTACTGTGTTCCACCAAAACTTGGCTTCCTATCAGGTGAAGTCTGCCTCTGAATAACAACATCCAGATTATATACAAGATCAATTCACTTTTGTTTCATAACATATTTCATGCAAACATGAAAGGAAAATATAAATTTTTGGGGAAAAAACCCTTAGCTTCCATATTAATAGACAAATAGAACCATGACAATGTAATATCTTTGCAACAGAAAATAATCAATTTTTCCTATGCTTTTTCATGCTTTTAACTCTCACTTAATTTCAATTATTGATATATTATTTAAATTAGTTCCAACTTTTTAAGGTAAATGTAGCGTCCACTGTGAAACTGTAAACAAAGCTCTAACTAAACTGAGTTTTGGTTCTTTTGGAAAGAACACATTGGAGATGTTCAGACCAATTTGAATGAATTCAAATCAGTGGAAAACCTGATGCCATTCACCACAGGATAATGAAAGCTTTAGCTGAAGCCACAGGGAATAATATTTGCAAATTCAAGGATGACAGGAGAAGTCCGGAGAAAGGCTAAAATAGTGCCCATGTTTAAAAGGAGCTGGAGAATGACAGTCCAATCAGCCTGACTTTGATACCTGGAATGCTAATAGAACAATGTATAAAACACTGATTTGAGAATATCTTGTGGATAAAAAAATCACTAGCAGCCAGCATTTGTTAAGAACAATTTATGCCAAATCAACTTGATTTCCTTTTTCCCAGGGTAATTTGTTTGGTGGGCAGGGGAAATGTGGTGAACATAATACACCTGAACTTTGGCAAGGTGTTTGATATAGTTCCACATGACATTCTGATAGGTAACCTGTAGAAATGCAGGCTCATCAGAAGTATTACATACATAATTGGTTAAACAATCACATAGAATAACTATTAATGGAATGATATTGGATTGGAGGAAGGTCTGTTCTGGGTCTGGTTTTATTTAACATCTGCTACACTGAAGGAAGAAAAACCAAATGCATAAATACAAAATAGGGGAAGGGATAAACTGGCTTTGAAGAAGCACTGTTAAGATGCATCTGGGAGTTGTGGTGGATCACAACTTCAGTGTGAGTCAGCAACATGATGTGGTTGCAAAAAACCCATGCAATTGCAGGTTGCATTAACAGAGACACAGCACACAAATCATGGTAGGTGATGGTACCAGTCTACAAGGCACAAGCTAGGTTTCAGTTGGAGTTGTGTCCCTTTTTGGATATCAACTTAGAGAAAGGATATAGGAAACTAGAAAGGATCCAGAGGCAAGTGACAAAGATGATCAAAAAAGATGAAATGCGAGCTATATGAGCCAAGGCTGAAAGAACTAGGTATGTTTAGTTTGGAAAAGAGGAGATTAAAGAAGGACATGGGAGTAAGCCTTCAGATACTCAAAAGACTGTCAGAATAGATAGAGAAAAATTGTTCTCTTGCCACAAAGGGTAGGACAAGAGACAATGAGTTTAAACTAGAGCATAGCAGATTTAGATTAAATCTCAGGAAAGACTTCCTAACTTTAAGAACAGTAGGACAATGGAACAGACTGCCTAAGGATTTTGGGGAAGCATCTTCACTGTAGGCTACTGAAAGGAGGTTGGACAGTCATCTGTCTTGGCCAGTTTAGATACACAGGGTCTCAGTTAATACTCATCTCGTTTTGAACTAAGAATAGTTCAGTCACCAACTACATCTGCTGAGTCTGCCACATGGTTTTCAGCTAAAGGAACAGACTTATGTCACCAATTAATTTTATGCAGGACTACTGAATTGTTAGATTCACAATTTTGATATTTGGGCTAAATTTAAACAAACAGACTTTGAGAAATGAAAGACTCCATTGTTCCATTTTCCAATTTGCTGAGGCCTTCAGCTTTGAATACAATTTGTATAAACAAGCACACCCCAATAAGACACTTACTGGGTTTAGAGAACCCAGAGAGAATATGAAGAATTGTTAAATTAGTTCAAACCAATAAGAAATAAAGTTAATATTATATATCTGGACACTTTAAAATAAAATTTTATTAGAGTAAAAGTTGCAATTCGATCTAGATCTGCCAGAAAGGCCTGAGAGAAGCCAAGTAGTGTTCAAAATGGCCAGTGAAGAGATCTGGCCTGGGAATGCATTAATGTGATCTCTCTCCTAAGCATCTTCCACTATAATGGCATCTATAGAGCTCCAGCTGCAACGTAAAACTGTTCCCCTATTAAGCAATTCGGTTAAATGATCCAAGAGAGGGAAAAGGGAAAATTGATACGAATTCCTCTGGACTGGTTCAGAGAGGAATAAGTTACACCCCTCTCTGGCAGTTAGGGTGAATCTGGTCAGGAACAGATACACTTCACATATTAGGGATGTCAACTAGACGATCAGCCTAGGCTTATAGGCTACCAGTGGTCCCCAACCCTTTGAGGTTGCCGGGCGCCAAGGGGCGTGGCCGTTCGCCCACTGGGCGCCAGAGGGCGGGGCCTCCCCCATAGCCGCGCGCCCAGAGCCAGCGCCCCCTCCAAGCGCCGCGCGCCCAGAGCGCGGGCAGCGCTCACCGTGCACCATGTGCCCGGAGCCGGCTCCGGCACCATGCATGTGCCACGTACCCGGGGCCAGGCCAGCCCCGAGCACTTGGCGGGCACACACAAATGCACTGTGTTGGGGACCACTGGTAGTCTACTAGTCTAGCCAACTACTCGCATCCTCCCCCTGCCACTGCTGCCTCTGTCTGCAAGGAACTTAGACCCCCTGTGGACAGGGACTGCTGCTAAGGAGCGGCTTCTGTCCGCAGCCAGCCCAGGTCACCATGGACAGAGGATGCTTTGTGGCAGCCTCCCCAGCCCTCCGTCTCTCCCCCCCCAGGCAGCCTCTGTCTGTGGGGAGCTCGGACCCCCCGCAGACAGGGGCTGTTGCCACCCCACACTACTGCCTCTATATCAGAGGCAGCAGCATAGGGCATCAGGCAGCCAGTCCGCAAGGGGAGCTGGTTTTTAAAGCTCCTGCTTGGAACCCCATGATGTTGATTCTGACACAGAGCAGTAGCAGGGATGGGAGGGGGCTCCCCAGGAGTGAGACCAGAGCACACTGGCTACTGGCCCTGCCCCCAGGGCTATAGAATAGTCAATTAACTGCTAAGAATTCATGCGGTTAGTTGGCTATTCTATTACCCGCTATCTAACATCCTTATAATATATCACAATCATAAGTGTCTGCCTTTGCTCATCTTCATTTTTCTCTATCTAAATTGTGTGTAGATATAGATATAGATATAGATATAGATAAACAAACTCCGATGCTTACCTGGAGTTTCTGAGTCAAAGCATCCCTCTGTGCCTGAAGTTCTCTGGCATTATCGATTTCTTGTTTCAATCTTTCTATTTCCTGAGGGAGGAAAAACAATTCCTTTAACATACAGGCAGTCCTTGACTTTTACAATGACTAACTTAAGGTGAACAGCGCTCATGACGTTTCTGAATTGACATCCTATTTCAATTTATGACCATTGGTTTAAACTTTATGACGTTTGATCCCATAATGCAGCATATTGCAATTCCAAGATTTTCTGAAACAAATTATGTAGTAAGTCCAATGACTGCCGGTATGATCAGATCTTAACTCAGTCCAAATAAATTATTTAGTCTCTTTCTGCCAAATTATTTCAATTATACTAAAACCGACATTGAGAAGCTGCTTAGCTTGACACTTTTTGAATATGGAGTAACACTAATAATACGGACTCAGCAACTTCTGCAATTTATTCATCTGCATGTCAGACATTCACACACCAACAACGAGCACTTTCTTTTTGAAAAGGAAAACAGCTGCCTTAAACCATGTATTTTTCATGAAAGTTGAAGCTTTGTGCAGTTTCCCTGTCACACTTCCATTCCAGCAAGGTTGGAATATTTTCTCTGGAAAACTGAGGATCGTGGTAAATAAAACCTCAGCCCTGGTCTATATTTATTTGAAAATACATATTTTAGTATACATTAATGTACTCCTCCCTTTCAAGAGAGAAATCCAGACTTTAGCTGGGAGGAGGATATCTTTATCAGAGGATGAAGCCAGTAGCAGCAAGAAAGGTAGAGAATGGAAATTGTCTGAATACAAGTTCTGACCACTGACTGCCATATAAAGAAAAGACTGATCAGAACGGTGCTTTCAGTTTAGAGATGAGAGAGCATGAGGGGATGAAGGGGATACAGGTATACAAAATAAATGGTAGAGAGAGAACAGGTCAGATATTTCTGTTGACTTATTACCATGACAGCAGAACAAGCAGTCAATGACATTGAAAGGCAGAAACTTTAAAACTGATAAATATCCTCCCCTCCCCCCCAACACAATGCTATTGACCAATTCAGGCCTGTTGACAGGAAGGGACAAATGAGGCAGTTGCCACAGCACCAGGCAATTCAAAGGGGTCTGGGGCTCCCACCCGCCACCACTGTTACTGCAGCAGTGGAGGCTGGAGCCCCGGGCCCTTTAAATCACCACCAGAGCACTGTGCCACATAAGAACATACAAACGGCCGTACTGGGTCAGACCAAAGGTCCATCTAGCCCAGTAGCCTGTTTGCCGACAGTGGCCAGCGCCAGGTGCCGCAGAAGGGGTGGACCGAAGACAACGATCAAGCGATTTGTCTCGTGTCATCCATCTCCAGCCTCTGACAAACAGAGGCCAGGGACACCATTCCTACCCCCTGGCTAATAGCCTTTTATGGACCTAACCTCCATGAATGAATCTAGCTTCTCTGATAAATATCCCCCCCCCCCCCCTCCATGTTCCTTGTCACATGTTCTGTTTGGCACTGAGGGAGATTCCATGCAGCTCTGAAGGCTGGAGGAGGCAAACCATGTGCTCCATGTGGTGCAAAGTGTTAGCTGCCCCACTCCTTTCGCCCAAGGCTCTACCTTCTTCTGAGAGCACAGAGCTGCCCTCCCTTGCCCAGGGTCTCACAGAGGTTTTCGGCTCCCTTGGCCTAATCTATCACAAAACATCACTGAGGCCAAAGCTTTGCAGGAATCAAAAGACTAGATGGTTACATGGATAAAAAGAACATATGGAATTACAGGATTAAAAACCTGTAAGGATTTAAAAACAGCAGAAAAAAAGAAACCCACATGCAGTCCCAAATCTCAGGACACAAGCTGAACTCTAACAGGGGTCAGGAACTGCAGAGGGGGTAGCCAAATTCGTCTAACTGGAAAAACTTAAAAAATAAACAGTCTAGCAGGAAAACTAACAATTAACAAAATGTGTAGACGGTATCATGTGCGGGCACAACCCACTTCTTCAGATGAACGGAGTTAATAAAGGTCAGGAAGAAACTTGCCCTGTGAAGTTATGGAATAACTTTCAATGTCAGGGTTTTTTGCACTGCCTCTGACTGTTGGAGAAAAGATATTGGACTAACGGTTTGATCCAGTATGGCAATACCTACATTTCTTCCTGCTGCTGGCGCAGACCCTGTGTGCGGGCACAGTAAGAAGTACACAGTAGGTCTGAAGTGATTTATAAGAAAAGGGCAGGAACTTCAAGACCTGCAAAATCAGCCTAATAAAATAATCTTAACTCATAAATATTTGGCCTGTTTCTCACCATGAACTCAGTTCCCCAATAAAGGAAAGTAGTGCTTACAGCTGCTTCATAAAATACTTGCACTGACATTGTTTATCTGTAAATGGGATTCACAGTGCTTCATTTTGACTGCTGCTGTGAAGAAATGCTGCATGCTTCACTACATGCTGTCTTTTGCAAAGAATGGTACTTGGGAAGAGTGCACAGAAAAAAAAAAATGCAGATTTTTGGCTCAGATGCACCAAAATCTAAACAGTAGTTGTGACCGTCAATATGTAAGAAAACTTATCAGCCTAAACATTGATTCTTTTTCTGTGCTCACAAGTGGATTTTAAATTAACATTACAAACTGTTATAAATAACATGATTTTTAAAGCCACTTCAAAACATAATGAATAACAACAACAAATACCTCTTCCTTCTTCTTCAGCGTGGATTCTAATTCCTGTATTGTCTGGTTTAATTCTGTTTTATGTGTATGGACTGCATTTGCTTGACTGCTCACACACTCCAGTTCAGTCACCTGTAGAAATAAATGTCAGCCATAAATATGGAATTAAGTGACAACATGAAGAATTACAAGTTGCTACTGCCTCCTTGCATTAACAGTTACATCTGAAAAAGACATCTGTTGAGCTATACTTATCTACTATTCAGATTAAAAAATGGTGAAAATATTTTTCTAAAAATTAGTATAAAATTCTTTACCCTATTGTTTTGTATAATAATTCCCTTTGTTGCAATTTCTGATAACTGAAATTACTAGCTCTGTAGTCTGAAAAACCTCCTGTTGCATGAAAACGTGCACTTACTAATTTTGAAAATGGTCTGGGAAGAAGAAGCATTGTTTTTCTAGAGTGCAGATAGCCTTGAGGATTGATCACACATTTGTCTAATTTTATCTAACCTATCCACTGAAAGTTTTCAATACTGTACCATGTTAAATCAATGCTCACCCAGTGCTCCAAAAGGCACGTACAATCTCTCAGACTCAATTTCTGAATCTACATGCAAGGCAGAATGCTACATACTTACCTACCAATATTTGGCTGCAAGACATTTTAACTCCTTTATATTTTTCATCTCTTCCCCCCTAGGCCAGTGGCTAAATGGCACATTCTGGCACTATACAGTTCTCTTTATTAGCAGACAGAGCATTCTGTTTATCTGTCTTTGGATGAAGTGCCTAGCAATGGCATGTACAATTTAGATTTGAAGAGATATTAATATGCCTGTTATACACAAACAATCCTGGAGAGAATAATGGGTAATATTTTGTACATCTGTGAATTATATTCTATACTACCATCTTCTACTTAGAAATATTGCTGTTCACAGATCATTCAGAACACTGATAGAGACATTATATATCCTATCAATCTAGCTCTTGTATGTGTGCAGTAAGCTAAGATATATCATTAATAATAAAATGTTATTGAAAAACATTACTGCACAAGGCCTGACAACTCAGTTTTCTAAATAAACTATTTCCCTCTAAAACCTAAGGCTTTAATTTTCTTTAATGACCATAATTAGAAAGAACGAGTAGTCCTGTGGCACCTTAGGGTATGTCTACACTTGTTATTTTGAAATCAAGTGAGTATCTACACTACAAAGCCTGCTATTTTGAAATACAGGCAGTCCCCGGGTTATGTACAAGATAGGGACTGTACGTTTGTTCTTAAGTTGAATCTGTATGTAAGTCGGAACTGGCGTCCAGATTCAGCCGCTGCTGAAACTGATCAGTTTCAACAGCGGCTGAATCTGGACACCAGTTCTGACTTACATACAGATTCAACTTAAGAACCCCAGGCATCCCCAAGTCAGCTGCTGCTGAAACTGATCAGCGGCTGATTCCAGGAAGCCCGGGGCAGGGGCTTCCTGTAGTCAGCCACTGGTCATTTTCAGCAGCTGCTGACTTGGGGACACCTGGGGCAGAGCAGCTGGGGTGCTGCTGGGTTGGTCCAGTGGCGCCCAGAGCGGCGCTACGGGACCAACCGGCAGCACCCCAGCTGCTGTACCACAGGCGTCCGGAGCAAAGCCGCGGAGCACGGGGGCAGTGGGACAGCCCAGATGCGCCGTGGCTATCCTGCTGCCCTCGGGCTCCGCGGCTTTGCTCTGCTCTGCTCTCCCTCCCCCTGGTCTGCAGTTACAGGCAGTCCCCGAGTTACGCGGATCCGACTGCAGACCAGGGGGAGGGGGAGCAGAGCAGAGCAGAGCAGAGCAGAGCAGAGCAGAGCGGCGGAACTCGCGGCCAGCTGACAGCCCAGACGCGTCTGGGCTGTCAGCTGGCCACGTGTTCTGCCGCTTTGCTTCCTCTCCCTGGTCTGCTGGAGACCAGGGAGAGGAAGGGCCCCGTTCGTAACTGCGGATCCGACGTAAGTCGGATCCGCGTAACTCGGGGACTGCCTGTAACTCCTGCTTGTGAAGCTTATTTTGAAATACTTATTTGGGGAGTTATTTCAAAATAACCTGGCAGTGTAGACATAGCCTTAAAAAGAGAGAGAGAGAGAGAGAGAGAGAGAGACACACGCTTTCTTCAGCTCATCTCATTTGAAAAAGTCTCTAAGGTGCCACACATCATCTCTTTTTAAAGTTAAGACTAACACAGCTATGCTACTAAGATTTATAATTACAAAGAGTCTGCTTAATTACAGATATGATGTGCTCCTGACTTGCATGAAGCATTTTTTTTTTTAAAAGGGCAGATTTTCAGCTGGTTTAAAATGAAGATTATTTAAGATGGACTCTGCAGACAGCCTCAGTGGAGTTTCTTCTACCATTAAAGTACTCATGCATCCCTCCCACCACGTCCCTCAGTGTTCCTGAATATATTAAGGGTAAGGTAATAAAAAGTGGGGTTAGCAGCTCTTGCTGCTTCCATTCCTTCGACCCCTGGCTCAGAGGTTCAACCACGCTTCTATTCTGACTCCTCTTTCTCAACACTTTCTGCATTAATGTAAAGTGTACAGCAGGCCTTGGCTCCAGCTCAGGAGAAACACATCCCATATGGATTGAGAGTCCTTGCTCTCGAACAGAATTAGTGACTTTGTGTTGTGTCTCACGGCAAACAGGTTTTTTATCTGGAATTTCCCAGAGGTTGAAGCTGTTTATTAGTTTCTCCTTTATGATTATTTTGTGTAATTGCACCATGTCTCTACATAGTTGATCCACCAATCGTTGTCCTTTCCCATCAATGGGAGGTCTATGGGATAAATGTTGTGATGGACACACCAGTGCCAAAATTTGATTCTCACTGAAGAATTGGGATAAATAAACTTGCCTTGCCTATTGGTGTACCAAATGCTTAAATAGCTTCCCATGGCTCCACTTGGCTGGAAACACTGATCTGGAGCCAATGGGAGCCACGAGGTTCCTTGGTTATTGAGTCTTTAGATAAACAAACTGGAGTGGCCTGTTAGGAGCTGTCTCAACGTAGGTCTGTGGTTCACTTTGAGAAACGCTGGGTGAGGGTGATCTCTGGTAAGATTGTTACCATGAGTATAAGTTCTCTTGTTTTAATATGTTCTCTCAGTAACACTTTTTATCTTAAGATAAAACAGGCTTGCTTTGAAAGAGCCAAGCAGTAACTTAAAACTGTGGGCAGTTAACCAAGAAAGCATGCAGATGTTCTTGGGCAGCCTGTCTTGGCTCCCAATTATACAGTGAATGGAGGCAACAGTGCATCCTGGAAATACACCAATCACAAGTCATCCAAGAAAGGCAAACACCTGAGGTTTCCATCCCCCCAGAATGGTGCTCTTGCTGGACCATGGAAAGGAAATACAGGTGGAATTGCCCTTCACTGGAACTGGATCTCTGATGTGATCAAGTTCTGGAGAGAGGCTTCTCAAGAGAAAAGTGCCCCCAGTGGAGCCAAGTGTGGTACTGTACGTGCTCCATAAAGTTTTGGCTGACTTCTTGGAGAAGAGTGTCTTGTCCCTTATGCTTAGCAGCAGACTCTAAACAGTTAAATACAAATAAACTCAGAATGTGCCTGCCTGCACCTTTAAATAAATAATATCAAAGACAAGCACTTATTTGCAGGACTTGAAGGCAACATTCTGACCTGGCTTCTGGACTACTATTCAGGAGTTCAGTCTCTGTCTGAGAGAATCAGGGATTCATTCATAATTGGCCTGCTGTCTCCTGATTGGTTAGTAGTACTCCTTGCCCTTTAAAGGCTCTGGAAGAGTAAGTTTTGTTTATAACTTAGCCTGAGCATGTGTGAAGACGGAGGTGTCAGGATGCCAATAAGTTTAGTGCAGGTTAGAGAAGGTCTGGTAGATCCCAAGTGCCCAATCTCCTCCTTCTAGAATATCCCTACAGATGGAGAAATCTGCATTCTAGTGCTGTGAACCTTGGTATCACACACAAAAGGAATACGCTTGCAGTGCCTAACTGAGTAGTGTGAAGACTAGTATCCTTCATTACCTGCAACAATTTATAGGGTACAGGGTCCATTATTAGGTCAAAAAGACCCCAAAAGATAGTAATTTCATGCCTCTACCACCCATTTGATAGTCAGGCAACCTATTGCAGAAACACAGGACTAAATCTACAAAGACAGACTCCTAGAGCCCCAACCAAAAGTATCCTATCGGCTACCCAAGATCCATAAACCTGGAAATCCTGGATACCTCATCTTCTCAGGCCTTGGAACTCTTACTGCAGGGTTATCTGGCTTTGTGGACTCTATCCTCAGACACTATGTACCAGCACTCCTACCTATCTTCCTGAAAACACCATCCTGGTCACTATGACTGTAGAAGCTCTTTACACCAACATTCCACATGAGGATGGACTACAAGCTGTCAGAAACAGTATCAGATGCCACTGCATATTTGATGGCTGAGCTACGTGATTGTCCTTACTCACAATCAATTCCAATATGGGGACAATTTAGATCTTCAAGTCAGTGGCACTGCTATGGGTATCAGCATGGCCCCACAATATACCAACATTTTTATGACTGACCTAGAGTATTTCCTCAGCTCCGTCTCCTAGTACTACTCCTCTACATACTCTACATTGATGACTTCTTCATTATATGGACCCACAGGAAAGAGATCCTTCAAGAATTCTACTGGGATTTCAACAATTTCCACCCCACTATCAACTTCAGCCTGGAACAATCCACACAAAAGATTCACTTCCTGAACACTACAGTACAAATAAATGATGGTCACAAACACCACCCCATATGGGAAACCTACTGGCTGCTATTCTTACTTACAAGCCTCTAGCTTCCATCCAGGACACATCTCACGATTCAAGCCCTAACATACAACCATACCTGCTTCAATTCCTCAGACAAAGAGACAAACGCCCTCAAGATCTTTATCAAGCATTCTTAAAAACTTAAATACCCACCTGGAAAGGTGAAAAAACAAATGGATAGATCCAGAAAAGTACCCAGAAGTCAAGACAGGTCCAAAAAGGAAAACCGAACACCACTGATTATCACCTGCAGTCACTAGCTAAAACCTCTCCAGTGATTCAATGACAATCTACACCCTATCCCAGAAAATGAACCCTCACTCTCACAGTTCTTGGGAGACAGGCCAATCCTCGCCTACAGACACCCCTTCAACTCACAAATACTCACCAGCAGCCACACAACACTCCACAGAAACTCTTACGTAGGAACCTAGCCCTTCAACAAACCTTGTTGCCAACTCTGGCCACACATCTATACAAGTGACACCAACACAGGACTTAACTACATAAGCCACATCATCAGGGGCTCATATAACTGCACATCCTCTAATGTGATATATGCCATCAGGTTCCAGCAGTTCCCCTCTGTCATGTATATTGGCCAAACCAGACAGCTCTATGCCAAAGGATAAAAGGAAACAAATCAGACACCAGGAATGGTAACATATAAAAACCTGTAAGGGAACACTTAAATCCATTACTGAATGTCCAGGGAAGTTAAAGTAGCCATTCTTCTACGAAAGAATTTCAAAAGTGGATTACAAAAGGTGACAACTGAACTGGAGTTCATTTGTAAATTCAATATTATCAATTTAGGATTGAATAAGGATCTTAACTGGCTAACACATTACAAAGGCAATTTCCCCTCTCTTGATAACCACATTGCCACATCAACCACTGTGAACTAGCCATTACCATCCTAACTTGATTAGCCTCATTTACACAAGTATCCTCTTCCTTTTGTTGTCCTTCTATATACTCATGCCTCCATAAACTCCACTCCAATTCATTTGATGAAGTGGGTTTTACCCACAAAAGCTTATGTCCTAATAAATCTACTAGTCTCTAAACTGCTGCAGAACTCCTTGTTGTTTTTGCAGATGGAGACTAACACAGCTATTCCCCTGAAAGTTTTGTGTCATTCTCTCAAACCAACTGCAGAAGCAACAGTTTGCAGTAAGAAGTTGAGTAAGAAGTCCAGACACTGAAATACAGGCTGCTGACACATGATACTCTATCTTAATAATGGCTTCATCATAGTCTGTTGTCCACTAGACTGGTCTGGATGCAGTAGCTTCATAAAGTCTGTTAATGGTGGTACAAGATTTGCGAAGTGGGGCATGAACCTAGTGAAATAGTCAGCCAGTCCCAGGAAAGCCCCTCTTGTTTCCTGGTTGTGAGAACCAGGGTCCTCTTCAGGACTTCTATCTAATCTTGCAGGAGTTGAATCATTTGAGTATGTGATACCCCAAATACTGGGTTCCCTGCATCCCTAATTTACATTTGTGTGTATTTGTTCTATGTTCTCCCTTTGTTAATGAAAGCAGCGCAAAGGTCATTGGAACCAGATGCAACTACCAATTTTTACTAAAATAACTACACTGTCTAAATAGGCCATTGCAAACTGCCTGTAGGAACACAGAGCCTGGTCTCTAAAAAGTGCCTGGGACTCCCATGCAAATTGAAGGCCATGGCCACAAACTGCAAGTCCCTAGGAGTGTGTCAAAAGCTTTTCTTCTGAGTCTGGATTAGGGATAGGTGACAATACGTTTTGATAAATCAAGTGCAATATATTTAGCCTTCTTAAGATGCCTGAAGAGTTCACGGACTTGTGACACTGGGTAGGCACTGGGTTAAGCCTTCTAAAATCCAGGCAAAAATCAGGTGGCACAATATGGCTTTGGAACCAGCACCACAGCAGGCTATTCCAGGGCCTTTGATCTCCTCAGTGACGCCAAGGTCTAACATGACTCATACCATTTGCTCTATGGTTCCACAGAGTCACTCAAGAATGTGGTAAATCAAATATTCTGAATTAATCTCTGGGTTGATATGGATTCTGTGTGCCATGAGATGCATTCAACCTGGCTGGGTGGAGAACAGCATATCATAAAGGGTCAACAAGTTCTTGGCTTCCTAGTGTTAGCAAGGAGTGAGACTTTCAGCTATCAGCATATTATCAGGGCAGCTCCTTTCTGTATGTCAGCCAAGAGCCTCAGGGAGGAGGCTGGGATCTGTTAAGTTTTCCTAAGTCCATCAGGGTATTAATACATTTGTGTAGAAGATCTTTGTTTCTTCTTTATGCTGGACAGAGAATTTCCTAACTGACCCTGACCTCTCTGACTCATCAGACAACCTCATATGGCCCTACTTCTTGGCTAGGCATTTGATCTCCAAGCTGGAAAGGAGCAGTAGCATGTTGTTCCCTGTGTGAAAAAACACTCTCCCAGGCACCTTTATTATAATGTTAGACTTGTGGTTGTTAGACCTGCAGCAGATTCTCCTACACAAATTGTCCCATGTGCTTGAGAGACTCATACGTTTGTAGGGTGTGCTGTAACATGTTTTGAGAGTAGGACCACTGCCCTTCCTAACCTGTTGCCCTCCGGTATTCACTAAGGTCTCCCAGACTAGAGTTCAGAAGCACTTGATTAGTTCCAATATTGTTTGGCCCCATAGGACTACTGGTGTTACAAATGCTTTTTCTTATTTTCTCTGAGACACCTTAGCATCTGATGAAACCACACTATGAAATCATATGAGCGGCTGATGTACTGCAGCTTTCCTCAGTGGAATCAGATGATCACTTATTTAGGGGAAACTCTCTGACCTGTTACCATGTGAAATTCCACGTATTTTCCCTCTGATGGTTCTTCAGGAGATGTTGTGTGATGCCATGTAGGGTTCATGAGGAGGATACCGGTTCTTTCCTGGGTTGCTTCCATGGGAGGTTGGGGCCAACTTAACAAGATAAAGTCCTCTGTGAGTAGGGTAACACCTTCAAGGGGTTATGTCTGCATACACTAGGTTTGAATGGTGGCTAGCAAAACCTCTAGATACTATGAGCACTCCAGACCCTATAATCTTTAGGGTTGGCCCAGTCCTTTAGTTGCAGATCATGGAACAGGGCTGTGTCCCAAATGAGAAAGTTTCTGTCTGGAACCAGTGCCGTTAAGTTTCCAGTGATACCCCTAGTCAGTCAAGGGCAACTGCTTTCATTGGCCTGCTAAACCCAGGGTTGTGAGTTCAATCCTTGACAGGGCCATTTAGGGAATCAGAGGCAAAATCTTTCAGGGATGGTACTTGGTCCTGCCATAAGGGCAGGGACTGGACTCAACCTCTCAAGGTCCCTTCCAGTTCTGTGAGAGAGGTACATCTCCATATATTATTATTATTAGAGTATTATAGTCCTTTATGGCTTCATCTTCTGAGGCCCAGTAACCTGTCTGAGCTTCCCCAGACAGAAAAAGAGCTCGTCATGCAGCCCATGCAGTCTTTTCCCTCTGAGCAGTGTAAGATGTACCTCAAGATCATCATCAGGTCCCAGTTTGGAAAGTGTCACACTGGAATGGGAGTGGTTGGTCATCCACTCATTCATTGCCTCCTGGAACAGTCGTCGTTGCTACGGCTGCTGCCTCTGCAGTAGCTTGAGAAGCACAGCTTGCTGCTCCTGGGTGGCCTAGTTGGCCTTCTATTTCATGTCCAGGGAAAGCTGCTGGGCCTCTGCTGCAGAGCCAGGACTTGTACAGTCTCCTCAATGGTGCTCATTTACAGAAAAGGGTGTTGATCCCACTGCTAACAACAAGTTGGGATAGGTTGGCTGCTCCATAGTGCTTCTTGTGGAGCCAAGTATGGTGTTGCAGGTGCTTCCTACCTTACACCACAAGTTCTTTCTGGCTGCTGCTTGGAGCAGGGTGGGAATGTCACAATCTCAGCAACAGTCCCTAAACAGTTAAATAAAAATAAACTCAGAATGTGGGGGTCTGCAACTTTAAACAAACACACAAAATAGTTGCAGTGCTTGAAAACAAGGTCCTGACCTGGCTCTGGGGTTCTGGGCTAGTACTAAAGAGCTCCAGTTCTATCACAATCTTACCCAGCACTGCTTCCAAGAAACTGAAGACAAAGCTTAACTGGCCTGCTGGCTCTGAATTAGTCAGTGTCTCTTCTTGGCCTTTCTAGCCTCTGGAGGACCAAATCCTATTGGTAGCTAACCTGAGCAAGTGGGTTTTATGGTGCCAACATCTTCAACAGAGTGCAGTAAAGACCTGATATCACTCTTATAATGAATGTTTTACAGCAAGATAACTGACTAAGGTTCGGGCTCACTATAAAAATATACAGGGAAAAGGCAAGCATTAACATAATTTAACAACACAACAGGGGAAAGACTAAATGTAAATAAATAAGACTGAGTTAATAGGATGTAGTCCTTTGTTCAGTACATGTGATATGGCCTGTATGTGCTGATTTACTGAGATAAGAATCAGCTGAGGACTTAGGCCCCCATCTTGTAACGCTTACTTAACTTAAATGAGTGATTCAATTAAATGATCTTACACTTTTAAAATACAAATTATAATGGAGTTTTATCAAATTTCATGGAAAAATTTAATTTTTACAACTACACTATACGTCATTAAGCAGATGTAAAACAAGTTGTTATTTCTAGAAACTCCAAATCATTCTTCCTCTCTCTGTAACAAACATGATGATCCATTAGGGATCTCACCTTGTATACTGGACTTTTGTGGTTTTCTAGGACAATCTGATTGGTCAGTGAGCTTTTCAAGATGACAACTATGCAGGCACAGACATAAACACTGCTCATGCACAAGGTTCTCACAGAAAAATCTTGTGTACAAAGCACTTATTTAACTAACCTCTAATGTGCAAACCAATACTGGAGTTTTCACCTCCCCTAGAAATCTATGTTAATAGGACTATTTCTAAAAATCAGGGTTATTCATTGTAGGAGTCTCTTCTCTTTCCTTGACAGAGCTCCCCTCATGGCCAAATGGCATGTTTATAGGAGCTTAATGGACAGATTTTTGGTCATGTTCACCTGCAGTGTCAGATTTAACAACTGAGCCTAATAAAATTATAAACCATTTGTCAAAAAAGGCATAGCCACTTAACTCTGGCTGGTCAACACATGCTGTAGCGAAAACACTGTGTCCTGGTCTGTTATTCCAGTGTTTCAGCTGAATTTTAAGCACTAGTTTCTATATATTATAGAAGCAGCAAACTGACATGCAGTAACTTGTCAAAATTGTGGTTTTGGAATGTCATTGAATTAACTACCAAATCTAACAGTTTCATCAGATCCAAACAGATGCTGACTGATACTTATACAACACTGAGGGAAGTGTTGAGCGTGCTCAGAACCTTGCAAGGAGGGTCAGACCCATCATTGGATCTAGAATAACCACCTGCATCTTGATTTGATCCACTGTTGCATTGATCAATCATGCTGACTGCATAATGATGTTGATTTTTTTAAAATGCAAGAACTCCATATATTTGCTTGCTGAGCTGAATTTATTGGGCCAGGTCTATCTCCCATGCTTCAGAATTCCTAATGAGGACAGTATGCTGGGTGAGATTCCACTGTAATCATTTATGACTAAAGACTTACAACACACCATAACCCATCAGCTGCACAACTGGGGCATTATGATTACAACTAATATTCAGATTCCCAAAAACTGCAGGTCTACAAAAGCTATAAAGGAAGTTTCTCACCTTGTGCAGTAACGACAATTATTTGAGATGTGTGAATCCCCTTGGGTACTCCACTGTTGGTGTTGGGCTCATCCAAACACCACATATTGGAATTTTTCACAGCAGTAGCAGATTGGGCTTTGCATGAACGGTAGGCGTCTTGTGGCGTTTCCATCTTTGCACTTTGTACGCGCGGCCCGACTCTCAATTCCTAGTTTATGCTTGAGTATATAAAAAATACTCCCAAGTAGAGGGGAGGAGGGCAGGTAGTGGAGCACCCCTGGGGATACATCTTGAAGAGTTGTCATTACTGCACAAAGTGAGTAACTTCCCTTTCTTCTTCAAATGATGGTGCTCCACTGTTGGTGATTACAAAGCAGTAATCAACATTGATAGATGGGCTTCAGATTCACTATTTGTCAGCAGATGAAAGTACCCCCGTGTCTACTGAATGGATCATGGATAGCTGTGGAATGATCGCATAATGTCTCATAAAAGTGTGTTCTGATGACCAGATAGCTGCATAAGAAGTGTCCTGCAGAGGTACACCCCAGAGAAATGCTAAAGATGTGGAGACAACTCGGGCAAAATGTGCTCTGGGTAGAGCTGAAAGGGCTGCAGGGAGTAGTACTGGCTAATGGAGAAAGATATCAGTTTTGTAATGCACTAGGCAGACATGGGCATGCCCTTTGAATGTTCTGTGAAGGAAATAAAAAGAAGTTGCGATTTGTGGAAGGTCCAAGTGCTCTCGATGTGAAAGAAAAGGGCCCTCTGAATATCGAGGGTATATAGGATGGTCCTCCAGCTCAAGGCATGAGGTTTTAGGTAGAAAGTTAGAAGCATAATAGGTTTGTTGAGATGCAGTCCTTAGGTAGGAAGGAGGGTGTGGCTGTAGGACAACTCTGTCTTTTATAATACAGTGCAGGGCAGCTTCATCTTAATCGTTGATGAAGATATTGAATAGAACCAGTCCCAAAACAGACACCTGTGAACCCCACTTGTTATGCCCTTCCAGCAGGACTGTGAACCATTTAACTACTCTCGGAGAATGTTTATTCAGCCAGTTATGCACTCACCTTATA